>NC_139697.1:20048355-20103355 GCF_964188405.1 Protomyctophum parallelum | reverse complement strand
TCATGCCCGGATATATTTTAGATAACCTTGCTTTACTGTAATGGGTTCTGTGGAGAACTTTAAACTGAATGAGGCTAAGCCTAGCACAGGAAGAAGAAGAATTAACCCGTTGCCTGCTCCCACCACTCATCTGAAAATGCGATCTCCAATTCGGCCTCCCAGCCTGCCCTGATCTTATCCAAACCCGGGTCTCTGCGGGGGATAGTCTCATAGAGACAAGAAACAACACCTCTAGCTAGGCTTGCTGCAGGCATAAAGACCTCCACACCCGACCGCATAGGTAACTGCGGGAATGTTGGAGAGTGGGTTTTAACAAAGTGTCGAACCTGAAAATATCTAAACCGGTCAGATTGTCGCAGGTCATAAGTTGCACACAAATCTCCGAATTCTGCAAATTGGCCATCTATATACAAGTCTCGGAAGTAAATCAGACCTTCTCTTCCCCATGCAGCAAACCCAGAGTCCATTTTAGCAGGTGAAAAAAGATGATTATTGCAGATGGGTGCTGACATGGTGAGCAATGACCAACCAAACTCCTTCCTAATCTGTCCCCAAACCTTAAGTGTTGAGACAACAATCGGGTTTGTACTGTATTTTGACGGCACAAAAGGTACAGGGCTACACACCAATGCTTCAAGCGAGGACGAAATGCAAGAACCAGCCTCAAGCCTACACCAGCAGTCTTCAGGCTCACTCAACCAGAGAATTATTTTGTGAATGTTAGCAGCCCAATAGTAATACCTGAAGTTTGGAAGGCTCAGTCCACCCTCAGCTCTAATTCTCTGCAGTAAAGGCAATCTGATTCTTGGGGTTTTACCTTCCCAAATAAAGGATGAAATCATAGAGTCTAATTTAGTAAAAAACGATTTTGGGAGGAATATTGGGAGACATTGGAAAAGATACAAGTACCTAGGTAATATGTTCATTTTAACAGTCTGTACTCTGCCAGCCAGGGAAAGAGGCAGAGCATTCCACCTCTGGAGGTCAGTCTTGACCCTGGTTGTCAATGCAGTGAAATTTTGTTCAAGAAGAGAGCCAAAAGACTGGGTTATATTTATACCCAAATATTTGAAGCCATTGTTTGCCACATGGAAAGATTGGAGAGACTGGGAAACATCACGGGCCAGTTCATTAATCGGGAAACACTCACTTTTTTGTAAATTTAGTTTGTAACCAGAGAAGCTTCCAAATGTGTCAAGAAGGGATAAAATGTGTGGAATACTGGGAACAGGGTCAGATATGTAGAGTAACAGGTCGTCCGCATAGAGGGACACTCTGTGCTCAATACCCCCTCTCCTCACCCCAGAAAACAGAGTTTCAGCTTTTAACGCAATGGACAATGGCTCAATGGCAGCGGCAAACAGCAAAGGGGATAAGGGGCATCCCTGGCGTGTCCCACGTGTGAGTGGAAAAAATGTTGATCGACAGTTGTTTGTTGCGACACAGGCCTGCGGGTTAGTGTAAAGCAAGCGTATCCATGACAGGATCCTTTCCCCAAAGCCAAACCTCTCTAGAGTGAGGAACAAGTACCTTAATTCTACCCTGTCAAAGGCCTTTTCCGCGTCCAGTGAGATTACCACTTCCGGTTCGATCTCTGAACTAGGGGAGTTGACGATGCTCAGTAGTCTACGGACATTAGCAAAAGAGTGGCGATTTTTTATGAAGCCCGTCTGATCTTCAGATATTACCGTGGGAAGAACCGTTTCCAGTCTACCCGCTAGCACTTTAGCCAATATTTTTACATCCACATTGAGAAGTGAAATTGGACGATACGAAGAGCAGCAAGTGGGATCTTTATCCTTTTTAAGAAGTAGAGAAATGGATGCCTGTGTAAGGGTCGGTGGTAGCACACCCTCTTGTAACGAGTCCTCAAACATTTCTAGGAGCAGAGGAGCCAGCTGGTCTGTGAATTTCTTAAAAAATTCTACCGAAAAGCCGTCAGGGCCCGGAGACTTTCCACTTTGCATCAGCCGGATAGCTGATATAATCTCTCCAAGCGCCAGAGGTCGATCTAGACCACGACAATCCTCTGAGGAAATCTTGGGAATAGTTTGTTTTGAGAAAAACTCTAGCATAGTCGAGTTGTCCTCCGGCGCCTGGGACGTATAGAGTTGGGAGTAAAATGTCTTAAAAGTGTCATTTATTAATTTGGGATCTGTAGTCAGTGATTCTGAACTGTCACGAATCTGGGAAATTGATTGTGAGGCCGATCTACTCTTTAACTGGTGGGCGAGAAGACGCCCCGCTTTGTCCCCATGCTCATACAAAGTACCACGAGATCTGAGGAGAAGCCGCTCTGCATCCCTAGTTGTTAAAAGGTTGTATTCTGTCTGGTACGCAACTCTGTCCTTGTAAAGCTCAGGGGTCGGACCAATGGCATAATGATAGTCAATATCAGTGATAAGAGCTAACAGTTCTCTTTGTCTAACGAGACGAAGCTTGTTGGCATGTGCCGTATACGAAATTATTACTCCCCTGATATTTGCCTTTAATGTCTCCCATAGTAATGAGGGTGAAGTTTCACTGTTCTTGTTAGTCATAAGGAAGACGTCTATAGCTTGTGAGATAGTACTGCAAAACTCATCAGACGAGAGTAGAGAAACATCCAACCTCCAAACCCGAGCCTCCTTGGGCCTAGACCTAAAGGTTAGATCGAGGATTACAGGGGCTACAAGACAATCTTGTTAACAAATACTTCTCTTGTGTCATCATGTTTAGAGCAGTAAAACGGAAAGTGGATTTCATTTTCAATTTCACCAACATCACAGAACAAGCAGTATCTCTCTTCCGGAGTGGCATTAAACCTGCCAGTCTCCAGTGCTGATGGCAATGTTCCTGATAGCACATTTGTTTAAAACCCATTTTGGGGCGGGAACCCCTTTTGGTGTTAGCATTATGTTATGCTTTAGCTATTGAAAAATAGCAGATCTACAAGCTGACAACTGACGACTGACATAGAAACATAGCCTTTTCAGAAAACTGTCAGGATGTAGAAGACATTTTTAGAAGGTCAAAATGGGTTAAGTTATACTTCACATTAGATTCATATGTCATTACACCATTTGTCTTTGTACTTAGAAAACATACTTCTAATTTGACGGACATATCATTATCATTAATATTTCAAAGCATTAAAAAAAATCATGAACCGAACACAAAACTCTAAGAAAAACCTCAGAAATCCCGTAAATTAGGAAACAGATTATAGTGAAAATATATATCTCCTTTGCTGCATACTGTACATGTCTCTTTCCTGTCTGTCTTGACTTGATACTATCGGTGGAGGTCGGAGAAGCCAAAACATACAAGCTCACAACGCGGTGTGAACCGACACGTTGTGAGCTTGTAGATCTGCTATTTTCACTAGTTTGGGTCCAGGGCAAACGTCTAATTTCTTCTCTTTTGGGTCACGATGAATACAAAACATACATATGCCCTGGAAAAAATCACAGCACTCCATCTTTAAGAACGGTGTCGCCTTATCGTTTAACCACTTTTAACCATTCATTTGAAGACCCAGTGAAATGAAAAATACGTTTTTCACACTTTTAGACCAGATACGGGCATACCTAACAATGAATGCCAAATAAAATGGGATTTCTTTTATTTTTATGTATTGTGAGAGAGAGAGAGAGAGAGAGAGAGAGAGAGAGAGAGAGAGAGAGAGAGAGAGAGAGTAATGGAGGCACAGGAGGAAGTCTTGACTGGAACAGGGCTGGAAAGGTATGCATAATAATAATCACAGATATGCATATGTATAAGTCTCAGAGAGTGTGTCTCGGAAGAGAATGTCACCGTAACCAATTTGAAGGTGTCCGTACTTTCACGTAGTGTAGCACGTACGCCTCCACATCCCGTCAATGTTTCCACAGTCCTCTGCATGCTGGTGTCAAATCTGGGTTTTCAGTGTAGGAACGAATCATATACTGCATGTATATTCAGTCCAAATGTAAAGTTATACAATTATGTAACTTGTTTTAACCCTGATGGTTTTCTGGAAAAAAAACAAACCTACGTTTCTTTATCATTGGTGCTCACACTATTTCATGTCAATACTTTTACTTGAGTGCATTTTGAATACGGGACTTCTATACTTTGCAATATTTATACTTTCACTTTCACGCTTTAGCTATTGAAAAATAGCAGATCTACAAGCTCATAGCGCGGCACCGAGTGGCGCGCTATGAGCTTGTATAGGTCTGCTATTTTTTGAAAAATCGAAGAACGACTGACATAGAAGCATTGCTTTTTCAGAAAACTGTCATTTTCCCATTTTGTCATTTTGGGGGGTGGGAAACTGGGAACCCCTTTTGCTGTTTAGCATTATGTTACGCTTTAGCTATTGAAAAATAGCAGATCTACAAGCTTGTAGGTCTGCTATTTTTTTTTTAATCTAAGAACGACTGACAAAGAGCCTCTGCTGCCTGCTCGGGTCCTCAGGAGGGTACAACATGTATTACAGTACGACGCTGTACCAGGTTCTCCATGGCGGCTCCATCGGAGACGACCGTTATTCCCCTCTCCAATATCCGACGGCGCCCGGCCTCCCGTGACATGAAGGCCCTGACGTGCGACATGAAACAATTAACCGTCTCCGGCGGTCGGATAACGGGATTATTGATGCAGAAAATAGATTCCTGTAATGAAAGGTAATTGGAACAAGTCGTCGGGGTGTGGCGACACACACCTCGCATTGATTATATTGAGGGCATGTCTTCCCTTTTTCTTTTTGCTGCTCTGCCCGCCCCGTGTGTGTGTGTGTGTGTGTGTGTGTGTGTGTGTGTGTGTGTGTGTGTGTGTGTGTGTGTGTGTGTCTGTGTGCGTGCGTGCGCATGCGTGCGTGCGTGCGTGCGTGCGTGCGTGCGTGCGTGCAGTGGCGTACAGACTACAGACATTTAGAGGGGCAGGTGCTCAAGTGAAAAAAGGGCACCTTGTGCAGCGCGTGGAATGGGCCAGTTGCCTCAATAGTGTGAGATTTATAGATTTTGGAGCACAAATAATATATTAGAAGTTTTTTTTATTATCAAGAATTGATCAATGTCACCATACTGTAAAAAAAGGGGGGGCTGGTTTGTTTTTTGTTTGTTTTCTCAAAGGGGCACATTGCTGTCCAGAGGGCAAGGGCAGGTTGTGCTCTAGCACCCCCTAGTGTCTATCTGTGCACGCCACTGTGTGTGTGTGTGTGTGTGTGTGTGTGTGTGTGTGTGTGTGTGTATGTGTGTGTGTGTCGACCTGATCGATATGTCCCCCCTCCATATTCACCTTTTTCCTGGGCTGTGTGTGCTCCACTTCCTGTCGATTTGATCCAATGAAACTGGTCAGATGACCAATGATACACTGACACGACAACGCTTATTCAGGGCGGAGTCACCACCCCCAGGTTAAGTTGTGATTTGCTCTCGTTCACTGCAATGCAATTTGCGGCATTTCCAAAACAATATTGCGCAGAGTAGCGATTATCAAACGTATTTGCAATGCCATACGTTGAAAGATTTGTTGCCCGTGGACAAGGCACGTTACCTCCGCAAGTTAGATATTATCGGCATAGATGTTTGTCCGTATGTGATTAAGGATTGGAAAAAGTTGCATTGGCAGCCATAGAAAATTCTGCCCAGGGTAAAAAAACGGATGTGACGTTTTTGGGCGTTCCTGTCTTGCTCCGTGTCAGTGTATATCCAATGAAATCGACAGGAAGTGGAGCACACAAAAAGGAAGGAAAAAGGTGAATATTAGTCATGAAGCTGGAGGCTGTCAGAGAAGTGGCCCTGGTGAAGATACAACACCTGTACACATCCCACAACATGCACTGAGAGACATGACAAATAGAAATGTCCAGCTGGCCAGAAAATGGGTTGGCCTAAACCATAGAGTATTAAAAGGATAGAGACTGATCTGGCGTGAAGCTCCGCCCCCTCCGCTATTCATGTCAGTGGTAGTTGCTCAGTGGCGTTTTGAAGCAGCCCGAAGGACCGTCTATTTCCGCCTTTTTGGGCGCATTTCCGCATTGGACCACCACATTTTGGTGGTCCAATGCGGAAGTGCAACCGAGCGCTCCGCTTGCAGTCCTTCCTCTTACCACTAGGGCCCATCGCTTCAACGTTGGAGTGCCTCACTGGCCCCTTGGCCTAAACTCACACTCCACACGAGACATACTCTTCCTTTCATATGGCGAAGGGGGGCTGGGGGCCCCAAATGTAGAGTGGATTCATGCAGCAACACGGCTAAGCCACCTACTACACATGCTCAATAATGATGATGACACCGTCAGAGAAATGGCCAGGGCATCACTCCTACTGGACCTGCGCAGGAGGAAGGTACCCCTGGCTGCTGCAGACCAGAATAACTTCCTGGGCTTTAGGAGGAAAGACTCTGGGAAACTGGACTCACAAGCCAAGGGCTTCGGGGTCTGGTCTGATTGGCCAGATCTCAACGACCTTTGCCATCGGACAGGGGTCCAGCTAAAATGGAGGAAAAAACAACGAAAATGTGCCCATCTCTGATGGATTAATTACAGACTCCAGCGTGGTAGTGAAGGCTACCCTCACCCACCAGGGAGCGGACACTGACTATAGACTACAGGAAGAAACGGCGAGAAGGGTTCTGCTTAGCACGAAACAGACTGAAGCCAAAGAACATTGGCGTGGCCTTCGACTGCAGGGAAAGTTGGCCTGTGTTGATTCAGCTGATCACTCTGTTTCACATTCGATGAATGATAAAATTCACCATCAAAGCAAGACTGCAAGTATTGCCAACCAAGTACAATCTGTCAATCTGGTATCCCGACACCCACACTCCACTCTGTATAAACCATCATGATTCTGAACAACACCTATAGAATCCATCGCACACATAACAAATGGATGTAGTGCATACAAAAACTTGTATATTGCTCGCCACGACCGGATTGTTGACCTAGTGTCTGATGCAGTCTGTTCGAAAGTATGTTCCATCTATAGTGCAGCAATGTAGGCCTATAAACATTCAAGAGTGTTACCAGATTGGTTTAGCTGTGCATGCGATGTCTTTGCTAACATCCTGAACACACCTGATGTTGTCTTTGTTGACACCAGTCACAAGGAGGTCCTGATTCTGGAGGTGGGCTGTGTCTTTGATTTGGTCATGGACCAGGCATTCCAAGATAAACACTCTAAGTATCAACCATTACTTGGAAGTATGGCAAACCTGGGGTATCGCTGTAGATTTACCATACTGATATTCGGAAGCCTGGGCCATGTGCATAAACTGACCATGAGTGGCCTAAGAATAGCTGGCATGACAAAAAGCAAAGCCAAACAACTTGCCAAATACTGTGCTGTTTCGGCTGTTATAGGCAGTTTGTCTGTGTGGAGAAGGAGGTGCCACGTGCGTGCGTGCGGGCGTGTGTCATCATCGTGCGTTTGACTAAATGTTGTGTGCCAGTGATCACCCTCCTTTGTGCCAATGTTGGCACCGGGTGCATGTTGCCTATAAAAGTAAAAGTATTGAAAATTAGAAGTAAAAAGTGAAAGTAAAGAAAAAAAAGAAAGAAGGTACAGTACTTGAGCAAATGTACTTTACTTTACGCGTGCGTGCGTGTGTGTGTGCGTGCGTGCGTGCGTGCGTGCGTGCGTGCGTGAGTACATATATATGTGTGCGTGCGTGCGTGCGTGTGTTAATGGATGGATCCAGGCCTGGACATGACAGCTCCCTTTCAACCAGGTACTCATTCAGAGTATATAGACACAATTAGGTCAGTTAACAACAATACTGTTTCCATTTCACATTCAGAAGATGTATTATCCACATGCACACACACATAGAGCCCTGGGGGGGACAACAGTCAGCTACGTTTCAGATTTTCAGAGGTTAAAGATAATGCTTTGGCCTTTGTGCTTTATCTCCATAGAAGGACAGTGTATACACAACAACATTGTCCAGACTCCACTGGCTTGGCCGCAGTGTTGATTTGAATGATTTCGTCAACTAATACTATGACAAAACATGTCCGTCGTCGACTATGCCTTTTTTTCACAGACGAAAACGAAATGGAAACTAAATGCAAACTAAGCTATGATGACATTTAACCCAAAACGAAATAATATTTTGTCCTCGTTGGATACGATTTTGTCCAAAGTCCATGCTGTATGTTGGAGAGAGAGAGAGAGAGAGAGAGATAACAGGCAAACTTTGAATTCTGTAGACTTCTTGCAAATTAAGTACTGCGGATGTAACAACAATTTAAATCTTGAGAGCGTATAATGAAACTGTTTGGTTTCATTTTACGCTCTCAAGAGTTAAAGATCTATATATAGGGTCCATTTGGTTATACAACAACTCTCCATCATTCGTCTGGAACCCCCCTCAGGGAAGGACCACAGGTGCTCCGCGGACCACTAGTTGAAAACCACTGTGTTGTACAGCCAGTGGTGTGCACAGATAGACACCAGGGGGTGCTAGAGCACCACCTGCCCTTGCTCTGGACAGCAATGTGCCCTTTTGAAAAAAACTAAAAACAAACACATTGTACAGTGTAGTGTACACTGAAACACTGTACAAAAAAGTGTTTAAAAAACAATTACACTGTACAGTATGTGGACCATGGTGACATTGATCAATTCTTGATAAAAAAAACACAAGGTGCCCTTTTTTCACTTGAGCACCTGCCCCTCTAGATGTCTGCACGCCACTGTGTACAGCACACGCGAGTATTGCTGTGTCGTCGGAATATTCGGGGTTGTTTTGTGACGTCGCCGGCGATTGTGATTTATATCGTCTGAAAGGAAATGAGCCCCCAGAAGAACCTCCCTTGGTATCATGACAAAGTACAGCAACCCTCATAGTTTGTTTCTGTGCACTGAAAGTGCATGCCTCAAGGAGACGAAGGCTGCGTCACACTTCATCTGATTTGCTCCGTCCTCGTGCCACTTCTTTCCCTCTTTATTCACTATCTTGTCAGGTGCACTACATGGTGTTTAGCCAATAGCCCATTTTGGACGGGAACCCCTTTTCGTGTTTGAAGCACTATGTTATAATTATACCTTTCTTAGCTATTGAAAAAATAGCAGATCTACAAGCAGGTCTGCCGTTTTTGGAAAATTGTGAAAATGTGGTGCAAATCTTTGAATAATATATTCTTTCAGAGCCAAAGTTTTTTTTAACTCAAACCAATTGCTTCTGTGGGGGTTCCTGGAACAACATATTTTCAGATGGGGAGGGGTGTTGGCAGCCAATTACATATAACGTGGGGGGCCTTGACATGAAAATGTTTGAGAACCACTGACATATAGAAACATGGGGTTTTTCAGAAAACTGTCAGGATTTTAGAAAACATTTGTAGAATCATTCCAGGGTCAAAATGGATTAAGGCTTACAACAACAAACAAGCACCGCGACTGTTAAAGTAAGCTGTGTTTCATCATAAATCACCTAGATTACACGTCGCCAAACGTTGAAGGCTCACAAGGTCAGAATAAGAACGAACGTTTCAGAGAAAAGTTCCTGCATGCGATCGTGCCCGATGAAAAATATATACGAGAGATGTCAGTGTAAGAATGGAAACCAAAGCTATATATGAGACAGAAAAGGGATGTTTCTTTCTGCTATAATCAATACATACAGTGATCGATAGCCTTTGATGATGATGTTGATGATGATTGATAATAATAGTAATAATCCTGCCTAAATGGAAAACAGAAATGTATTAGTATATATTCTCTGTGTGTGTGTGTGTGTGTGTGTGTGTGTGTGTGTGTGTGTGTGTGTGTGTGTGTGTGTGTGTGTGTGTGTGTGTGTGCGCGCGTGCGTGTGTGTGTGCGTGCGTGTGCGTGTGCATGGTTCCCTGAAAATGAGCGAGAAATCAGCAAATCGCCATATGACAGGCAGACAGACAGACAGACACACAGACAGACAGACAGACAGATCTCCATATGGGGAGGGACACAGATACAATCGTTGTGGAGATGTGAGGGCCGCGTAACGGACCCAAACCTCTAGCCATTGATGAATTGCCTCTTTTGCACCGTCGCTTCTCTGCGCCTCGCCTCCGTTATACATCGCACATTGCCTCTTTTGCACCTTGCCACTTTGTCCCTGTTTGTAAACTTTCTTTTTTTTTTTATATATTTTTTATCCCACGATTTTGTAACCCATTTTTCGCCCCTGTGTCAATCATCTAATGTGATCCTGGGCTCTACACACCCTCCACCAACCTAGTCCCCGTTATATGGGGGACATGGGGAGAGCCACGGACTTGAACTCATGCTTCCTTCATGCCTGAGTGTCCAAGTTGCTCCTTTTACACCTGACAGGGGGGAGTTTCCCTGGTTGGACGTAGCGCGTGGAAGGAACACGTTATTCCAACCAGTTCCTTTCCCCTCCATCAGGCGCCCCGGCTGGCCAGGGGGAGGCAGTTTAGTGACCAGGATTACTGCATGTTTTTGGTGAGGGTACCTATACCCTAGGTGACACGGGGAGAACATGCAAACTCCACACAGAAAGGCCCTTTCGCCAACCCCGCCTTCGGGTATGGGCACTGATGACGCGGAGGAGGAAACACGCCGCCAGCACCCACAGCGGTTTGTAAACTTTCTTGAAAGTGACTCTGACTAATTTTTGACGTCTCTCTCTCTCCCCACACCACTGCGCATGGCAGACAGCAACTTCATCCTGGCCAATGCCCAGGTGGCCCAGGGCTTCCCCATCGTCTACTGCTCCGATGGCTTCTGCGAGCTGGCGGGGTTCTCGCGCGCCGAGGTCATGCAGAAGAGCTGCGCCTGCAAGTTCCTGTACGGCCCCGAGACCGCCGAGAGCGTCATCCTCAGCATCGACGGCGCCCTGGAGGAGCGCAAGGAGTTCAAGGACGAGATCACGTTCTACAGCAAGTCGGGTGAGTGACGGCCTGGAGATGTGCAGGCCACACGTCTGTTATAGCCTCGGCCCCAGGGTTGGGAAACAAATGGAATAGACAAGTAGTGAGCACGCCATTTACCCAGAACAGAACCATTGCGTGTCGATCGAAGCAACAGAGGGTATGCACGTGACATCATCATACCTGGAAGTTATGCGGGAACGCCTATACTGAGTGGCCAAAAAACTACTTTCTGGCCTTGACAGTTAAAAGACGTTATACTTAATTTGCCACTCGTTTCGCCACTTGATACCCTCTATTACGTTGTCCAACTTTGCCTGTTAGTCTAGTGCACCCCCCGGAAATATACTTCTAATCAGTGTTTTATTATTGGAAGAAATGTGCTGAAAATTATGAGCTATGATAAAAAGTTGTCAAAATGTCCCACCTACCTCAAAACCCCCTTTTTGGTATATGGCTCTGCTGGCGAAATTGTGTAAAGGCAAATATTAATTCACTAAAATTACATAAATAGACATGGAAGTCTGAAATTTTCCATGGAGTATCCTGACACATAGGAGAATAGGATGTGGGGGGTTGCTACCATTATAGTTTTAAATATGACCTACATAGTAAGTAAGTAGCCTTGCCGAGCCATGAGGCCCATAGGGCAGGAGCCTATCTCCTGTTTCTGTAGTGTGAGGCAGCTTGATGTACAATTCTACAACAGGTCGTTAAGAGGAAGCAATCTGATTGGTTGAAACGGTTTCTAGCCGTTGATCAAACCAGCACTGTTCACCACCTAATGAAAACATCACTTCAGTGATGCTTGCGGAACTCGACTTTGTCTCGTTCCCCTACCGCATCACTGTCGTGGCAATAATCACGTTAAACAACACCCTCTCTTGTAATATTGCTTAAGTACACCCCCTGGACATGACGCTAGTATGTCGCAGGGACTTACCCCCAATCCAACCCTTGATGCTGAGTGTCAAGCAGGGAAGCATTGGGTCCCATTTGTAGAGTCTTTGGTATTACCCCGGCCGGGGATTGAACCCCGACCTCCCAGTCTCAGGGCGGACACTCTAACCATAAGGCCACTGAGCTGGTATGACCGTCCTACATTATCCCCAGAAAAACAATAAAAGATGCTGTCCGCTTGACTAATAACAACAAAGATGGTTATTTTCCAACACATTATGGTGCAAATCACTGCCTCACTTGTACTGTATATGGGGGGGATTTCTCATGTGCCTATTTCTGGGACTGGCTTAATTTAAATTGGCAATGAGTGAGGGGAGGATGGATGAATTGAGATATAGAGATGTATATAGATGGATGGACAGCTCCATTCAGGCACTGGCTGGCTCTCATTAAAAGACCATTAAGACAATGATATCTGTGAGAAATGCGAGAAATTATTTAACACTGAGGCACATGAAACTTTCATATTATCTCAGTTTACTGGCTCTTTAGGTCTCTCTCGCTATAGGGCCCTATATCTTGTGTCCAGTCACGTGACTCCACGTCTATTTTCCTCAAGTGTAGCCAATATGGCTGATTTTTTCC
Organism: Protomyctophum parallelum; assembly: GCF_964188405.1. Taxonomy (NCBI): domain Eukaryota; kingdom Metazoa; phylum Chordata; class Actinopteri; order Myctophiformes; family Myctophidae; genus Protomyctophum; species Protomyctophum parallelum. Next base: position 20,090,961 of record NC_139697.1, on the reverse strand, counting down.
CTTTGTGCATCGATACACAGCAGGTGCGTGTCGTCACAGCTCCAGGGGACAGATGGCAGCAGGATTCTCGGGTTAACAAGCTCTTTATTGTCCAGTTGCGACACCGAACCATAAATGCTGCCTCGGGGCAGCCCACTTAACCATGCTGTGCCCCTGATGAAGTATACGACACTGTATGGCTACACACACACGGGAAAGAACTGCTACAGGGGAGAGCATAATTATGTAAATTACTTTTCCGGACAGTGAGAGTGTGTGATGTGGGAGTGATTTAGGGGGCAGGGGTCTTGCATGAAATGAAGTGCCAATTATGTTCTGGATATAGTCAGTGATGTATATGTGCCATGCCGACGTTAATTTTAATGACACCATGTCAAACAATTCCAACATATTTTGGTTGTCTACGAATATGAACTTTCACACCCGTGTGAACTGAGTGGTGCAACTCCCCTCTCTCTCTCCCCCCCTCCTCCTCCTCTCTCTCTCTCTCTCTCTCTCTCTCTCTCTCTCTCTCTCTCTCTCTCTTTCTCTCTCTCTCTCTCTCTCTCTCTCTCTCATTAGCAGGCAACAGTACAGCACTATCTCTCTTTCTGGCACAACAGCGCCCCTACTGGCTCATTAAAAAAACGTTCACGTTGTTATAATGATTATAGACTCAGAGCCACCTACAGTGTCTTCCAAACTCTCTCCCATGCATGCAGTCAAAGTTCAGAGTTTTTTAATGTATGTAGAATTATATGTGCATCATGTAATTTACATACAAATGTGAGTACTTGGTTTATTCTCTCCTCCGTGTCATCAGTGCCCATATACCCTATAGGTGGGGTTGGCGAAAGCGCTTTTCTGTGTGGAGTTTGCATGTTCCCCATTTCTGGGACCGGCTTAATTTAACCCATTCTGACCTGAGATCAGATTCATGCGAGGTTTCCACTGGACACACACTGGTCTGATTAACCCATTCTGACCTGAGATCAGCTTAAAAAAATGTCAGTCGTTCTTCGATTTTTCAAAAATAGCAGACCTACAAGCTCGTATGAGCTTGTAGATCTGCTATTTTTCAATAGCTAAAGCATAACATGATGCTAACACCAAAATGGGTTCCCGTTCAGAACGGATTGACATTTGGAAACATATGCCTGCAGTGACCCCGATAAGGGAGGATCTTTACGACTCTTGCAGTGATTCCGAAACATATTGATTTCAAGGACCCCCCCCCCCCCCAGTTTCACATGCAGGCATTATGCTACGGACCCCCGATTTAATGGCATTTCTATCTCTGGTATACCCCAATTTATATCGTAAAACCACTGTTAATTTAACTCTGAGAGTGTACAAATTTGGTTCCATTTGTACACTCTCTGCAGTTACAGACCCATAAGGGTCCATTTGGTTCCCAACTATCTCTAATTGAGCTATAGGTACCCCCTGGAACTCCCTCAAGTACCCCTAGGGGTCCCTGGACCCCACTCTGGGAACCCATGTCCTAGGCCCTAGGGTATACGTAGGTATCTAAACTGCCTCCCTCTGGCCGTTGCTCTCCCCAGGTGGCAGAGTATAGAGGGAGTGCAGATTAGATTAGATTCGAAAAATTGACACTGGGTGAAAAAAAATGGGTTACAAAATCGTGGGGATATAAAAACAAAAAGAAAAGTTAAAAAGTGCATCCATTTGTCCATGCATGGCCTGCAGCAAGCTGTGGCCCAGGTTGTTAAACACAGCTGGTTCTGACTCCTATACACACAGTGCAGTCCATTACATTACCACGGCCACAGCGTATGGCCAGTGGAGATGAGATGAGACATTTATGTCTGCCTCACTCTGTCTGTAATAGTGTGCAGCCATACACCCCAAATTGCTCACATGCTCAATAGTTGGACACATTCAAGACTTTCTCTTTCCCGGGTTACCTGTTTTCCAGAATTCGTAGTGCTCTCTCGCATCCATCCATCATCTCCTTTCACCATGCCTTTCGTGCTTCCACATCTCAATTGTCCTCTCTTTTCCCCAATTCTCCATCATGCTATATATTCTGCCTCAGTTGCTCTTTCATCCCCTGTCTCGCTCCTCTCCATAGCTTTCCTCTAACAGTTGCTCTTTCATCCCCTGTCTCGCTCCTCTCCATAGCTTTCCTCTTTCATCCCCTGTCTCGCTCCTCTCCATAGCTTTCCTCTAACAGTTGCTCTTTCATCCCCTGTCTCGCTCCTCTCCATAGCTCTCCTCTAGCAGTGCTCTTTCATCCCCTGTCTGGCTCCTCTCCATAGCTTTCCTCTTTCATCCCCTGTCTCGCTCCTCTCCATAGCTTTCCTCTAACAGTGCTCTTTCATCCCCTGTCTCGCTCCTCTCCATAGCTTTCCTCTAACAGTGTTCTTTCATCCCCTGTCTGGCTCCTCTCCATAGCTTTCCTCTTTCATCCCCTGTCTCGCTCCTCTCCATAGCTTTCCTCTAACAGTGCTCTTTCATCCCCTGTCTCGCTCCTCTCCATAGCTTTCCTCTAACAGTGTTCTTTCATCCCCTGTCTCGCTCCTCTCCATAGCTTTCCTCTAACAGTGTTCTTTCATCCCCTGTCTGGCTCCTCTCCATAGCTTTCCTCTTTCATCCCCTGTCTCGCTCCTCTCCATAGCTTTCCTCTAACAGTGCTCTTTCATCCCCTGTCTCGCTCCTCTCCATAGCTCTCCTCTAGCAGTGCTCTGCAGGGCAGCCTTTCTTGCCTATATACATTACATCTTGTTTGGTTTTCATGGCATCTCACGCTGTCCTCCCACATCTATCACAGTGGAGTAAAGCTGTCCTCACAGTGGAGTAAAGCTGTCCTCACAGTGGAGTAAAGCTGTCCTCACAGTGGAGTAAAGCTGTCCTCACAGTGGAGTAAAGCTGTCCTCACAGTGGAGTAAAGCTCTGTCCTCCCACATCTATCACAGTGGAGTAAAGCACGCTGTCCTCCCACATCTATCACAGTGGAGTAAAGCTCTGTCCTCCCACATCTATCACAGTGGAGTAAAGCTCTGTCCTCCCACATCTATCACAGTGGAGTAAAGCTCTGTCCTCCCACATCTATCACAGTGGAGTAAAGCACGCTGTCCTCCCACATCTATCACAGTGGAGTAAAGCTCTGTCCTCCCACATCTATCACAGTGGAGTAAAGCTCTGTCCTCCCACATCTATCACAGTGGAGTAAAGCTCTGTCCTCCCACATCTATCACAGTGGAGTAAAGCTCTGTCCTCCCACATCTATCACAGTGGAGTAAAGCTCTGTCCTCCCACATCTATCACAGTGGAGTAAAGCACGCTGTCCTCCCACATCTATCACAGTGGAGTAAAGCTCTGTCCTCCCACATCTATCACAGTGGAGTAAAGCTCTGTCCTCCCACATCTATCACAGTGGAGTAAAGCTCTGTCCTCCCACATCTATCACAGTGGAGTAAAGCTCTGTCCTCCCACATCTATCACAGTGGAGTAAAGCATGCTGTCCTCCCACATCTATCACAGTGGAGTAAAGCTCTGTCCTCCCACATCTATCACAGTGGAGTAAAGCTCTGTCCTCCCACATCTATCACAGTGGAGTAAAGCTCTGTCCTCCCACATCTATCACAGTGGAGTAAAGCTCTGTCCTCCCACATCTATCACAGTGGAGTAAAGCTCTGTCCTCCCACATCTATCACAGTGGAGTAAAGCATGCTGTCCTCCCACATCTATCACAGTGGAGTAAAGCTCTGTCCTCCCACATCTATCACAGTGGAGTAAAGCTCTGTCCTCCCACATCTATCACAGTGGAGTAAAGCTCTGTCCTCCCACATCTATCACAGTGGAGTAAAGCTCTGTCCTCCCACATCTATCACAGTGGAGTAAAGCTCTGTCCTCCCACATCTATCACAGTGGAGTAAAGCTCTGTCCTCCCACATCTATCACAGTGGAGTAAAGCTCTGTCCTCCCACATCTATCACAGTGGAGTAAAGCATGCTGTCCTCCCACATCTATCACAGTGGAGTAAAGCTCTGTCCTCCCACATCTATCACAGTGGAGTAAAGCTCTGTCCTCCCACATCTATCACAGTGGAGTAAAGCTCTGTCCTCCCACATCTATCACAGTGGAGTAAAGCTCTGTCCTCCCACATCTATCACAGTGGAGTAAAGCATGCTGTCCTCCCACATCTATCACAGTGGAGTAAAGCTCTGTCCTCCCACATCTATCACAGTGGAGTAAAGCTCTGTCCTCCCACATCTATCACAGTGGAGTAAAGCTCTGTCCTCCCACATCTATCACAGTGGAGTAAAGCTCTGTCCTCCCACATCTATCACAGTGGAGTAAAGCTCTGTCCTCCCACATCTATCACAGTGGAGTAAAGCATGCTGTCCTCCCACATCTATCACAGTGGAGTAAAGCTCTGTCCTCCCACATCTATCACAGTGGAGTAAAGCTCTGTCCTCCCACATCTATCACAGTGGAGTAAAGCTCTGTCCTCCCACATCTATCACAGTGGAGTAAAGCTCTGTCCTCCCACATCTATCACAGTGGAGTAAAGCTCTGTCCTCCCACATCTATCACAGTGGAGTAAAGCTCTGTCCTCCCACATCTATCACAGTGGAGTAAAGCTCCACGCTGTCACGCTGTCCTCCCACATCTATCACAGTGGAGTAAAGCTCACGCTGTCACGCTGTCCTCCCACATCTATCACAGTGGAGTAAAGCTCACGCTGTCCTCCCACATCTATCACAGTGGAGTAAAGCGCAGCGGAATTATTGACTCCGGTGTCTCTCTCTGTGTTTGATTGGACTGCTCTTGTCCGCGCACGTGCACACATGCATGTGTGCACACGCGCACGCACGCACGCACGCACGCACGCACGCACGCACGCACGCACGCACGCACGCACGCACGCACGCACGCACGCACGCACAAACGCACGCACGCACGCACGCACACACACACACACACACACACACACACACACACTATAATAGATGCATCAGCAGGCATGGATAGTGACAGCAAGGAATCCCCACCAGCTCTTGAAGTCTCTACAGCAGATTTTATTGCACACAGTCGCACGCACGCACGCACGCACGCACGCACGCACAAGGGTCTGACCACAGCTTAGAGGTATAGAGAGGTTGTCCGGTAATGAGAAGGTCACTGGTTCGCCTCCCTGTGGATCTCATTTATTTATTTTAATAATAATAATAAGGTCTACTTCCTTGACCGGACTGGCAGCTTGCATAACAAATGTCGGCGCTGATCGGTCCAGTGTTTTGCCATATTAGCCACTGACGCACGGCACACACACACACACACAGACAGACGCACACAGACGCACACATCCAGACGGCTCGGCCCCCAAGGTGCCATATCAGCGAAAAGCCACTACGCCGCTCTAGAGATCTGTTGCAAAGCCATCTGTTTCATCCCTATAAAGTCATCAGGACCGTGCGTGGCACTCTGGCTCACCTTCACACTGCTTCTGGCTAGTCCTCGGCTCAGTCGATTTAAGCACCTGCTGCTCTGTGGGGAATTCATACATCCCGATAACATGTCCTCTGGGATTCTATTGAGCCGCGCCGTGCACTGCAGAAACACACAGCAGGCAAGTAAATACACACACGCACGCGTGCACACGCACACGCACACACACACACACCCTGCTCTGCTCTGCTCTGTAGGAACATGATGCGCCCACAGAGACACACACAGTCATGCATATATAATATACCTGCTCTCTATTATCCCATTTAGGCCTGACGTCAAAATTAAAAAAATGTCTTAGATTTTCTGAAATACCCCATATTTCTATGTCAGTGGTGCTCAATATTTCATGTCAAGGACCCCAACAATGATATGTAATTGGCTGCCCCCATTTTGAAAATATGTAAATAATACCTCCCCAGAAGCAAAGATTTGAAAAGCGTTTGCTCTGAAAGATTATATTTCAAAAAAATACATTGCATGAATGCACCTGGGACGTATCCTCAGTGATGTATCCTGAGGTCATCGGGGTTTCGGGTCTACCAACATCATACCCCTCACTCAGGCGACCCAGCCCGGGGGTGATCACGTCCCGACTTACGTCCCAGTAGCTACCCTCAATCAGTCCCACTAGGGCAAAACCAGGGCCACACAATCCGTTGGAACTAGTCCAGAACTACTCTGCCTGGGCTGGGAGGTACGCTTCTGGTGCATGGAAGGACTAGTCTCTGTGGGTTGACTCCTGTCCGGGCCCCTCCTACGTCTCACCAGGTCCACTCCTGCTCTCACCAGGCCCAGGACCTGTGTGTTGCACCAGAGCCCCAGCACCAGGCACTTTATTCAGGAGTGGTGGGCAATGGTTCCGCAGACTCCACCCGAGCGAGAAGGTGGTGCTGTGGTTCCGCTTGCTGCTTGCATGGCTCTCCTAACGGCCTCACCGAGGGTTTGTTGGGCTTCCTCCTCACGGAGGACACAGGCTGGGGCACAAACCCATACCGCTCACCCGGGTGCCGTCTACATTCCGGCTGTCACCCGTCTCTCCGGTGTTCACCAGACTATACAGAAGATTGAAAGATTTGCGCCACATTTTCAAGATTTTTCAAAAATAGATCTACAAGCTCTCTTCGGTGCCGCGCTATGAGCTTGTAGATGTGCTATTTTTCAATAGCTAATGTGTAACATGATGCTTAAAACAACAAAAGGGGTTCCCGTACAGAATGGGTTAAACTGAACATATAACAACTACCGAATATATAACAGCTATCATACTGAGTGAACTTACCATAACCATACGATACGATACGATACAACTTTATTGTCAGCTTGCACTGAAATTGGTTTTGCGTCCATGACGTCACCGTTCGAGATACAGACAAGACATACACAATACATTACAAAATGATACACATTACACAAATCACAGAAACAGACAGGAACAAGATCATATCCTCTGGTTTACCGATGTTGGTTTAAAAGCAGAACAGACTGATGTACAAAAGAGTTCTTTAGTCTGTTTTTTATTTAGGGACTCAACTGTTGCCCTCAGTTGAAACATGCAAGAGGTCAGAAGAATATATTCTGCCAAAAATATAAAACACAAGTCGGTACAGTATGTATAATTGCTGCCCACTGACAGCTGCCCCAGGCTCTGCTGTATGTATGTGTATACTGTAAACTGTACCACACTTACACAAAATCTGCATTGCATTTGTTTTCCCATGGATTTTGCCTTCTGGCGGACCGCCAGTAGGCAGCGGCGGTGACATTATACACATAAATGGTGATTTATTGATTTTTCTTGAACCAGATAGCGTACATCAGTGATGCATGAATACAGAATTTTTTCTTTCCTCCAAATGAAGTACAGCAAGTGTGGGACTAGTTTTCTTATATCTGTATATTGGCAGAATCTCGTTTGTTTGCATTTGTGTATGTGCTAATTGAAACCTCTGTTGCCATACAATAAGGGTAATGTGCTATCAGCGTTATAGCAATGGATGTACATTAAGCGTTGGAAGTTCATGCAAACAACAGGGGGCTCTTTTCAACTTTTGTTTACTTATAATACAAACCCTCTGTCTGTATAAAATATAAAAGCAGTGTTGGAACTAGGTCACTACACATCCACTGAAGCAATATTTGGACAGTATTGGGCTGCAGGAAGTACTACGATATTCTGTAATATTGCTATCATCAAAAAAAAAAAGAGCAATTGACGAAGGAAGACGGGCCATTATAAGCCTTAGCTTAGAAGTATAGGTTTTTCCTTTAGAGAATATGCCACGTACGGTGTCCGCGAGTACAGCTTATCCTACACCATCTGAAAGCACTTGGAAAATGGAGGCGACTGACAGGAAGACGTGTGACAAGCCCAGAGCCACAAGAGAATCAGTAGACAGGTTTCTGAGAGTCAACAGCTTGCGTGATAGGTGACTCAAAGAAGGACACTTCCAGCATGCAGGTTTGACAGGCCGAGTGGCAGCATAAGAAAGCCATTGCTACGGTAAAAAAGAAGACGAGGCAAGGCAAGCCTATATAGTTAAACCGCACCTGGATACATGCCAGTAGATACTGTATGTGTAGGAGAATTAGGATTAGGATTAACACAGATACATTATCATAGGTGTGCGTGTGTGTGTGCGTGTGTGTGTGTGTGTGTGTGTGTGTGTCTCATCATGTGTTTGTTACAATTCTCTATTTCCACGAAAGCTTTTGTCACAAATGTACAACTTCTCTCCCGTATGATAAAATTTGACTATTATGAAAACCTGCAAAGCCAGTCAGTCAGTCCGACCATAACGTAGCTTTGTGACACGCTAATACAGAATTCCTTCCATATGTTGATCTGACCTCATCTGACCTCAACAAACCCTGCGCACTTAAGACACTAGTCTGCCCCCCACTGCCACCCTTAGATCTCCATATAGGGAGCTGACCTGTTCTGACATTCCAGATGTTGATCTGATCTCATCAAACCCCGACACGCTCCATATATGGTCAGTACAGAATTCATTCCATAATATGTTGATCTGACCCCCATATGCCAAAGCGCCAGCGCTCGGCCAGCAGTGTGCTGTTACCCATGCAGAAGCGACCTCGCCATTTAGCGCGAGGTCGCTTCTTGCATTCATAGGACGTCTATACTGTTTACTGTACAATTAAAGGGTTTCTAACAATGTGTGAATGTGTCTCGTAGAATTCGTTATCACGACAGCTTTTACCACAAACTGCACAAGTAAACAGTTCCCCCGCCTGGCTGTACTGTATGTGTACTGTACTCTAATGTGTGTCTTAGTTGTCCACTTTGTGTAAAGCTTTTGTTACGTGTACAACTAAAGGGCTTCTCTCCTGTGTGAATGTAAACGTAATGGTTTGCGAACCACTGTGCTACACTAAATGGAGCAGAGCCTTCATTAGCATCATTGGTAACACTAAGGATTGTCCAGGAATATAACCTTTTCCATCCATCCATCCATCAATCCATCCATCCATCCATCCTTCCATCAATCCATCCTTCCATCCATCTTCAACCACTTATCCAGAGTCGGGTCGCAAGGGCAACAGTTATGGTATGATATGATATAGTACTTTATTGTCAGTTTGCATTGAAATTTGTTTTGCGATCCAGTATTTATACAAATAAAATACAGTTACATACTGTACATAGAAACATAAGGGCAGAGAGCAATGTCCACAGCTCAGTCTAGTCCTGGCCAAAATCCTGATTAAGCCTCAGAGTCGATTGATGGACAAAAGACCTTATTGTATGTAGCTGGAACACCATATCTCCTTCCTGAAGGCAGCGACCTATACTCTCCACACAAGACATGGCTAGTATTAGAGGTGATATTCCTTGCTAACCTTAGGATGCTGTTATCATACGTGGATGTATAGAGCCTCTGAAGTGGTTGTCCAACAATCTTTGAACAAATGTTTAGTTGTTGCAGCATTTGTGACTTTAAGGCTACAGACAAACATCCATACCAGGTGGTACTACTGTACTGAAGAACACTCATAATAACAGAAGTGAAAAACTACTAGCTACTAGAAAAACTACTAGCACCAAAGGGTCTTAAACGGCGAAGGAAATAGATTCTTTGCTTCCAGCAGAGATTTCCAGCCTTTCCAGAGCAACATTAGCAACTTCCTCCTGGGGGATCCCGAGGCGTTCCCAGGCACAGTGTGGAGATGGTCCTTGGTCTGCCCCAGGGTCTCCTCCCAGTGGGAGGTGCAGCGATCAAGGACCTCCCTAGGGAGACGCTTGGGAGGCATCCATACTAGATGCCTGCATGAATCACCTAAGCTGGTTCCGATAACCTTTTCCATTTAAGAAGGACCATTAGACTCAGGGATGAGACAATAATGACCTATCTCCCAGACTCCCTCCCCAGTCAGAGTTCAGAGTTTTAATGAATGTAGAATTATGTGCAGGATGTCATTTAAATACAAATTTATTTTAAATTAAAAAAACCTCTCTCTCACACTTATGCCAGTGTGCCAGTGAGTGATCACCCTCCTTTGTGCCAATGTAGGACCAATGTTGGTTCCAAAGGTTGCTTATACCCCTGCTTTAGGTGTACAGTTTAAGTGACATATGGCATTGCACAAATCACATTGCCTGGATTTGGTGTACCAATTTCAGTATAGGCCTTAGCTATTTTGAACATGACAGTGTAGGCGCGCGCCCACACACAATGCACACACACGTGCACGCACGTGCACGCACACACGCACGCACGCCGCCCTGCCGTGGAGGGAATTACACAGGAGGGGGGCAGGAAGGGAGCCCCAGACCTCCTGGGCCACCGACACTTGGTGGCCCAGGAGGTTAAAATTCTCACGCTCGCTCTCTCAAGAGTTATTTTTTTGTTTAACATCTACATTAGGCCTACTTAATTTAGTCTGGAAAATTAGATAATGTAAAATAATTGTTAATTTGATCAACGTCTCTCCTAATGCCACCACATTAATACAACATGGAATTGTAGATAAAATCGTGTCCAACGATAACAACATATCTATGTGTTTTGGGTCTGAGAGGCTAAATGTCATCAAATGGTGCGGTCCGTGGCTCAAATGGCGAATAAACAATGGCCCTTGATATGAAAAGGGTTGATAAAAACCCACTGCTCTTATAGTCCAATTACTCGTCCAGGGCTATAGGATTCATCAGCCTCTGGCGAGGTATAGAGAAGTTTAATGGTCTGCAGAAGAACTGGGTACCAGTGTGTTGTCCACAAAGAGATAACCATAAAGCGCATTGCTCCTCCCCTCAACTAGACGGAGTTCACTAATTCAGTCAGATAACTAGCGAATAGATTGAACAGATAATTATTATAGAATGAGAGTGTGCATATAACATTTTATCCTGCCGTCCTGCTCTGCTACATTGTTCTCCCTGCTACACACAATTAGACAACCATCGTTAAACATTAAGAGCAGGGAAATAGATATACAATAACAACCACCCCTATAATGGGGAACAGAATAGCAGAGCCCACCGGTGGTGCTGGGGTGGCGGTGGGACTCGTGGGAGCAAACTACAACAACAACCAGGAAGTTAGGAACGCATATAGCAGAAGAAACGCAGGAAGAACGCATTCTTAGGTGAGCTTAAATACTGCACTAGAGCGTCACAGTCCCGCCCCCTTTCACGACGAGGCCAGGCCCAGGAAATAATTCCCAATGCATTTTCCCCATAGGCATTTCAAAAAGTTTTTATTTAAAGACCTTTTAAGCGTCGTACGAAGCCAACTCGAGTCGTGACAAATCATGATCGTGGCGTAAGCGTCCATGAGGAAAATGAACGAGAGAGAGGGGCGGGACTGCAACGCTCTATTGGTCAGCTGATTGCAAGGTCAGCGTATATGACATATGGGTCTTGCATAACACTGACTACACCCCTCGAGTATACCTGATTGAAATAACTCTGCAAGCTACGTATATCATTTTCAGCATTTGTTCCCAACCTTTTTATATATACTGAAGTACCACGTCAGAAAATATTTGCTTTGTTAAAATACAGGAGCGTATACATGCCCTTTTTTCCATTCCTAAGCCAATAATGCTGCTACTCTGACAAAACTCGGTCCAATCACTAATCAGCACAACTGATGATATTTCTATTTCAACCAATGCTTGGTTATAAGAACTACCGACATTTGTCTTTTTTTCCTCCTTTGTTGGGCGATTCCTCTGTGTACCACCAGAGGAGGGCTCAAGTACCACCAGTAGTACTAGTACCTGTGGTTTGGTAACCTCTGATTTACAGCACAGTTGGGCATGCTGGTAACTAATGTCCCATATTGGTGTTTAATCTGTGCACGCATAGCTGAATATTTTCTGTAAGCAGAATGCCGGGCAGAGGTTTGCTGTCCGTCGGGTTCTGCAGAGTGCACTTCCCTCTCTTCGTTTTCCTCAGACATGAAAGCAAAGTAAACAAAGGACATAGGGGAGTATGTCATACATAGGCCATGTCAAAAGTCAGGCTGGCCGAAAAGATAAGTCAGTCTGGCTGAAAAGGTCTCCCAGGTATAGTCAACCAGGCTATAGTAAGATCATTGGAGACAAACTATTGCAACTTCAGGACAGTATACAACTGGCTTTTCAATGAGCTACCCATTTGAGCCCTTCATTTCAGCTATCAGGCCCTTTTCGATCTAGCATACAATTGTTTGTTTGTTTGTTTGTTTATTTTCACATACAAAAATATTTCGGATAGCCTAAAAACCCTCCAGGGGCTTGCAAGTGGCTTCTCCAGGCATGTTTATACATTCATAGTTGTTTTGGTTTGTTTAACTTTAAAGAAAAAACATTGTCTCACTGTGATGCTGTTGTTTTTCTGTTGTTTTTCTGTAATGTGTCTCAGTTGTTTTCACTGTTTGTACTTTGTTTTCTCGCTGTTGTTGTTCTGTGTGGTAGTTTTAGTGCACTTGTTTTTATTTTTCTCCTGTACAGCACTTTGTAAACTCTGAGTTTTAAAACGTGCTATATAAATAAAGTGGATTGGATTGGATTGGATTGAACATACAGATCTTAAACATTAGAATACAGATAAAATACAGGGACAGTGAAAGGACGGAAATGTACTGTATAACAAGAAAAAAAGCACAATAGACAAAAGTCAGACAATAAAACCGCTATAGGAGAACATTGAGTACACATTGAGTGTGGGCATTTTAAATAAGATTTGTTTTTAAATAGCTTTATATCACCTAATCCATACAGCCCATGATCACGGTTGCTGTGTTATGTTTATAACTTTATATTGTATTTTAATGCATTGTGTGTATTCTATAATTATAATTATGTTTTTGTTGATGTTTTGTTGATGACTGCCAGTGTGCCAAAGGAAAATTAAAATGTTAATTAATTAAATGGTCAATAACGTTTTCTTTTATCTTTATTGATTGTCCAAAAAGCATAAAAGCGTGCTTTTAGTTGACCCATAGCTCTCATTTGTGTACAGTCACCATGTTGGAGCGAATAGACGGTTCGTCAGCGCGACACCATCTGTCAAACATGGTGGAGGAAGAGAAGCATGATTGTTCTGGGACTGGGATTGCTTTTGCTGGTTCCAGCAGCAACTTGTGACTCGCAGTCTGAATCTCAAGTGCCACTACAGCATTTTTAAACAATGTCCCCTGGTCTATAAGTCTATACAGTGGCTTACCAGGGCTTCCTTTTATATAGCAAGATATAATGATTTGACCAAAACACCTCCATGGCTACTGACCGTGTCACAACTACCTTAGATTTTTGTATATTTTTTTTCTTCCGTTTTTCACGTGTTTATGAGGTGACAGTACTTCATTAGACCCCTTGGTGTGGTTGTTATGTGCAATGATGTCTGCCCAGTGTTTAGGGTTTCTTGAGGCTGAAACCTTGACTGTCCTTGACTGTTTTCTCATGCCAACAAAGCTCCATTGAATTGAATTGACTGTCAAACGTACCAATGAAAAATACAGTGATATACACGTAGGGACATCACACTATCATGTTTTAGGCTGGGAAAAAAATCATGGCACTCTATCTTTAAGAACATATATACAGGAGATACAAATCATTTGAAATGAAAGTGTGGTAGGCTTGAAATCGTGGAAATGTTAAACCCAGTGGTTTGCGACGAACTGGACAGAATTAAGGATGAAAGCAACGTAACCTCAACGTAACCTCAAAGTGCAACAATATATGATTTCCATTGTAGAAAGAATGCCACGAGTGTGTTCAGCTGTTATATCTGCAAAAATGTGTCTTTGATGAGTCATAATTTATTGTTATTTGCACTATGCTCTAAGTGAGAGAAGTACTACCGTAGCAGACAACCCGCAGCACTCCAGGTTCAAACAAAATCCTTATAGGTGCAAGGCTCGAAAATACAAGTTGAGATGAAGAAAATGCCAGCACTCATCATATGTCCTTTTGCATGACTTTATTTACCTCTGAGACTGAAAACGTACGCGTTTCAGCCTGTCTGGCCTTCCTCAGCGTTTGTAACACTATGCTTTAAGAAGTGACAGGACATTGAGAACATTGTACAATCTAAATTAATCTAAATAAACCCAGGAAACATCGCAGATTTTGACCAGTATTATTATGTAATGTATTATCATGTATAGGCTACAGTATGTATATAAATGTATATATTTTGCATACTTCATGCATTTCATGTGTGTTGATCCACTTGCACTATAGGCTTTACAAGGCATTTGTTACTATATCCAAGTAAACCAAATGAGCAATTCTGATACTGAAGAAGATGTACGATTGTGTGTGTGTGTGTGTGTGTGTGTGTGTGTGTGTGTGTGTGTGTGTGTGTGTGTGTGTGTGTGTGTGAGGGTGTGTGTGTGTGTGTGTGTGTGTGTGTGTGTGTGTGTGTGTGTGTGTGTGTGTGTGTGTGTGTGTGTGTGTGTGTGTGCGTGCGTGCGTGCGCTCCCTTCCAGCGGTACTGTTTTGGTGCTTGCTGGACATCGTCCCCATTAAGAACGAGAAAGGAGATGTGGTGCTGTTCCTGGCTTCCTTTAAGGACATCACAGATACTAAAGCCAAAGCCTTCCCAGAGGAGAAAAGAGAAGGTCAGTTCCGTCTGTCAAAGTGTGTGTGTGCGCGTGTGTGCGTGCGTGCATGGCTGCGTGCGCGTGTGCTGTGTGTGCACACGTTCGCGTGCGTGCGTGTGTTTGCAGCTGTGTTTTGTTTCTGATTCAAGTCTGTATAAGAAACAATGTTAAGCCTGCGTAATTAATGCTCTGTATAGTCTGCCAAAACAACACTTCTTTTTGGCAAGCCACACCTTCAGATAAATTAAGTTTTAGCAGAAAAAAGTGTCTCTTGGATGCAACTGCTATACGCAACTTGTCATTGTTTTTTGCATTTAACAACGGCAAGACAAAAGAGCCGCTATACATTTCCTCGTGTCTCCTTAATCTTATTTCTTTTGTTAACTTCTTCAGCGCCATGAAAATGGTATATATACACTATCAGCCGAGATTAGTTTGGAACACATGCATCTCTGCCCTTCTTTCTTCTTCCGCTTGTTCCAATTTATTTTAACCCGAGTGCTTACATTATATTTTATCGCACCTCGCGCAGCATGTGCAGTGGCTATTTAACAGGCTATTTTCTGCTTCGTAGCTTCCCGCTAGGCCTCTCTTTGTAAAATAGATCACAATAGGGAGCTGGCGCTGCCCGTAGTTTTCATTTGTAATCTCAACGAGAGGTTGAAAAACACCATTATGATAGTGATGGACAGGACAATAGCACTGCTTCTTGATAGAGCGTGCTATACACAGTGGTGTAAAGTAACTACACGTGTACATTTACTCAAGTAATGTATACTTACAGTACAATTTTGAGGTATTTGTATACTTTACTTGGGTATTTCCAAATTTCCAATACTTTTACTTCTACTCCACTACATCTCAGAGCCACAATTATGTGATTTTGTGATTTTGATCGGAAAACATACATTAACAGTAGACATTTCGGCCAAAATAGCAGATCTATACTGCTACTGTAGATCTGCTATTTTCTGAATATTTTGTACACATTTTGAACTTTTGAAATGGGATCATTCTGCAATATGAGTAATTGTACTTTTAAGTACATTTTGATGCTGATACTTTTGTATTTTACTTGAGTAGCCTACATTTTGAACACGATACTTTATACTTGTGATGGAGTACATCTACATTGCAGTATTTATACTAAGTATAAATCAGGCTTAATCGACCAGTATGTTTTGACCAGGATGTTATTTTATTTTTTAAATATATTTTTTATCCCACGATTTTGTAACCCTTTTTCCACCCCTGTGTCAATCATCTAATGTGATCCTGGGCTCTACACACCCTCCACCAACCTAGTCCCCCATATAGGGGGGACATGTGGAGAGCAACGGACTTGAACTCATGCTTCCTTCATGCCTGAGTGTCCAAGTTGCTCCTTTACACCTGATAGGGGGGAGTTTCCCTGGTTGGACGTAGCACGTGGAAGGAACACGTTATTCCAACCAGTTCCTTTCCCCTCCATCAGGCGCCCCGGCTGGCCAGGGGGAGGCAGTTTAGTGACCAGGGGCCCGTTCCACGAAACTTGGATTAGAGATTAAGCCGGGCTTTAACACATATCCTGGTTTAATATATCCTGGATCAGTGATTAACCGGTTTCATGAAAGCTGGTTGATCTTGCCAGATTAACTTAATCAGTTAACCTGGATATGTTGAGGCTTGATTTGGTTTCATGAAAGTGATGCTACATTAGTTACCATGGAAACTAATGCTTTGGACTTAGCCTGCTCCGGACCAGGCTAACAGCAAGGTTTAACCTAATCCTGATGTCTTTACTGTTCATTAAGCAGTCAAACTGATCACAAACCAATGATGTTTTCCAGATTTATTCAATTATTATGGGTTTATGTTGCCTTATTTGTATCGGTCTGCATTAAAGGACTAATTTAAGCACTATATACAATCAAATAACCAAAATATATAGGCTGCACAACATCATGACAGCTTGTGAGCTTGTAGATCAGCTGCTTTTGGTGAATATTCCCCATGAATAGGTTTGCTGTCGTGCAAGTGCACGGTTAAGAAGAATTATTATATTATATTATTATTTTATTTTTTTGTAAAAGTGAAAACCACGAAATATTACCATTACTCATTGTTTTACAACATATTACCATTGTAACGTTTCACCCACTTCTAGTCCTACATACTTACACCTAGAAACCCCATTCAAACCTATTTAGGTTCATCCTACGGTGGACATGTGTGCCTGAAAAGGAATCTTTGAAATGTTTCATAGTTTTAGAAATATAGTGCTTTCAAATTTGAGACATTTATAGGCAGATAGTGGCACTTCAAAAAATCACTTTCACCTAGAAACTCCATTCACACTTTGTAAAATTCAGCTTACTGTGGAGACACATGCTGGAACTTTTTACTTTGAAATGTAGTTTGTAGTTTCTGAGTTATTTAACTTTCTCAATGGCAATAGCACAAACTTTGGCATGCTCCCATGACCCTCACCAGTCTGGCCCCTGTCTGGACAACAACCCCCTTCCCCAAAGGTAGCTCCCTCAGAGGAGGGAGTTATGGCCAAATATCACAATGCGACAATATCATTATGCTTACAATATTAAGAATTCTGTTTTAAGTTAATAGTAGTGGTAAAATGTAAACTATATTTTTGGGGTAGTTAATCATTCAGTCTATCCACTATTGAGAGTATGTTCTCTCTTTAATTACAGCAGCAGTATTTATTTTAGAAGCTTAAGTCCTTGTATCAGTAAGTCTTGAATAAATACTGCTGCTGTAAAGATAATGAGATATACAGAAGGGGGCTGTAATGCAACTATTAAGGATGCAAACTGCCTTAACACTAGGAAGTCTGAGCAGCCGTTCTGACCAAATTTGAGATTTCAATGTTTATTTTCTTAGCCCATGGAGTCCAGAGAAAGTTCCCCTTGCATGACTTTGTCTAAATATTCGATTGAAATCATCTCTGTTTTTTTTCCCATTTGAAACGTTTTGTAAATATGATTTTAGGCATATATCTCTTACTCAGTCTGACTATAATCGGCACAATCGACCGCCGTCCCCCTTTCTCCCCCACTCGTCTTTTGTTTGCGCTGCTTGATAATGGTGTTAATGGTGATTCCCCGACATTTCCTTTTCACTTGATATCGTTTCGTAGAGAGCGCCTTATATAGCACCTTATATACCAAATGAAAGCCCCAATTCCATAGTTTACATGGTACACACAAACAGACAGCTGGAGACCAGTTTGGCTGGTTAATTAACTTGGAATTTGTTTATTATTTTGATAAGATAATAGGAATATGAATACAATGATTATTATCATTGTTATTATTATTATTATTATTGAATGCTCGGTTAGACTCGACCCGACATTTACTTTCCATGAAGCGAGAACGCTTGCCGATGCGCGATACAAAATAAAAAGTGTTATAATAATAATTCCAACCAGATAGACCTCCCGAACCGCTACATGTTTTGTCAGTCAAAAGAACAGTTCTTTCTGCAAGCGACGTGGAACGTATGTAGGCCTGCTGCTGTGGATTAATTTGTTTCACAGCACAGCCTATTCTATAGGCTAAATATCGCCAGCTCTTTGTCAGTCAAAATAGTTCAGCCTGTCCGTCCTTCTTTATCTGTAAACCTTTCTGCAAGCGACCAGACTCACATGTGGAGTTTATTTTTTGTATCACCAGGCTGCAGGCTTTGTATTTAGTGTGCAAGGCTTACATCCGGTAAGCCACTGTATGCGCTGATTTCCATACACAACACATACACGATCCGTATCCTCTCCTCACCGGATGTTGAATTCACAGTGCTAACGGCCGTATTCTGAACGATGTTTTTTATTAATTAAACTGATATAACAACATAACGTGGCTAATAATTGTTTATTTGGAATGTACTTTGGCTGGTAATTTAGGTAGATATAACGCGACTCACTTGTATAAGTAATTTACCGCGGACAGGCCGCATTTAATGCAATACATTGGCTTTAGTAATGTTGTTAGCTTATAATATTAGCAACTGTAAGCTAACGGCTGGAGGACTACGGACAATCCGGTCAATAACATCATTACACTTAAACATTAATACAATTATGTCATGTTTACATGCCTAGTCAAGCAGTCTGTACATCGCGTGGGGTCACATATATTAATTACATCGATAACACACAAGAAAAGACAAGTGATCTTTGCTCTTTTGGAAGGAAAAAAAGAACAACAAAAGGCATGTTGCAATATAGTACTAACGGGCAACGGCAAAATATATATTTTTCACATGTATTATTAGTTTTATACATTTTAGGAGTGAAAACATGTGTTAAGAAACATATTATGATTTAATTCGTTGGAAATGGGATGCAGGCTTGAACAATGTCTTCTCCAGCTGGAGAGGGACGAGTGGGGGAGAGAGCGGCCAATCAAATCGCACCAAAAACACGGTCCCCCTGACCGTTCAGCCGACTGAGTAGTAGTGAAATTTTTTCAGACTTCGTAGTGTTAATACCCCATGAAGAAGAAGGATCAGTAAATCTGTGTTCTACAGAATGGGTCTAGAGACAAAAAGCCAGACTGTCTATTAAGCCAGGCTTGCTGATCCCGGCTCGCCAAATCCACCAATTCTGAGCCTCGCTTGGCTTTAGTGGAACGGAATAAACCAGGCTGTAAAGATCAGGATTTAAAAAGCCTGGCTTTGGCCTAAATCCTGGATTAGTTAATCCAAGTTTCGTGAAACAGGCCCCAGGATGGACCAGGATGTTCTTTAATTATTATTATTTTGTTTAGAACAGGCCAATTATTTTTGACCTCTTCTTTCTCCCAATGTAGTCATTATGCCAGAGAACACTCTGTTATACCCAAGGGCACCGGGGAGCCCCCACCGGGAGGGCTTATAATAATTTTTAAAGTGCTTTTTTTAAAACAGGGTTGCAAAAGTGCCACGAGGATAAACAACAACAACAACAACAACAGTCAATTAAAATTCTAATTGCAATTATAATTATTAACAACAATAAATAATCAAATGAAAATAAATGGAGGCAAATAAAGTGTGCATGGAAATGATGTGAATGGGGATGCACGCGCAGATTAGGCACACGTACCAACGGACATGCGCTGCTCCCGTGCTTGTGGTTGAGGTAGGTTGTCGGTCTAATGACAGTCGGACCAATACTATGTCTAAACTAAAGCCTGTACCCGAATAAATAGGAAAATAAAATCTAAAGAACAGTCTTCTTGATATGTTCATCTTTTCAGTCACTGACTCCTCAGGCAGGTCATATACCAGAGGGGCCTGAGCTGCAAAAGTCCCAAGGTGACAACAGGCCAGGGCGAGTCTTTGGGACAACCAAGAGAGACCTACCTGAAGATCAGTGTTGATTTCATGGAGCTTTTTTCACTGACGAAAACTAAATGGAAACTATAAGACTAAACTACTATAAGACTAAATACTGACAATTTCGTCAACAAATAAAAACTAGACTAAAATGTTAGGAAGGGACTAGTGGACAAAATATCTACTATAAGTAAAAGACACAAGTCATTTCACACTTGTTCGCACGCTGAAATTAGCAGATCTACAAGCACACAACGCTGCTGCGACAGCTGGACATACTGTATAGGAGGGGCTAGCGGCCCTCAAAAAGCAAGGTTTAAAAAAATACAATTGACCAACACGTTTCGGCCACAGGGTCCACATACTGTAATTGGTCTCCCCAAATTCGATCTTGTATACATCCATCCATCCATGTTCAACCGCTTATCCGTAGTCGGGTCGCGGGGGCAACAGCTCCACCAGAGTGCTCCAGACTTCCCTCTCCAGAGCAACATCAGTGACTTCCTCCTGGAGGATTCCGAGACGTTCCAAGGACAGTGAGTCAATTTGTTTCCTCCAACTGCGCCTTGGTCTGCCCCCGGGAGGTCTCCTCCCAGTGGGACGTGCGTCGAGGACCTCCCTAGGAAGGCGCCCGAGAGGCATCCTAACCAGATGCCCGAACCTCCTCAGCTGACTCCTTTCCAGGCGAAGGAGCAGCGGTTCTACTCCGAGTCTCTCTCTCGTGTGACTGAACTTCTCACCTTATCTCCAAGGGAGATGCCAGCCCAAATTGTATTTAACCGTGCGGACCCCCAATTGAAAATAAGCTGTGTCAGGATTAGGAATCCCCTTAAGATAACATTTGTTGTTAAAACGTCATGAAGCCTCCGAAACCGTCAGTGTATACTCCTTGAGATGGTAGTGTAACTATAGATTTAGTATCAGTTGACAGTTTACGCTGCAACCCTATTACGTAATGCATGGGATTACAGTCAGAGTTAAATCCGGTTGACGGCGTGTCGCATTGTCGATGAGGATACTTTAATTTATGCAGGTAGACGTTGTCAGAAGACTAGAGAGATATACTGTGGCGTTATCTCCACACTCACGTGGCTATAGCCTTCCGGGATTCTTAGAACCTTTGCTGCGGCAAGCACAGACTCTAAAAGCATACAAATTTGTTATTTTTTCACCAATGTAATGAATTCCCTCAAAAAAGCTATACAGATATCCCCTTTTGGCCCCGCGGAAGGCATTCTAAGGAAGGTCGGGGCATGTGTGTGTTGTTGGTGTAAACTTTGGAAGTTGTTCATCAGAGAAGGAGTTTCAAACTCCTTCTCACCATATACAAGGCCAGGTCCCGGTCTCGCTCCACCCTATACATCGCCGATCTAATCTCCCCCTATGTCCCAACCCTGCTCCCTGAGATCCTCATCCAAAGACCTTCTTGATCCCCGAACTTGTCGGCTAAAGTCCAAAGGAGACCTGCAGGCTTTCAGCACCATAGCGCCACAACCTTGGAACACACTGCCCTTATACAGATCAAGTCCGCTGAATCAGTGTCCTCTTTTAAATCCCTGTTGAAAACACACTTTTATAGATTATAGCCTTCACTGCCAATCTAACATTTTAGTATTTCAGTCAGACAACTCACGAATAGATTTAACCAATATTTATTAGAGAATGAGAATACAATATTAGACTTCGGCGTTCGGCTCTGCTGCATTGTCTCCCTGCTCGGCGCGATTAAACACCATCGTAAAACATTAAGAGCAGGGAGATAGATATACAATAAAACCCCCGTGGGGAGCATAAATAACAGAGCCCACCGGTGGTGCTGGGGTGGTGGTGGGAGCAAACATCACATAACAACCAGGAACCATAAGCAGAGGAAGGCAGGAAGAGCATGCAGACTGGTGAGCTTAAGTATAGCCCACCCAATTGGTCAGCTGACTGCCACATCAGCGAATTACGTGCAGGGACTTGCACACACTTATACACACATATAGTAATGCAGCATGTTAACCCATTGAGTATAGTATGTGCCTTTGAGCATGGCATGAACCCCCTCGAGTATGTCTGCCTGAACTATAACTCTGCAGGCTACGCATCATATCTTTTTTCCTGCTGCTTATTATATTTTGTTTTCTATTGAAATGTCTTCTGCTGTATACTTTTCTGCTTGTTGATGTAAAGCACTTTGTAATGCAAATTTGAAAGGTGCTATATAAATAAAGTTTTATTATTATTTATTATTATGTTTGCATGTATACGGAATTGCTACAGCTGAAATCAGTTTCCCACCCCTGCTGTACAGTAGTGTGTACAGTATGTAGCCGTGCTGTTGCAGCATGTAGGCCAGATAAAAGGATGCTTTCATTAACAGTGGGGAAACCCCTGAAGGACAGACGGGAACAGGTGGACACATGCACACGTGTGCGCACACACACACACAAAGTCAGCTCCCCTTGTATAGTCCTTCACTCCGATTGGACACTGGCTGTGCAGGGAAGCCCTGTCTTTGTTTTCTCCTCTCCTCTCCTCTCCTTTCCTCTCCTCTCCTCTCCTCTCCTCTCCTCTCCTCTCCTCTCCTCTCCTCTCCTCTCCTCTCCTCTCCTCTCCTCTCCTCTCCTCTCCTCTCCTCTCCTCTCCTCTCCTCTCCTCTCCTCTCCTCTCCTCTCCTCTCCTCTCCTCTCCCCTCCCCTCCCCTCCTCTCCTCTCCTCTCTCCCCATCATTCCCTCCCCCCAGCTCTACCCGCCCCACCCGTCCTGTCGCCCATTCCAGCTATAGCTCCTACCTCCTCCCCCCCCCCTGACCCCTCTTTCTACGGCTTTAAAGAGGGGGTGGAGGGTGGAGGGGTGTGGTGGGGGGGGGGGGGGGGGGGGGGGGGGGTGGTTTGGGGGGACGGTGGAAATTCATTAGATCTAAAAATAAGTGTCTCTGTGTCTCTGGTGCTCCATGCCGTGGCATGTCCCCCATGGCTCCTCTGCACATTATGGATGAGTCCTGTCTGCTCGCCTCATCTGCAGTACACGCACGCACGCACGCAGGCACGCACGCACGCACGCACGCACGCACGCACGCACGCACGCACGCACACACAACCATGGACGCAGAAACAGAGATGCAGAAAAGTATACCTATGGTATATAGGCATCGCGATGCGACGCATTGTGAGCTTGTAGTTCTGCTATTTTCAAAAGGGCCAAAATATATATAGGGTTGAAGTGCAGGTTAATTAATGTACATTACAATTTTTTATCAAAATTTAAAATCTCCAAAGTAACGAGTAACTAAGGTTTTCAAATAAATGAGTGGAGTAAAGTATTTGAAATTATGTGAAGGCTCAAGTAATTAAGTACACATATCTCAAAATTGTATAGTACAGTACTAAGTACTGTACTGTGTGCACACACTCTTTAGGAGGACACACTCTTCAGCAGTTATTGCCCGCCTTGGGGAGTATAGTGAACTACATTGCAATTCATGTCATTAATGCAGTTCCACTCGTATAAAAAACGTGTCTTTAGTTAACCAAACTCGACATCTTCCTGCAGGGTAACTTTGTGCTGTGTTGTTGAACATTTTCTAAAGTGTGAAGTAATTGGCAGCGTGCAATGCTATATATATGCTTTCAAAATACCTTCCCCCTTATAACACACTGGCTGGTTTATCGCATGCTGCAGCTTTAATATCGCTGTGATATTCCCCCTGGAGCCAAGTGTTCTCCTCTGGGCCACATGCACGCACTGCAGTGAGGATGGTATAGTTCCACGCACGCACGCACGCACGCACGCACGCACGCACGCACGCACGCACGCACGCACGCACGCACGCACGCACGCACGCACGCACGCACGCACGCAACGCACGCAACGCACGCAACGCACGCACAAAACCACAAACAAAACCACAAACAAATGGACTCCAGCAGTTCACCATGATGAGAAATACTATTTCTTTCATTATTATTATTATTATTGTTGTTGGTGATGGTGTTCACACAGTGAGATCAAGCGTGTGAGATCAACCATGTATATTTAAATGGAGAAATAATTATGCAGACACATTTTTCTCTGACGTCTGCAATAATAACCGACCCCAAAATCCAGGTGCTTTCCTTTCCTTTCCTTTCCTTTCCTTTCCTTTCCTTTCCTTTCCTTTCCTTTCCTTTCCTTTCCTTTCCTTTCCTTTCTTTTCTTTTCTTTTCCTTTCCTTTCCTTTCTTTTGCATTTATTGAAATTGCACTTTTTCCACTCTATTCTTTTTATGTTTATTTATTTATATATTTGTTGGTGTTTGCCTTTCGGGAGAGTATATTAAATATTCCCGAAGAAATGCAATATGGCATATTGTTTATTTTCTTTCGATGCCATCCTAGGGAATAATGTATAGCTGTGTCATAATGACATGTACTGCGTGTGCGTGCGTGCGTGTGTGTGCGCGTGTGTGTGTGCGTGCGTGCGTGTGTGTGTGTGTGTGTTCAGAGCGGCGGCGCGGCAGGGTGAAGACAGGTTCTCCGTTCAGCTCGTTGCGGGGCAGCACGGTGCTGTACCACATCTCTGGTCACCTCCAGGGACGCAGGAAGAAGAGCAAGATCAAACTCAACAAGGTACTGGGAAACTGTGTCCATTTCTTAATATGACGAAAAATGTATGTTCGTCGACTATACCTTTCTTCTCTGACGAAAAATAAATGGAAACTAAATGAAAACTATAGGCTACGATAACTAAAACTAAGACTATATAAATATAGTCACAATTTCGCCAAGAAAAATAAACTAGACTAAAATGTTAGGAAGGGACTAGTGGACAAGAGATCGAAAAGTCATTTTACACTTGGTTGCATGCTGAAAATAGCCGATCTACAAGCTCATGATCTATAGGTATGATTTTGCCCACTCGATTAATAATTAGCGTTCCAATTTTTGAGCTCTGGCTCATGGACTTAGAACCAAAAAGAACTGAATCGGTTCCCATTGGGGAACCAACCGGTGGAAAAGGGGTCTGAGTGTGCAAATGGAACCGAAAATGGGGCCTGTTTTGTACACTCAGAGTTAAAGACCTGTAAGGGTCCATTTGGAACCCCCTTGAGGAACCCTGAGGGTCCCAGGCCCCCACTTTGAGATCCACTGTCTCCGACATCTGTCGTGTCGGATCGGTACAAGATATGGAATCGGTATCGGCAAGGAAAGAATTGTATCGTGATATATTTGCTCCTTGATTCAGGCTGTCAGTCAGTCTAGAAAAATGTATTCTGAAAGAAAGCTAAAGTATTACTAATAAAATCCCTCATTAAAGTGTTCTGTTGTCAACAGCCACTCTCCACTCCTCTCCAATATTTATCTAATTTCAGATTGGAAATGTTTCAATTATACTCTATTGTAAAGCGACTACAGTACATGAGAACTAAAAAGTCGCTGAGAGGCGATGGGATGGGCCATGTTGTCTGACGCGCTCCGCCGCAAACAAAAGGAAATTCGCTGGATCCAAACGAAGCATTTTTAGCGTTTTATTGAAGCAATATAAATGACCCATAACAGTGCTCAAACGTAAAGAAAAAAAGTTCACAGCTTCAACTGAAATAAAGTAAATTAAATAAAGCAAATTAAAGCGGTGTAAAGCGGTCAACAAAAGTATGGCTTCCCACTGCACCCCCCCTCTCTCTCACTGTGTGCTCAGCAGGTTAACAGGTGATGTTAATTAAAGAGAACCAGGTCCACCCCTATGCCCGTCACTCAATCATCCACTTAGACACCAGTGACAGCCCGCATTCATTTAATTGACCATGACCAACATATCAATAATAACCAACATAACCATTTCATGGCTCCTATAGATCTATTAATGTCTAATTAGGACTTAGAGTGATGGTTCTTGGTTCAGGGAGAAAAGGGTACGGTCAGGCACAAAACTTGCACCAGTAGACCGATAATCCCCGCCAGCAGGATTTGTTGCAGTCTGCTTCATTGTGACTTCAAAAATGATCATTCATGTGTATGTAATCGTTATATTTATATAATATTTAGGACAGAATGTACCGTCCCAGCAGGTGGGTTATTGTGAACATTTTGGGATGGGGCTTAAATTCCTCATAATTAAAGTCCTAAAAATCACTACAGGTGCTGCTGTCAGTGATTCTTTTAAACAAGAAGAGAATGTGGGTCCCCTTAAGACTTAAGTCATCTAATCAATCAATTTAATTACTAGTATACCACCCGCAAATATATTTGTGAGCCTGTTAGATGGATGCTGTGTTTGACTAGCGCCAAGTGTTTTCCGCTTGTCCTGCAGGTTAGAACAGGGGCTCTCAACCTGGGGGTCGCGACCCCTCGTGGGGGGGCTGGTCACCAGATTATTTTGGGGGGTCCCCAGATTTTTATTTTAATTTTTTTTGCAACTGAATGGCTGGACAATGGAAATTAAGGTTCCCCAAACCTTTTCACGCCAAGGACCCCCAAATTGACACTAATTAGCCCCCCGGACCCCCATTTGAAGATATATACCAGGGACCCCCATAAGAGATTTTTGCGGCTCTATAGCAGTGAACATTTTAATTTCAAGGGCCCCCCAGTTTGACATGCATAATTAGTCTACGGACCCCCCTTTTAATGGCATTTCTATCTCTGAGACCACAATTGATATAGTAAAATCAATGTTAATTTAACTCTGAGAGAGTACAAAATGTAATAATTATATTGTCAACAGGCTCTATGGTGCTTTACTGTATTACAATTATCCGGAGCTCTATCGTTATACAGCTCAAGTGTGATATTAAATATATGGATTTTCAAATCACTTATCCACAGTTACCATTTGGGTCATAGAGCACCGAAGTCTGACGTCACTTTCAGTAGAGGGCGTCAGTCCCCAGGTTCATGTATTTGTTTAGTTGCATTGAAATCCCCATTGAGGCGATTTGAGATCGCCTCATATAACAACTGTGTTTGAAAAATAAACATGTCACCCCGGCCGCTTCACTCATATGGATATGAAGAATCAACTGACTGAAAGAAAACGCTAATGTTACTGCTGCTGAATTAGTTAGATTTTCGCTAGAAGCAGACTGTATCATATATGAGTGACTGACTGTTGCAACGATACAGAGACACCTTCCTGACAATAACGCCGAGACAGCTTGTTTATTTTTGGACCACAACACTTATAGTATACGATATTAAGATCACCCCATGTTATTCTCCATAGAGAAATTACTTCCGCGAACCAGGGGAATCGTCCGGATGAGCGAGTTACATCAGGACTTCGGTGCTCTATATTCAAGTGCACTCAGTGTTTTTGTTTTTCTCCATTTTCTTTTTTTACAGTAAGCTACTTACTTACTCACCTCATAATTATGGCAAATTGTCCTGGTCCATAGCCAATGCTTCTATGATTCTGCCCTGCATTGGCTATGCTACTTTCGCTTTTAAATCTCACATGGAACTTAGCCAGCCTCCCCTCTTTAGCGTATTTAAAAAGAACGTTTTTGCTACTCACCAAAACAAAGGCGGGTTGTGTCATTAGAAAGCCTACTTTCCTTAGTGGACGCACTCTGAGCCCCCCACCACACGTCTAAACGGTACTTTTTGGCCAGAAAGGGATTTATGTTTCACCGGCAGTTCTCTGGGCAATATCGGTAGAGAGCGCATTGGAGTAACTAAAAGTATTTTTTTCCCGGTGGAGACAAAATCCCTTTTTTGCCAAAAAGTACCGTTTATACGTGTGGTGGGGGGCTCAGAGTGCGTCCACTAAGGAAAGTATAGGCTTTCTAATGTCACAACCCGCCTTTGTTTTGGGGAGTAGCAAAAACTTTCTTTTTATTCACGCTAAAGAGGAGAGGCTGGTCTGAGTTTCATGTGAGAGTTGAAACTAAGCGAAAGTAGCATATAACCAATGCAGGGCAGAATCATAGAAGCATTGGCTATGGACCAGAGCTAGACTAATTTATACTTTTGTGGTACAGCGGTGTCGTGCAACATTTAGTAGTACATGTACTTGGTACATATAGTAGCCTACATTTACTTGCCGTACATTCAAATTTTCAGTACTTTTACTTGTACTCCACTACATTTCAGAAGCAACATTTGTACTTTTACTACCATTACAATTATTAGAAAACTTAGTTACTAGTTACTTTGGAGATTTTCCTTTTGATTAGAAAACATACAGTAGCCTACCACTTAACGTACAGTACACCCTAAACGTTTCGGGTGTAAAATAGCAGATCTGCTATTTTCAAAAGATTCTGTACATTGAACTTGTGAAATGAGACATTCACCACAGTGAGTATACTTCTCCTTTTAGTACTGTAAGTACATTTTGATGCAGATACTTTTGTACTTTTACATTTGTACATTTTGAATACGGGACTTGAATACTATATTTGTATTACAGTATTGATACTTTTAATTAAGTAAATCATTTGAGTACTTTTTCCACCACTGGTATTGGGTGTTACTCTCTTTCTCAAAGCGGCATGGCACTCGTATAGCATCGTAGCCATGGTAACTGTAGATGTTTCACATAATTATCGTTGTGAAGGGAGAGGAGAGGAGAGGAGGGGAGGGGAGGGGAGGGGAGGGGAGGGGAGGGGAGGGGAGGGGAGAGGAGGGTGCTGGTGCTGTAAAAATGTACAGTACCTATAGCCTATAAACCTATAGCACTGTGGTGGTATGGAGGAGCGGCTGCTATATTTAAAGGGATCGTGACATAAAAAAAAAAAGTTTTTGTAATTTTTCTTATTTCTTTTTTAGGTTTTCAGATCTCAATTGCATCCAAAACAATCCTGAACTTTTAACATTCAGTAGATTGTCCGTGGTCTGGGGATTTGTGGCTATATAAATGTCATCAAACAGTGGTTTAGTTTAGTTTAGTTTATTTAGGATCCCCATTAGCTGTTACACCTGGCGACAGCTATTCTTCCTGGGGTCCTCACAGAATAATATACATACAAAAATTTAAATAAAAACAACATTACAGATATCACAAAAGAAATACATTAAAGCATAACAACCACGGTTAGTGCATTCACTCTAGATTACATTAACTGGTATATTGACATAAACATAATTACAATTTACCATATAAAAAGTCCTTCAGTCTTTTCTTAAAATGCCTTTTACCCTTAATTTCTGTAATGCATACTGGTAGAGAGTTCCAGAAAGTCATTGCCCTGTACATGACTGTATTCTTCATTGCATCAGTTCTTGGCTTAGGCACTGTAAATCGACCCATTGCAACATGTCTGGTATTATGTATATGTCTATCGCTGGTATAATTAATATTTTTATATAAGCATTTTGGTTTTTTATTTGAACAAATGTTCCTAAAAAATCCAGCCAGACTAGCAGCTAATCTCTGCTCCACCAACAGCCATGACAGCTTCTGATGATTTAACAGTGTAACCACTAGATCTAGTATTGCAGTTCAGGGCAAGGCTGCCTTATTCTGGGCTATTTGTGGTCCGTCCGTGTGGCTCATATGCAGAATAAATAATGGTCCTTGACATGCAAAGGTACACTGCCTCATTATCCTTTATGCCCGCTCCTTAGAGGCCTTTAAAAAGTCTTTACTTAAAACCCATCTCTTCTCCCTGGCTTTCAATGTTTGACCTAATTAACCATGTGTACTATTTGTGTTGCTTTGATTTTGTTTTACTATGCTACTTGTGTTATTGTAGTGTAGTGGCACACTTCCTCTTCTTTAAGTTTGCACACTTAAATGTAGCAGTCTATGCAGGCTAGGGCAAAAGCTTGACGCACAAAAGGAGTTCTTCACAGGTTCTTTACTTTGATCAAAAAACAATACAAAAAACGTATTTCCTTTCTGTGTGTGTAATGTGTGGTCAAAAACTGTGTCGCTCCAAAGCTGCTTCACTTCACACTGCCAGCAAACCCCCCCAGACAATATGAGTTGCTAACTTGCTAATCAACATGGCAAGTAGCATCCCATTGGCTAAGGCTCATTAATACAATGAACTCAGAACTCACATAGAGCTGCATTCTACAGGTCATGTTAACCTCCTAATATCACACAGGTGCATTGTATAGGACTCGTTAACCCCCACTATGGCCCTTTACATGTTTATTTGCCTTATGATCGTGTACAGCACTTTGGTTGACCTTCATGCATGTCTTTGTAAATGTGCTCTATACTGTAGAAATAAAGTTTGATAAGAAAATGATAACAGTAAATTGGAAGGAAATAAAGCCACCTACTATAACCCAATGGAAGCAGAGACTGAAGCAGGTTTATATAATGGAAGAAATGACCGCAAGGTTACAATTAAAGATGGAAAGTTTCATACTTAGATGGACTTCTGTGATATTGTATTTGGGTGTTTCAATGTATGTGTAGAGGTTGTGTATTGTGAGTCATGTCTCCATCTCTTCTCCTGCCTAACTCAATTGGAAAAATGCTGTACTATAGTAGTTATGTCAAGCTGTTTTTTTTTGTGTTATGTTTTTTGTTTCTTTCTTCAGTTTTTGTTTTCATCGATTCGTATGTTTTACTTGTGTTCGATTATTCATTATTATTTGGTGTAAAAAAATAACTTTTGAATAAAAACAAAGATTGATTTGATTTGATTTCCGTTTCATCAGAATGTTTTCGGGGACCCCCCGGCGCTGCCCGAGTACAAGGTGGCGGACGCCAAGAAGTCCCGCTTCATCCTGCTCCACTTCAGCACGTTCAAGGCGGGCTGGGACTGGCTCATCCTGCTGGCCACCTTCTACGTGGCCGTCACCGTGCCCTACAACGTGTGCTTCATCGGCGACGACGACCTGACGCGCAGCACCACCGTCAGCGACATCGCCGTGGAGATACTGTTCATCATAGGTCGGTTGTTTTTTCTTTATGGGACGAAGACTGTGTTATTATAGTCCTGACCGTCTAAATAAATAAAAAAGTCTTCTGAAAGAATATATTATATATATTCAAAGATTTGTTGCCGCATTTCCACGATTTTTCAAAAAATAGCAGACCTACAAGCTCGTAGCGCGCCACTCGGTGGCGCGCTATGAGCTTGTAGATCTGCTATTTTTCAATAGCTAAATAATGCGCTAGTTAAAACACCAAAAGGGGTTCCCGTCTAGAATGGGTTAAGACCATGTCGTCTAAATCCTTTTCTCAGTCAGTCAAACTATTTCATGTCAAGGACCCCAAAAAATATATGTAATTGTCCGCCGACCCCCATCTGAAAATATGCTGTTCCAGGGACCCGAGTAAAAAAAGAGTCATTATTCAAAGATTTGCACATGTTTTCACGACTAAAAAAAATAAATAGCAGATATACAAGCTCGTAGCTCGTTTTTCAACATATAAAGTTGAAAATAATGGTTATAAGTATAGTTAAAAGCTATGGCGACACAGATGCGTTCCAGCCAGGTCTTAAAGGGTCTCAAATTCAATCCTCTTCCAACTATTGTCTGTCTCTCTCTCTCTCTCTCTCTCTCTCTCTCTCTCTCTCTCTCTCTCTCTCTCTCTCTCTGTGCACCATTTCTGTCCATCCGGGCCAGACATCATCTTCAGTTTCCGCACCACGTACGTCAGCAAGTCGGGCCAAGTCATCTTTGAAGCGAGGCTCATCTGCATCCACTACATGACCACCTGGTTCATCATTGACCTGGTGGCGGCGCTGCCTTTTGACCTCCTGTACGCCTTCAAAGTCAGCGTGGTAAGTAAAGTAACCACATGCATAAGATCTGGTCGTCCTGCAGCTTAGTAAGAGGTTCAAAGTAAAAAAGATATTCATGACGACCGTCGAGCCGATTCGATTCGCAGTCCTGCCCCCTTGTGTTGTACCCTGAAACTTTTTTTCTTCTTTCTAATTATTTGTTCGGCCCAAAAATAATTGTTTATTGTCATGATTTGTCAACTCGGCTGTTGGCTTTGTCCGATGCTTATATACAGACTAGGGCCGGGACTAATTGCGATTAATTTAGATTAATTAACTACAGAAAAATTAATCGCGATTAACTACAGATAAATTAATCGCACCTTATTTTTTACCGCGGAACGTTTCTCACTGGGCGCTTTTCTATAGTACTGAAAACTGGAAATAATAAAAAGTCACCCCATTTTGTGTTGCCTAGAACTGGAGGTCTGACAAAAAACAGTAACAATATGAAGTAAGTACAGCTTTGTGATGTCACTGAGATGTACTTGTTACTGTTACTCATTTTTTTTCAGACCTCCAGTTCTAGGCAACACAGAATGGGGTGACTTTTTATTATTATTTCCACAACAGGTATATTAATGACAGTAAAATGTTGAAAATGAGTGGTATCCTGTAGTCACTATTCATTGATTCAATGGGATACCAAAAAACATTAAAAAAAAAGGTTTCTCACTGTTCTCGGGTTGAATATTGATATGCGATTAAAATGCGATTAATCTAGATTCTAGATTAATTAATCGCAAAGCCTCTGATTAATTAGATTATTTTTTTTAATCGAGTCCCAGCTCTAATACAGACCTTTTTTTTTTTTTTTTTTTGGCTTTTTATTTTAGTGAGTGGTGCAACCACCTACAACCAGCAATGACCGTGTTCACCTATGTGTTCATGTGTTCACCCGTGTATGTAATAATGAGCACGAGTATGACTGAGTACCAGTAGGGGTGCTGTTTGCCAGAAACAGAGAGAGAGAGATAGTATTAGTGCTGCACTGTTGCCTTCTAATGAGAGAGAGAGAGAGAGAGAGAGAGAGAGAGAGAGAGAGAGAGAGAGAGAGAGAGAGAGAGAGAGAGAGAGAGGAGAGGAGAGGAGAGGAGGGGGGGAGGGGAGTTGCACCACTCAGTTCACACGGGTGTGATTTTTTTAATAGAGGGACAGACAGGAAATGGGGGATAGAGATGGCGGAGTGACATGCAGTAAAGGCCGTCGGGATCGGGAGTCGAACCCGCGGCACACTGCCAGACTCGGACTATACCGGCCAAGGTGCCTGGACCGCTGAGCCACGGCCCAGGCCGGCTTACAGATCTTTAAATAAATACTTTTTGAAACGCCAATGGGAAAAATGAATGGCGAATTATTTCCTGGTGCCCTCGTCGTTCTGAATGAGGGCGGTACTGCGGCGCTCCATGGTTCCGAGACATTACAGTACACCCGCCTTGAGAGTGCAAAATCTCTCCTTCCCCGTGTTTCTTCACTAGTCCGATCCAGAAGAACACAGTCTGCCGGCCATTGCTACAGAGCTGATCATGAGGTTATATCTTCCCTTCTTCTCTGGAATCCTGCCTCAAAGCAGACCAGAGGTAGAAAACTGTCGTTCCCTGATGTCATCATCGCTATATAGGGACAGATGCATCAGTAAGCAGCAACTGGGGATGGTGATGAAGGACCGGGAAGTCTGGCGTGGCATTTTGAAATCCATGATCTCGACCGCGGTCGAAAAATGATGATGAAGTATAGGGGGTGTACTTTACTTACTGTACCACGTGACGTCACTTAGGAAACCACACGGTTCGATGCTCAATTCAGTTCCATTCAAAGAAAGCATGAAAGGCAGATATAAACCTTAAGAAAACCTTTACAATCTGACATTGAATGGTTATGGTTTGGGTTGTGTGCTTGATTGTATGCTTGATTGGTGGCCAAAAAATATAATAATGTATTTTTTGTCAATTGTAACTTTATACTCACTTATACTCATTTATATTTTTCATTTCATTCATGCTTTGTAATGAACAGTTTTGCAACATTACATGATTGACATTGACATGCTGATTGACTAGTATGCTCCAAAATCAGTAAACAAATCATATATACGTACTTGTCTTGCATATTTAGTATATATTCTATAATGTATAGCCATCGAGTTCTCACAGATGTGTAGCCAGATATTGTAGTCTATATTGGTGTGGGGTTGACATGCATGGCATTCAATTGGCTGAGGCAGAGGCTGGGAATTATATACAGTATAGGTGAGGGGACTTAAGCTCATTAGGTCCACTGGCAGGGCCTGGCCAGAGCCTTTTGTGGTGTTTCTGGACAACTGTGTATCCCACAGACTCAACGCCGGGCACTGCACTCCCTGTGGTGATGTGGAACACGCGTGTCAAAGTTGAAGTCGGTGGGGCAAACAGACAGACAGACAGACAGACAGACAGACAGACGTGGTGCATAGCATTATCCTTATGTGTGTGATGCAACCAAGATTGGAAAATCATTCAGGATTTTAAAAGTGCTGTAGTTTGAGGCCAGCTTTGGTTAAAAATCCACTACTAACTATACTATTGGGAGGTTCTAATTGGTTCCTCGTCGTGGAGGAAGGTTTGTTTTTCTGGCCTCTAATTGGGAGAAAAAACACGGTGTAGGACGTTTTTGGACGGTTCTGGTGTAAATTGCAAAAATCAATGGGGTTCAATATCCAAATCCAATTATTTTGGACGAATGCACCATAATATTATGCCGTAATGAGACACACGCGCGCGCGCGCGCGCGCGCGCACACACACACACACACACACACACACACACACACACACACACACACACACACACACACACACACACACACACACACACACACACACACACACACACACGAGAGGTCATCATGTGTACAATAATATAATCATATAATATCCAGAGTGTTCATTGAGACATCAATTGAAACTCAATTGAAACTCACTGGTGGTGATTCCACCGGGGGCTCATTTTAACGTGCTGGTCAGCATTACAGAGCATATAAGGGAAAGGTGGAAACAAAACAAAAGAAAACACAAAGAAAACGGAAAAAGGCAGATATTAAACAAGAGAGTTATACCAGAAATATATGAGAGAGAGAGAGAGAGAGAGAGAGAGAGAGAGAGAGAGAGAGAGAGATTATGAAGACATGTCTGATAAAACAGTGGTTGGGGAGGAGGGGGAAACGCTGTAAAATGAACAAAAAAATTGTGCGTGCGTGCGTGTGTGACTGTGTGACTGTGCGTGTGTGTGGGGGGGGGGGGGGTGAATTGCTTCATCGCAGGACCTTATTAATGGAAATACCAAGTAGTCCCGTGTGTGGGAGATCGAGGGCTTATTTGGGTGCACACCGCGCACGGGCGGGCAGCTGGCCGTGAGCTCCCTGCCGCCATGGGAGCCCTCCAGCACGAGGCAGTAATCGCGGAGTGTTGGGGTGCATGTCCCCCTCTTAAACCATTCAGTACGGGAACCCCTTTGGGTGCATGTCCCCCTCTTAAACCATTCAGTACGGGAACCCCTTTGGGTGCATGTCCCCCTCTTAAACCATTCAGTACGGGAACCCCTTTGGGTGCATGTCCCCCTCTTAAACCATTCAGTACGGGAACCCCTTTGGGTGCATGTCCCCCTCTTAAACCATTCAGTACGGGAACCCCTTTGGGTGCATGTCCCCCTCTTAAACCATTCAGTACGGGAACCCCTTTGGGTGCATGTCCCCCTCTTAAACCATTCAGTACGGGAACCCCTTTGGGTGCATGTCCCCCTCTTAAACCATTCAGTACGGGAACCCCTTTGGGTGTTCTACAAGATCACGAGTTTGTAGATCTGCTATTTTTGAAAAATCGTGAAAATGGAGAGAAAGTCTTTGAATATCCTATATATTCGGTTTTTTACTCAAATCTTTGCTTCTGAGGGGGGGTCCCTGGAACAACATACTTTCAGATGGGGGTCGGCGGCCAAATTCAGATAATTCTGGGGGTCTTTGACATGAAAAAGGTTGAGCACCATGCACTGACATGGACATTTTCAGAAAACTGTTTTAAGCAAAAGAATAGTAGAATCGGCCTTAGGTCCAAATTGATTAAAGGCTGTGGCTTCATGCAGACATGCACGACTCACCTCTCATTTCCAGTGGTGGAAAGTAACTAAGTACTGTACATTTACTTAAGTAGGCTACTGTACTATACATTAGTAGCCTACAATTTTGAGGTATCTCAATATCTCAATATTACTTTTCCAACACTTTTCCTTGTACTCCACTGCATCTCGGATCCAAATATTGTACTTTTGCTCCACTGAATATATACCGAATTTGAAAACTTTAGTTACTATAGTTACTTTGTAGATTTTGATTATTATCCCAAAAAAGCATGCATTATAACCTCATTTGAAAATAGTTCATCGTAGATCTGCTATTTTCAAAAGATTTTTAGACATTTTAATTTTGGTATAGGCTATACTTTAAGTACATTGAAGTATTGATACGTTTACTTAAGTAAAGAATGCGAGTACTTTTTCCACCACTGCTCAAGGGACTAAATTAATATCGCTCCTATGCCTGCACCAAAATGTGGAACGCCCTACCTACCAACAGTCATTAAGACATGTGAATCCCTTGACTCCTTCAAAACCGCTCTTGCAAAGGGCACCAACGGACGGCTGCAATTTGAAACTGGCCCCCGTAAAAAAAAGTCTGAGTCCTTTACTATAGGCATTAGGCACGTTAGTCACTGCCCATTTGAAAGGACCTTCATAGTGCACTTCATAGATTCTACATGGATACATGGATTGTACCATGTAGAACCAGTAATGTAATTTGACCTCAAGCTAAAAAACTCAAACTAGGGTGTTTTCATGATGCTGAGTCAGGATCAGGATATATTGAAGATACAAAATAAGCTAAGTTTGGGTTTTTTTGCAATTAGATTGAGGTTGATCCTGTATTTTCTATAGAGTTCCTGTACTAATGTGGATTGTACCAGGGAAAGTTTGGGAGAGGAAAGAAAATGCTCCCTATAGTAAGGGCTGCACAATATATCATGCCGTTATCGAGGTATATGAACATGTGTATGTGTGTATTTTACGATGTGTATGTGTGTATTTTAAGTGTTGGAACACTTCAAATATCAGAATATGGAATTGTGGGAAGGGAGATGACTGATTTATCCTGTTGTGCCTTAATCAAGTCCATGCACAACAGGTGCGCAGCCACACCCAGCTCTGAGTCCAGCAGTTCTAGTTTGACTCAGGCCAGGTGTGACTGCTTAACTCAGTCATCCTCCTTCCCACAGGAATTTTAACAGTAATATCGTATAGACGTATATCATATCGAAATTTGGCATAAATACAGAGATATGACATTTTTTCCACAGCCCTATACTTCCAATAAGCTGTCAGTTCCCTAAAACGCTGCATTAGTTTAATTCTCAGTGGAAAAGAGTCGGGCCAGTTATAGTTTTCTAGTGCTCTTTCAGAAGGGGCGACCACGCTGTGATGACAAACTCACATGCAATTTAGCTAAAGTGACCTTTCTCTTCCCCTGCCTTTTCCTATAAGTGTTGTTTGGTTCAGAGTATTTTGAAGAGCGAGGGAGAGATATTTTTTTAGCCAAGGAAGGAAGGTCAGTCGGGAGATTATGATGGAAGCGTGATTAGATCCAGAGATAGTCGTCATTAAGCCGAAAGCCTAGGGCAGTTCATATAGTTATTAATCCATTTTTGCCGGGAACCCCTTTTGGTGTTAGCATTATGTCATGCTTTATAGCTATTGAAAAATAGCAGTCCTACAAGCTCATAGCGCGCCACCGAGTGGCGCGCTACGAGCTTGTAGGTCTGCTATTTTTTTTAAATCGAAGAACGACTGGATGTAGAAGACATTTTTAGAATCTGATCTCAGGTCAGAACGGGTTAATACTTCATGGCTTTCACTGATTACGAAGGCTCATATGAGGCTGTGTCTCTGGAGGGTTCGGGGGCCCGGCGGTCGCTGTCTCGAGGAGCGGCGAGCGCCGCGGTGTGACTACAATGCCAAACACAAAATAACAAAACACGGCCAACCCTGTTGTTGTGATTGGCTAGTAGCACCAAAGGCGTGGCCATGGGGGAAAGAGATAATGAATCACATGCACACGCATGCACACACACACATGCACGTACGCGCGCACAGACAGACACACACACACACACACACACACACAAAAAGTGTGGAATTAAGGCGCGCTGCCACTCAAGTGATCAGCCGATCACAGCGTGTCATCTCCGGGGGACTCATCAATTCAATCCGAAGAAGCTTTATTGGCGTGGGAAAACAAACGTTTGCATTGCCTGATTGGCCTATATACCGAACGTTCCCTTAACTCTGTGACGCATGCGGAAAGTTTGGCAAGCTTCCGTGGCAAGCTTCCGTGTGCGTCACAAAAGCTTGCCTCCTCTCGAGTCGAGACACACACGCCTCAGAGCCAAAAGAGGCGTCTACCTTTGTACTGTATGTCAAACAAATTGTCCCTACGATATTGTCAGGCAGGTGTTGCTCTGTATCGTTTACGATAGTCAGTCACTTATATTTGAGTTGGATACAATTCTGCACCTGGAACGCTAGGGTTTTCCGGACGTCGGTTGACAGTTCGTATGGTGCCGACAGTGGCTCAGGGGTAGAGTGGCCGGTAGAACTGCTGGATGGGTCCCATCATGCAGTTCGATCCTGCATGGTCCCGCATAGAGTCCGTGTGAAAGTGTCCTTGAGCAAGACACTGAACCCCTAATTGCGTCCCGATGTGCAGGTCGGTGGTGCCTTGCATGGTCTCCTCCGCCATCAGTGTATATGAATGTGAGTGTGAATGGGTGAACGTGATGCACACATCTAAAGCGATTAAAAGCGCTATATAAATGCACGCAGAATTTACCATTCATATACAAATGAGTCAAAGCTGCCGTGCTCATTTCTTATCACAGTACTTACAGTATATAGGATGCGATATTAAACACGTCTATGGGGAAAAAAAACATGTGACCCATGCAGGTAGTATGCCTAAATTACGTCAGACGTTGGTGCTCTATGCCGGCCTTAAAGGACCACTTCACCACTTTTCAACCTATCTTCATATAATAGGTCCTCACTAATAATCGTGAAAAAATGGCACGATCTGTGGCTCATAGGACGGCTGTGGGCCGTTACGTTACAAAAATATTTCGATTTTCATTATCGTGACAACGATGGCTTCCATTTTCGCATTGCAACTTTTCAGGACTAGAAAGCCTGCAGTTTCTATTAGCTTGTATCCCCATCGACGATGTCACTGGAAGACGGTTTCTCCTATGAGACACAGGCCGAGTAGAAAAAGGTTGCACCATTTTTTCATGATTATTAGTGAGGACCTATTATATGAAGATAGGTTGAAAAGTGGCGAGTGGTCTTTTAAAGGGATCGTGACATTAAAAAAAGTTTTTTGAAAATGTTCTTACTGTAATAATTTTTTTAGGTTTTCTAACCAAAAAAAACTGAACTTTTAACATTCAGTATAGATATTCTGTGGTGTGGGGTTTTCAGGCTCAAACAAGTGCTCTGATTTGCCAGTGGACTGTGATGTAACAGTCCACAAACCCCACAATATGACATAAGGATTTGCCAGCAGATGTCACTGACTTTGCCTGTTTTCATTGCATCTCAAAAGGCTTCAGAACACACAGAGAAAGGCCACAGAAAACCCGCTGAATGTTCAAAGTCCAGGTTGTGTGCAGGGTGAAAAAACGAAATAAATAAATTAATGAAAATTAATGTCATGAAACACGTTTAAATAAAAGCAGGAATCCAGGAAAGCAGCAAAAACACCAAATTCAATTCTGATGACAGGAGGAGAAGGGGGGGGGGGGGGGAGGGGGGGGGGTTGGGGGGTATAAGAGCATAGTGACGGAGGAGTGGAAAAAAGTTCCAGGAAGGAAGTGCACATGGCAGGCGACGGACGACAGGTGTAAAACATTAGTCATCGTCTCCGGTGTTAGCCGCCGTGGGACGGGGGCATGACGCAGCTTGCTCAGTCTGTGCCCCGGACGACTTGGCGGGCGGTGCAGGTGGCGGGGGATGGGAGGAGGGGGGAGGGGTTGATAGATAGATATAGGGGGATGTGTGGAGAGGAGACGCACTGTAAGCTATTCCCCCTGGGGCCAGCCAGGCATGGAGGCTTCATTATCCTCCTTCTTCCTCTGCGCTGTCTGTATAACCAGCCCTCTATTTGCTCACAGTATAGAGCGTCGCAGTCCCGCCACACTCGAGAGAGAGAGACCCCGGAAAAAAGAAATCCCTGTTCATTTTCCTCGTAGGCTTTTCAGAAAGTATTTATTTAAAGACGTTTACGCCCACGGACAAAGCCAACTCTTGTCGTGACAAATCATGACAACAAAGACAATTTGTTTCGGGCTGAACAAATAATTAGAAAGAAGACGAAAACGGCAGGTTTAAACACTTGTTTTTCTTGTTTTTCTTCTTTGTAATTATTTGTTTGGTCCAAAATATTGTGTTTGTTGTCATGATTTGTCACGACAAGAGTTGGCTTCGTACGACGCTTATAAGGTCTTTAAATAAATACGGTTTGAAATGTCTATGGGAAAAATGCATTGGAAACTATATTTCCTGGGCCTGGCGTCGTCATGAAAGGGGGCGGGACTGTGACGCTCTACATACACGTACACGGAGCGCTAAAGTCTTCAAAAACATAGAAGACTTTCACATATTGTGATATGGCATAAGTGTTCTATATAAAAATTGAATATCGGATCGGGGAAAATCAGTATCGGCTCGATGCTCGAAATCAAAATGATGGTAATCGTATCATATCATGGGGAGAAGTACAACATCACTCAGGTATAGTGTTAGTATAGTTCTGCAGCCCAGAGCACAGGTCACATGTAGTTATACTGTACCTCCAAGGACAAAGTCAAATAACAAGATAGGCTATAACTAATAGTCTCACGTTGCCAGACTGTTGCCTCTCGCAATTTCCAAATGCTCCCGTCATACAGTCTGGAGCAACGGAAAAGCAATCATGAGTTATATAATCATGATAAAGCCGCAGGGATACATGATGTGAAGGCTGTGCAAATTGTACCAAACGTTCGATTTCTCCGTGTTAACAATCATGGAAAACTGTAAGTATAACAAACGTGAGTACTTTTTCCATCGCTGATAACCGGGCATGCACTGCAGGCGTGCAGGCAGGCAGGCAGGCAGGCAGGCAGGCAGGCAGGCAGGCAGGCAGGCAGGCAGGCAGGCAGGCAGGCAGGCAGGAAGGCAGGCAGGAAGGCAGGCAGGCAGGCAGGCAGGCAGGAAGGCGTGCAGCCAGCCAGGCAGGCAGGCAGGCAGGCAGGCAGGCAGGCAGGCAGGCAGGCAGGCAGGCAGGCAGGCAGGCAGGCAGGCAGGCAGCCAGGCAGCAGGGGGTTGTTTGCACATACCATCCATGTCTGTTCTGTATATAGCATTCATTCAGTATCGTCACATTATTCATGGGTGAACACTGTTATCTAGCTTTTTGTGGTTTTTTTAACGCCTGTCTTGACGCATGTATACCCTGCCTTTCATGCGGTTTTGCTTCACAGCAGCACTGTATGTACAGTACACACGTTGCCGTTTCTATACAGTCGCTGCATGCCTGTCCCACTTTATGACTCCACGCCTCGCTGATGCTTCCAGGAGCGGTCGGACTAGTCGGAAGTAACCAAGTACATTTACTCAAGTACTTTTACTTGACTCGAGTATTGAGGTCTTGATACTTTATACTTCATACTCCACAATGTCTCAGAGACAAATATTGTCCTTTTAACTCGATTACGTTTTGACAGCTTTTCCACTTATGGTTAAATATACATTAACCATATATATCCTTGGTTAATCAAAATTAGCCAAGATATGAGACATTTGTGAAAGGAAGGTGGAAATTATAAATGATTGCCTACTGTATAATAGAGACGTCAAGTTGGAATAAGTGGATAAGTCTTTGGCATGGAGGTCGTTGAGTCATCTCTGGAGAGAGAGAGAGAGAGAGAGAGAGAGAGAGAGAGAGAGGGGGAGAGAGAGAGAGAGAGAGAGAGAGGGGGAGAGAGAGAGAGAGAGAGAGAGAGAGAGGGAGAGAGAGAGAGAGACAGAGAGAGGGAGAGAGAGGGAGGGGGCATGGGAAGGACAAAAGGGGGTCAGAGGAAATGGTGCATGGATGGATGCGAGAACACCACGAATTCTGGGTTTGGCTTTAACCCATTCTGACCTGAGATCAGATTCATACGAGGTTTCCACTGGACACACACTGGTCTGATTAACCCATTCTGACCTGAGATCAGATTCTAAAAATGTCAGTCGTTCTTCGATTTTTCAAAAATAGCAGACCTACAAGCTCGTAGCGCGCCACTCGGTGGCGCGCTATGAGCTTGTAGATCTGCTATTTTTCAATAGCTAAAGCATAACATGATGCTAACACCAAAATGGGTTCCCGTTCAGAATGCGTATATATATGTCTGTATAGTGGTCTGCTTCAATCCTTTTTCATAATTTATGAAGGCCCATTATTTATTCTGGATTTGAGCCACAGACCACCACTTAGCCTCAATATTTTGTTATATCGTGGGATATACATTGTGTCCAGGGCTGGACTGGCCACAGGTCATACCGGGCATATTCCCGGTGGGCCGCGACCGTATTAAAAAAAGAATTGGACAGGCAGGCAGGCCAATAGGCCACCAGGAAAGGTCCGGGCGTGCTGCCATTCTGTCAGTGCCATCATGATAATTTCATTGTATACCTGCATCAGTGAGTGACAAATAAACCCTCTACAAAGGGTTGTATAGTTAGTTGTCTGTTGGTTTGTATCATTTATGTTGTTCTGTGAAAGTGGTGGTATTATTAGGGCTTGTTTGTTTGTGTGTGCCCCGACGGAGCGGGCGGTAGACTTTCTGCTATCTGCGCGCTGGTTGTGGTCTGGGCCAAATTCATGACCGGGCCGAATTCTTGTCCCATTCCAGCCCTGATTGTGTCCACATTTCCATGCTGTGGTATACTATAAGGAGAGATAACAGGCAAACGTCAATCAAAACAATAACTCTTCTAACTCTTGAGAGCGTAAAAATGAAACCCA
>NC_139697.1:19995855-20045855 GCF_964188405.1 Protomyctophum parallelum | reverse complement strand
ACAGTCTGTACATGACAATGTCATGTACAGTGTCATGGTGTCATGTACAGTCTGTACATGACAATGTCATGTAGAGTCTGTACATGACAATGTCATGTAGAGTCTGTACATGACAATGTCATGTAGAGTCTGTACATGACAATGTCATGTAGAGTCTGTACATGACAATGTCATGTAGAGTCTGTACATGACAATGTCATGTACAATATCATGTACAGTCTGTACATGACAATGTCATGTACAGTGTCATGGTGTCATGTACAGTCTGTACATGACAATGTCATGTACAGTGTCATGTACAGTCTGTACATGACAATGTCATGTACAGTGTCATGTACAGTCTGTACATGACAATGTCATGTACAGTGTCATGTACAGTCTGCCCAATGTGCCCATGCATGTCTCCCCGAACTGCAGAGATGATGATCCATGCCTTTGTCTCCTCACGCTTGGACTACACTGCAACTCACTTTTCACCATTCTGACCTGAGATCAGATTAAAAAAATGTCTTCTACATCCTGACAGTTTTCCATTCTGACCTGAGATCAGATTCTAAAAATGTCTTCTACGTCAGTCGATTTTTCAAAAATAGCAGACCTACAAGCTCGTAGCGCGCCACTCGGTGGCGCGCTATGAGCTTGTAGATCTGCTATTTTTCAATAGCTAAAGCATAGCATAATGCTAACACCAAAACGGGTGCCCGCCCAAAATGGGTTAAGGTCTGCTGAACAGAGTCTGTTAACGGTTAAAAAAAAGCGCCCACTCTGTGGAATGCTCTTCCAGCAGGTCTTGAGATCCGCAGCCTCTATAGTTAGTGGACATCTTCAAGAATAAACTTAAAACACTATACTTTTTACACAGGCATTTCCAGATGTTTGATTATGGTTTTTTTTCCCTTGTTTGTGTTGTTATTCAATGTCCAGTTTTTAGTTCAATAATAGACCTTTTTTCTGTTCTGTATTAACTTAATTGTTTTATTTTTATACTTTTTTTCTTTTTATGCATGCATGCTGAAAATAGCAGATCTACAAGCTCACAACGTGTCAAAGCTTGTTAGATCACCCATTTTCAGCAAGCGTAAAAATCAGTCATTATATACGACGGCCAAAAATACATTCAGTCGACTGAATCAACTGTCGATTTAGTCCACTATAAAACCAGACTTAACACTATAAAACATCCCCGGGGGGTGACTAAAACTAAAACTGAAATGAAAACTATTCAAGGATATGACTAACCCATTCTGAACGGGAACCCATTTTGGTGTCAGCATCATGTTATGCTTTAGCTATTGAAAAATAGCAATGCTACAAGCTCATAGCGCGCCACTGAGTGGGGCGCTACGAGCTTGTAGGTCTGCTATTTTTGAAAAATCGAAGAACGACTGACATTTTTAGAATCTGATCTCAGGTCAGAATGGGTTAATCAGACCAGTGTGTGTCCAGTTGGAAACCTCGTATGAATCTGATCTCAGGTCAGAATGGGTTCAAATAAAAAATGTCCCCCCCCGCCCCCCCCCCCCACACACACACACACACACACACAGGTGTCGGTGGTCCACCTGCTGAAGACGGTGCGCCTCCTGCGTCTCCTCCGCCTGCTGCAGAAGATGGACCGCTACTCGCAGCACAGCACCGTGGTGCTCACCCTGCTCATGTCCATGTTCGCCCTGCTCGCCCACTGGATGGCCTGCATCTGGTACGTCATCGGCAAGAAGGAGATGGAGGCCAACGCCTACTCCTGGGACATCGGTGAGTCCCCATTTTTGTGTGTGGTATATACTCATAGACTGTAAAAAATATGGACAAAGCATTCCCCGGGTCTAACATGGACGTAAAATGAAGCCTGTAATGCCTTGCACTGTAAGTCGCCATATTTCTAGATCCGTTTGGGCCCAGCT
Source organism: Protomyctophum parallelum (assembly GCF_964188405.1). Taxonomy (NCBI): domain Eukaryota; kingdom Metazoa; phylum Chordata; class Actinopteri; order Myctophiformes; family Myctophidae; genus Protomyctophum; species Protomyctophum parallelum. The sequence goes on along the minus strand of NC_139697.1, from coordinate 20,043,954 downwards.
GGCCATTGGCTGGCTCCGTTTGGGCCCAGCTGGCCATTGGCTGGCCCAGACAACGAGGCGGGACTTCCCCCTTTACTCTTCGTTGGTTTTTATTTTGACTGAACGGGGGGTGGCTCCCGTTCATAGACTGTAACGGTAGCCACGCCCCTCAGAACCTACGCGACATTTTTTTAATAAATTGGACCATCATTTTCCAAAAATAATATTATGACATGAGAAATTAGACTTTAAACTAGTGACTGGAAGCAGAAAGTATTCATGACCATGTTTATTAAGGTAATACAGTCTAGGTGAAGTTGGGCCCAAATACATGGGTTTTTTTGGGCCCAATGACAGCGCCACAACAGGCCATTATATGAACTTTCAGGAAGTCCCGATTTCCTTAGTGGCTTCACAAAATATCTGTCTGACTGCCCCCCTGGGTATACTGTAGTGGCCACAGCTCAGTGGCCTTGTGGTTAGTGTGTCTGCCCTGAGACTGGGAGGTCGGGGTTCGATCCCCCGGCCGGGTCATACCAAAGACTCTAAAGATGGGACCCAGTCCCATTTGGGACCCCTGCTTGACATACTAGCGTCCAGGGGGTGTAAGCTGCCTCACGCTACAGCAACAGGAGATAGGCTCCTGCCCCCCCCCCTATGGGCCTCATGGCTTGGCAAGGCTATACTTATTACTACTACTCACTGTAGTGGTGGTAGTGGTTCCCATGTAAAGTGGGGTCTGCTGGGACACCCCAGGGGTCCTTGAGGGAGTTCCAGGGGGTCCCCAGCTGCAGCTATAATGATAGTTATATAGGAACCAAATGGACTCTTATGCGGTCTGTAACTCTTGAGAGTGTATACAAATGGAACCAAAATGGACCCTAACGGGTCAATTTGAAGCTATATGATTCCCTGCTTTCACATGACAAAAAAACAAAAATGGTCACGTGATATTTGTACTATTTGCTGATGTTAAGTATACTGCACGCAGCATTCTGGTGTATAGTACCCTAGAGACTTGGATCTGCAGGGTTGGCTTCATCAGGGTCCAGCATTCACTGCCGTATAGGAGAACAGACTCTATATATACCGTTGCGGAGAAGAAGCTGAGATTTATAGGTTTTATATATAGGAGTTGAGGCCCCCATGGGCTAGAGTATTTTTTCAGGGCCCCCCCCCAGGCTCTTACAGCCACGTGCCAAGCCACGCGACAAATCTCACTTGAATTGGATTATACAATACAATTTCATCATAAAACAATAAAAGCCCCCGGGGGCTGCAGTCCCCCCTATAGCCCGGTGGTAAATCCAGCCCTGGTCGTCAGAAAAGGCTATATACGATCTACAAGTAGGTCTGCTATTTTTGAAAAATTGACTGACATAGAAACATAGCTTTTTCAGAAAACTGTCAGGATTTAGAAGACATTTCAGAATCTGATCTCAGGTTCAAAATGGGTTAACACAAAGTTTAAAACAAGAAAAAGGAAAAGGAGATCCGAGCACTCAAACAATGGGGAGGACACAAAGTGACATTTTACACAAAGTGTATTCCATAAAAGCCAACATGTTTCGACCTCTCACGGTCTTCATCGTGAAAACACATTTCTTTGTGCTCAGATCTCATTTTCTTTTTTTAAAGTCTATATAGGAGCACCATACAGTACATTTTCAAGACGTTTTCAATCTCCCGTGAGCAGCACCCGGTTGGCCTCTTGTTTTTCCGCCTCCTCTTTAGGACTTCAAGGTCTTCTGTTCTCGCCCTGACCTTAACCGGTCAAAACATGCATTCTTTATAGAATAAACTTTGTTTTACCTTTATACCATCCTCTCCTCCACGTTTTCTGAGTGCTCGGATCTCCTTTCTGTATTGATCCCAACAGAGAAATAGGGTCAAATACAGACTAGAGTTGAAGATCTGAAGGTGATATGATCTTTCACTCACCAGGTATAGGTATAGCCTAAAAGAAGTTGAGCCATTTTGGACTGCATTCCTTTATTTTGTAGTGATTCTGCCTGGTGGAATTTGTTGATCAGTAAAGTTCATCCCTATATCCTATAGGCCATCTCAACCTGGGGGTCGCGACCCCACGGGGGCCCCACATGTACACAATTCAAAGGGCTTTATGTACACACACACTCCTCTCTCTCTCTGTTGCTCTAAGTAATTTGTCTCATGTCGCGCAGCTGCCTATATGCCATAAAAAGCATAGGTGAGTTCCAGGCTAATACTAAGGTAATAGTGTACCTAGCAGGTCAGTTTAATGTTTGAATTGTCTGAAACTATATGGCTTATTATACAGCCAGCCCATTAGCACCTCAAGAAAGACAAAAGCAACACTATTCCTTCACGTCAGACATTACAAAAGAGGGGAAAAAGGGAATTATATAAAGAAATAAAATAAAAACACACTTTTCAAATGAGGGGTCAAAGATTTTGTGTTGAGGCGTAAAAAAAAAGTTTTTTGGCGCCGGACCTGGTGTGTGTGTGTGTGTGTGTGTGTGTGTGTGTGTGTGTGTGTGTGTGTGTGTGTGTGTGTGTGTGTGTGTGTGTGTGTGTGAATGAATGAATGAATGAATGAATGAATGAATGAATTTTTATTTTCGTGTCTTGTCATTAATACTCTTTGAGGGTTTAAAGTCAAATCCCATGTCAAATCCCCTTTTCCCAATGGGAGAAATGCGTTTTTGAATGATTTATTGAAAATTCTCTGTTGTGACTCTGCGACAATAAAAGACCTTCAGAGAAAGCTTGACAAGTTTGCTTCCAGGAAAAAAATGAATTGAGTTGATACAATGTTTAGTTTTTGTGTTGGAAGCCATTTAAAAAAGAATGCGCTTACACAATGTAGTGTTTTTAGCACATGGAAAAAAGATACAGCCGTTTTAAAGTTTATTTTGGTAACAACTTTTTTTCTACAGGGAGCACATACCTATGACATATCTCATTTTAAAGGGTGAGTTGTCTAGTTCAATAATAAAAAAATAAAAAGTTTCCCACATGTACCACTGTAGATATTTTGCCATCTATAAATAGCAAGGTCAGTCATGAGCAAACTGACCAACCCAGCTAAAACTGCCTACTGCCCGCTACTGGAACAAGATAGAAACTAAATGTTATTCTTTCCTGAAACTTGACATTTTAACGAAGATTTTGATATATAATATGTTTACATAGTCTTACCAGTACCCTAGTCTATTCATTCATGTATCTCAAAAACCTGTTATGAAGAAACACAGTTTTGATAAAAAACACATCCAATGACATAGTTTTCCGGACTTGGTGCCTATGATATGTATAGAAATGTAGACTTGAATGTACTGTATTATATAAAAAAAAAAAATTGGGTTCTTACCATCTACCGTTACAGAGTAAATCACAGTTGAAACTCGCTTAGTCAGAACATAAACCTCAGAATAGTGTAAAAATAGACATGAGATGTATCTCGGATTTGAAAAGTGCAAGTTTTATTTCTTTTTTTCTTACAAACATAAAATTATAATAAATATAGAAAATAAATAATGCAATAGGACACCCACTGCCCCCCCTCCTCCCCCCCTGAACCACCGGAGATCTGCTCCAGTACATCTGTGATGAGACTAACCGCTATGCAGCGCAGTCCATCGCAAAGGTGTGTATTGTGTATATTCCACACGGATGTGTCTGTGATCGAGCTGAAAAACTTCGGGCAGAGGAGGAGGAGACATCCGTCCATTTCTTCACGTCCTGGATCTAGATAGATAGACAGACAAGTTAGATTTATTTGCAGAAATTACAAGTGTTGATCCATTTCAGAGCCAACACATTGTAGCCAACACACATCAGTGTTGATCATCCATTTATTTAATTATCACAACGAAATGTCCGTCATTGTTCTTTACTTTGCCGCGGGGTAAGGCTGGTACTGTAATGCAGGCGGCTAAGCTAATTTATTATACTTCTAAATCTATAAGTATTGCGCTTGCATGATGATCAAATGAACGTATTGTACCGTGGTTTATATGCTATATATTATGAGAAATGTTCCATTACTTCCCCTCCTCCCATATATTCAGATGGCTATTATTATCGCTGTTTTGTTTTTTTTACTTTGCAGAGGAGTTGCTAGCAGCTAGCATTACAGGCTGCGGCCTGCGCTCCAGAAGCTCGGCAAAAAAAGAAAAAAAACAGCGATCATGATTCATGATAGCGATCTGAATATATGGAAGGGGGGGGAAGTAATGGAACATTTCTCATAATATATAGCATATAAACCACGGTACAATACGTTCATTTGATCATGTAAGCTCAATACAGATCTATTTGAAAGCCCCAGTGGTTGCTAGCAGGCGCAGCTATAGTAGCATGGATGGATGGAAGAATATCCATCCATTTATTATACATTAGCTCAGCGGCCTGCCACAGCGGCGCGGCAGACAGCGAGCAGAAACTAATACACACTGAATAGATATAGCATATAATGTTTCAGACAATAAGATTCTTACCATAGAAAAATCTGGTCACCCGTCCAGATCGGAGTAGGATGTCATCGCTCGAGCCAGGCCGGGAAGAATGGTCGGAAAGCCCGCAACAGCTGGCTTGCTCAGCGTAAAGAGGTTACGGTTACGGGGCCGGTCCTTCAGGACGAAGATCGTACAGAGGTGTTCCTCCATTGTCGTCTGACGCACCAGACAGACAACAGACTACTAACTAATACATCTAAACTAAATATAATCGCTAAATATACTCAATCACTTTCGACACGCCACCAACTCTCTCCCCATGCAGAACCGCAGGGGGCGGGCACGTTTTTTATAGCCAACGATGTGCGCACGTGTTACGTGACACGGGATTTCTGGGTATTGTAGTTGGAATTTCAACAAAGGGACTTCACACAGCGATGCGGAGGTTATTAATCTACCGATATTCATAAAAAAATAAAAAAACGAAGAAATTCGTTTTCCCCCACAACGTTATTGAATAACGCATTTATTAGTTATTGCCCTTCTAAGGGTTAAGACCCATCCCTTACGGGATTATAAGACACCAACAACATAAATAAACAATATCACGTTTCACTTCCCACACAGAATTTACACTAAGTATTTGATAAAAACAAAAACAGAAATAAGCATTATCATAAAATAAAATAAAATAAAATAAAATACATCACATATAAGTTTTCTTTGTCCGTATGTCCCAAGCTCTCTCTATATATTCTGCTAATGCAAATATCTTTTGTTCGAAAATCCATCTCAGTCGCTCTGCATCACTTAACCACATCAGATCTATATTTTTACATCTGTTAAATAACTTTTGACGTAGCTCATGATACAACGGGCAATAGAAAAGAAAATGGAACTCATTCTCAATATCATTTATATCACTATGTGTGTGTGTGTGTGCGTGTAAATGGTAAATGGTGCATTTATATAGCGCCTTTATCCAAGGCGCTTTACAGAGATTGTGCATTACATTCACCCATTCACACACCCATTCATACACCCATGGCAGCGGAAACCATGCAAGGCACCAACTAGCACATCGGGAGCAATTAGGGGTTCAGTGTCTTGCTCAAGGACACTTCGACAGTAACTCTGGGGGAGCCCGGGTTCGAACTGGCAACCTTACGGTTACCATCCAGGCACTCTACCCCTGAGCCACCACCGCCGCGTGTGCGTGTGTGTGTGTGTGTGTGTGTGTGTGTGCGTGTGTGTGCACGTGCGTGCGTGTGATTGACTGCGTCAAGAATGGCATTGTTGTCATTGTAATTAATGATGGAGCCCTGAGGCCTATATTAGCTCTATCTCAGCCTCCAGGACCGGCCACATGTATAATGAGGCCCCCCAGGGATGATCTCTGGTCAGTATCGACAAGCGTGCGCTCCATCTGCGCAATTACCGTCCATCGACGACCAAACTGGTTCTGGGTCAGCATTGACTGCTGCAGGGTTCCTATGCAAGAAGGACGCGGAATATTTAGTCTTCTGCCAATTACTATAAGCCCGGGTGTCACAGTAGAGAATGATTTTTTTTTGTTTCGGCGTCTCCGGCGCAGCATATATAGCTACGTCAGGGAGGGGGGCTAATGCATCGTATCCCAATTACGTGCACTCTTAACACCCGGGCGCTGCGCTGCGCTGCCTGGAGTCGGCGGGCGGTGGAGGGACTTCTGTCCAATTACCATTCTTCTTCTCTGTCCGCCGCCCGTGTGTTATCCCCCCGGGGACTCGCGGCCGCCATGACGCCCCGCCAATGCTTTGCGACATATACTCAAGTATAAAGTACAAATACCTCAACATTGTACTTTGCATTACTTAAGTAAATGCACTTATAGTTACTTTACACCACTGCTTTATAGGACAGGGGTTCTCAACGTTTTTTTGGCTGGGGACCCAAAAACCCACGCCCCCCCCCCCCCCCCCCCTCCCCTGCACCAATACAAATTAACCGCTATATGCAATAACCCATAAATAGTTACTAAAACCAGATAAGGACAGTTCATGCATGCACTATGTATGTGTACTATCAATTTCCATTTCCCAGCCATTCAGTTCCGCAAAAAGACTAACAAAAAACAAAACATTTATTAATATATAATTTCGGGACCCCCCCCCCCCCCCCCCCCAAGGGGTCGCAACCCCCAGGTTGAGAACCCCTGGGATAGGAGGCAACCAATCATGACTAGGTCGCTATACTACAACTACAGTAGAAGCACTAGCGATTGTAAAGACAGGTTTACACCTAAAGACTCAAGACACAACTCTCCACAACTTGGTACACGTTCGCATGGAGTCAGAGTGAGTAGGCCTATACCAGATTTCCCATATTGCAGTGGCTTCTCAACCCTTTTCATATCAAGGTCCATTATTTATTGGGCATTTGGAGCCACGCGGACCACCATTTTGATGACATTTAGCCTCTCGGACCCAAAACTAAAGAATATCCTGTTGTCGTTGGATGATCCATGATGTATTGATGTTGGTACCATTAGGAGAGATAACAGGCAAACGTTGATCAAAATAAGAATTCTTCTACGGGTACATTCTCTAATTGTGTAAACTTCTTGTAAACAAAGTAATTTTAACAATAATTTAACTTCTGTTCTCGCCCTGACCTTAACCGGTCAAAACATGCATTCTTTATAGAATAAACTTTGTTTTACCTTTATACCATCCTCTCTGAGTGCTCGGATCTCCTTTCTGTATTGATCCCAACAGAGAAATAGGGTCAAATACAGACTAGAGTTGAAGATCTGAAGGTGATATGATCTTTCACTCACCAGGTATAGGTATAGCCTAAAAGAAGTTGAGCCATTTTGAACTGCATTCCTTACGGTTGCCGTAAGGGTCCTTTTGGTTTAATTTTACGCTCTCAAGAGTTAAAGATTTGTTCACCAACTCTCCATAATAATAGCTGGGGACCACCTGGAACCCCCTCAAGGACCACTGGTGGTCCCCGGACCACTGGTTGAAAACCACTGTCCATATTGCATTCTGAGAGACTTCTGAAAAGTTTGGGTGGGAACCCCTTTTGGTGTTCGCATTATGTCATGCTTTAGCTATTGAAAAATAGCAGATCTACAAGCTCATAGCGCGCCACCGAGTGGCACGCTACGAGCTTGTAGGTCTGCTATTTTTGAAAAGTCGAAGAACGACTGACATAGAAACATAGCTTTTTGCAGTAAACTCTCAGGATGTAGAAGACATTTTTTAGAATCTGATCTCAGGTCAAAATGGGTTAAACCACACACAGCCAGCTGCAGAGACGAGCACACCTCTCTCTCTAGTAAAACAAGCACATGAACGTCGATCTGTCCTTTCTGTCTGTCTGTCTGTCTCTTCCCGTCCGTCCCTCACTCCCTCCCCGCTCTACTGCACGCATGTAACACAGGATGGCTCCATGAGCTGGGCAAGCGTCTGGAGTCTCCCTACGACGTCTCCCTGCAGGGCGTCTCCAACGGGACAGGGGCGGTGGGCGGGGGTCCGTCCGTCCGCAGCGTGTACATCGCCTCGCTCTACTTCACCCTGAGCAGCCTGACCAGCGTGGGCTTCGGCAACGTCTCGGCCAACACCGACGCCGAGAAGATCTTCTCCATCTGCACCATGCTGATAGGAGGTATGGGGACTAACAGCTGGACGCACGCACGCATGCACGCAGTGCACACCAGTGTTGTTTTTGGCAGCAAATTTCTATTTTAGTTTTAGTCATAGTCTCTTGAATAGTTTTCACTTAGTTTTAGTCACATTTTAGTCGCCTGGAATGTTCTAGTGTTTAGTCTAGTTTTAGTCGACTAAATGTCATACGATTTTAGTCGACTAAATATACAGTTGATTTAGTCGACTAAAATGTGTTTTGACAGGCCTTGATGTCGTTGTAATGACATATTTTACACTTTGGTTGCATGCTGAAAATAGCAGATATACATGCGACGCGTTGTGAGATTGTATATCTGCTATTTTCAGCATGCAACCCAGCATAAAACTGGATCTCTTGTCCACAAGTCTCTTCCTAACATTTTAGTCTAGTTTTTATTTGTTGATGTTTTAGTCATCATAGATTCGTTTTTATTTAGTTTTAGTCAGTGAAAAAAGGTAGTCGACGAACATTTTTCGTCTTAGTTTTAGTCGACGAAAACAACACTGGTGCACACAACAGATATTTTCAGACCGCGATGAATAGAGAGTATATGCACATGCATGGTTTTCCCATCAGGACACGCCCCCCTCATCTAGACTGAGTGGCAAAACATTGAGCAACGTGGAGTGTTGGAGTTTGGAAGCGCTCGTTGGAAATCACTCAACCGTCCTGCCGTACCACCTGTTTCTAAATGTCACAGTATAATGCAGGAGGCAGCGAAATGTTGTGTCATTGAAAACAAGCACTTCCAAACTCTGACACTTAGAAAAATAATCAAATGCACACATATGCATATCTCTGCTGTCGGGAAGAAGCCGCTTAACTCAGGAAATTAAAAATATAAAATGTTCAGGAAATGAAGAAAACCTTATTTTTAAGGAATACTGCCTCATCAAAGTTGGTGTTGTGACTTTATATATTGTCAATTACTTCAATTTTTTTAACTAACACAAACGTAAAGGCTGTTCAATAGCACTAATTTAAGCAAAAGAAAATGTAAAACCTCAAAATTGGAGTTAGGTGGTTTCCTCCCGACAGCAACGATATGTAAGGATGAACGGACACGCACGCACGCAACGCACGCAACGCACGCAACGCACGCACGCACGCACGCACACACACTGTGCAACTATACTGGTCAATGTGATATGATGAAGCAAAGCGGGTTTTGATGCGGTTCTAACTGGATGTGTAAACCGGGTTTGGTTTTGGGGATAAAGAGGTCACAGTGGCAGGGTGCTCCCAGTGGACTCTCCCGAAATGCTGAATGTGGCCTGTGGGCAAATTCAGCTCCAGACAGACATGTGTGTACACGCGTGCGTGTGTGTGTGTGTACACGCGTGCACACACACACACACACACACACACACACACACACACACACACACATGTGCGCACAGACGTTAACACACAAACTCATACACACGTATACAGTCGAGGATATTGGGAAAGGAATTTGATTATTGTCCTATAAAAGTGAGTTATGGAGCAAATACACTTCCCCTACCGCCATCATTCTGACAAATATGTTTCAAAACTGTTTCAAATATACAGGCTACTGCACAGGTGGGGAAACATCTACGAAGAGGTCCATTTAAGGACCTTACTGTATCTTTGACACTAAAATATATTTCCATGGTTTTAAAGAATTATTAAATGACCGCCATGGCGTTGGCTTGCTGGGCTGTGGGATAATTTGACCCCCCCCCCCCCTGCACAGTACGAACTACTGTACAACATCGTAAACATACTAGATACTTCAGATACTCTATAGTTATGTAAAAATGAAATATTGTGAGATCGGTCAGAAACGGTCACATATGTACATTTAAACTAAAGGATGTGTAAGTGATATACAGTATAAAAAGAGATTTCTTTCAATTACAAAGTTAAAGCATATATCCTGTTAGGCGCTATAGCAATGATTACATTGCTATAAAGGTTTGTTCAGTATAGAGTTCTCTCCAGCTCTTTAGTAAACCAAAAATACATTTGTGACAGCATATAGTCACTACCCAGGGCAAGGAAGGACACAACACAGGGCAGCTCCCTTAAGTTTGTCTTTATTCCTTCATGTGCAGGGAATTATACACAATAATATCCTTTTACACAGGAGAGGCGATCTCCCCACTGTCCGGACAGAGTGTTTGTGGAGATGACTGATTTACCCTGTTGTGCCTTGATCAAGTCCATGATGCACAACAGGTGCGCAGCCACACCCAGCTCTGAGTCCTGCAGTTCTAGTTTGACTCAGACCAGGTGTGATTGCTTAACTCAGTCATCCTCCTTCCCACAACATTTTAGTCACAATTCCAATTGTATCCAATTAAGAGAGAGAACTCCCACAAACAGCTTCAACGTTATAGAGTTCCAGTTCCAATTTTGTCTTCTCACTTTCTTGTCTCATTTCCTATTTCACTTCACACATATCTTCTACGCGTTCTCTCTCCTAATTGGATGAAATTGGTATCCCTGCACCTGTGTATTCCGCGTTGAAAGACTTGTAGAGACAAGGAGACCCCCATATTATTGAATTATTATATACATTATTATTATTATATACATAAACATGGCAATGATCACTATCATAATATAGAGTAGAGCTATTTGGCACGCATTTTTAACAAAAATCGTCACCGCTAAACCCCTTATCCCTAATATAAACTTCTTTGCCTTTTTTTTTTTACTATTTTGCAAAACATTTTTGAACAGTTAAAATGGCCAGTCTACAAGCTCACAACGTCAATGTAGACTGGTTAGTTGAACTATTCAGAAATGTTTTTCAAAATAGTAGAAAAATGCAAAGAAGTTTAGGTATATAAGGGGTTTAGCGCCGGTGACGAAAATGGAGCCCTTAATGTCGTAGGAACAAATTAAGGTTTTGTAGAAAGACAATTGTATGAGACCACCTAGTATCCAGACATCCAGGGTTTATTTTCCACTCTCTGTATCCACTCATCCACCATTCCTCCTCACTTAATCTCTCTCTCTCTCTCTCTCTCTCTCTCTCTCTCTCTCTCTCTCCTTCCTGCCGCATGGCATTCATTCAGCGCTGATGCACGCGCTGGTGTTTGGCAACGTGACGGCCATCATCCAGAGGATGTACTCGCGCTGGTCCCTGTACCACACCCGGACCAAGGACATCAAGGACTTCATTCGCGTGCACCACCTGCCCCAGACCCTGAAGCAGCGCATGCTGGAGTACTTCCAGACCACCTGGTCCGTCAACAACGGCATCGACGCCAATGAGGTATTTGTTGTTGATTCTGAGTCCTTGGGTCAGGAGGACTATATGCCTTTTTAGGGGAAGTGCAAACACAAACTATCCACACTTTTCCTGGGCTGTGTGCATGTGCTCCAGTTCCTGTCAATTTGATCCAATGAAAGCCAATGAAACTGGTCAGATGACCAATGATATCCAATGAAATCAACAGGAACTGGAGCACACACAGCCCAGGAAAAGTGTGGATACAAGGCCATGGATGGAAAAAGTAAGGCTGGACGGGGGAAGCCAGTAACTTACCAGAAGGTGTCTTTGAACCATTGTGGGTGCAGGGAACCCCTGTTGGTGTTATGCTTTAGCTATTGAAAAATAGCAGATCTACAAGCTCATAGCGCAAAGAAAACCCAAAAGGAAACTGAGTGAAAACAAACTATGATGACTAAAACTATTTTAGTGTTTACTATTACTACTATTTACTACTAAGACAATATCGTCAACAAATTAAAACTAGACAAAATGTCTACTAGTGGACAAGAGATCCAGTATAATGTAAAAGACACAAGTCATTTCACTCTTGTTTGCATGCTGAAAAGTGCAGATCTACAAGCTCACAAGCTGTTGTGAGCTTGTAGATCGGCTATTTTCAGCGAGTGTAAAATCGACGGCATCAACGACGACGTCAAGGCCCACAAAAAGGCATTTTGGTCGACCAAAAAACAACTGGCATTTAGTCGACTAAAACTAGACTACCATGAAGGCATATAAGCTATATACAAATGTCGCACCCACGTCCTGCATTTGACTTCTCAATTCCGTCAGAATGGCCAAGATGGACCAGAAGGTTTGAGAGATTTCATGTGGATTTCATCCGGATGAAATGAAAAAGAACACAGCTGAGTGCACAAGTTAGCTGAACATTGTGTAGCCATGGAGTGCTAAAGGAAGAGCTACTATAATAAGAGACCGAATTGTGGTTTGGTATATAAATGACAGGAGGCTGTCAGCACAGTTGCGAATGGACCCAGACTGTCCCGCTGAGGATGTAGAACGTCGAAAGTGTCACAAAATAGGACATTATGCCGCAGCCTGTTTCAAAGGTAAAGCTATGTGCACACAGTCACTGAATGCCAGTCAGATGCTGACGAGGATCAGGAGGACTAATGTTTTTTTAGGCGAAGTGCAAACACAAACTATACAAGGCCATGGATGGAAAAAGTAAGGCTGGACGGGGAAGCCTTTAACTTAACCAGAAGGTGTCTTTAAACCAGCACGAGATGGCATTGAGACCGCTCAAGCGGCGGTTTGGACCAGGTCGCAAATCCACTGAATGTAAAAGTCTGTTTCCAGGCCAGCTGGACACCCTACCTACGCTCTCTCAACACCCAGACGGGTTCCACCGAGTGCCACGCTTATATGAGCTTGTAGATCTGCTCTTTTTCAATAGCTAAAGTATATAACATAAAGCAAAAGGGGTTCCCGTCCAGAACGGGTTAATGGCATGGTGTTCTGTCTGGCCCCGCCCAGTATAGTTAGACGGGTGACTGGATTAATGAATAATAGATGGTCACGTTGATGAATGTCACCCCAACTCTGATGGCTCGTTTATCGACTCAACATGGCAAGCTCTGGATGTTTGTTGTATTAAAGACTGACTGACTGACTGACTGACTGACTGACTGACTGACTGACTGACTGACTGACTGACTGACTGACTGACTGACTGACATTTTTATTTCACAGTATGCCGAATGGGTATACATTTCGAAGGAAAGCACAGGTCAATACAAAAACGTACGGTGGACGACACCATAAGGCATTACACTTGTTTACAACAGGGTCCACCATTTTCAATTCATCATAACATTTAATTTAGAGACAAAAACAGGAAATCATCATATAAAGGAAATAGAAAGGGAAAAGCATATACAGTAATAATAATATAATAGTAATATTAATAACAATAATTATTATAAGTCGAAAAGGGGATGGTGGGGGGGGTACTCAGACTTTATTTACGGGGGCCAGTTTCGAATTGCAGCCGTCCCGTCTGTAGGTGCTCTTTGAGAGCGGTTTTGAAGGAGTCAAGGGGTTCACAGGTCTTAATGACTGTTGGTGGGGCGTTCCACATTTTGGTGGCATATAAAGCTAAATTAATTTAGTCCCATGTTTGACTGACCGACTGACTGAATGGCTGACTGATGTGACTGGTATGATTGATTAGGTATAGGACTGTGCTGATGTGGTTTGAGATTTTGTGTTCTTGTGTGTATACAGTATGATTGTGTACGTCATACACATACTGTATGTGTGTACAGTATACTGTACATAATGAAAGGGAGACATGCAGGCAGGCAGACAATAGGAAGCACGCAAGAGCGAAAAACAAAAGAGGTGTTTGTATATGGCTCGTCTGTGCCTGTGCACATTTTGGTTGCATAATGTGATTGTGTGTATAATGCGTGTGTGCCTGTTCAAACAATTTAATGCAGTGGCTCATTATATTGTGCGTGGTATCAGGTGTCTGCCCTCCCTGACTCATCTTGGGGGATAATAACGTTAATGGATTAGCTAATAGCCGTAACAGCATGGGAGCCATTAGCCGACAAAGCAATTCAGTGCTCAGACCAATAATGGTTTGACGACATACAATACGAATACCATGCCCTAAAATAACCATGCCATGAATGCCAAAACCGCAAAAAAACAACACAAACTTTTTCTCATACGCAAGTGGATGGAATCACTACTTCCAGTTCTTCAATCACAGAGCATAGAAGCATAATTCCACCGAACGTTTTGACAGTTTTTGATTTGAGCATAAATCAGTGCTATTGAACACCCTTTATGTATGTGTGTTGTTTCGGGAATATTGAACCAACGGTCCGGAAAGTATTGAAAAGCGCTCCGGACAAAACCTCTTAACTCCATTGGACCCTCAAACTGTCTGCTAAAATCAACTAACTCCACCAGGTTTTCTTCATTTTCTGAAAAAGTTAGAGAGGCAAAATGGCATCAAATGATTGTCTGTGGCTGAAATGTAGAATAAATAATGGGCCGTGATGTGGAGAAAGGTTGAAAATGTGTGTGTGTGTGTGTGTGTGTGTGTGTGTGTGTGTGTGTGTGTGTGTGTGTGTGTGTGTGTGTGTGTGTGTGCGTGTGTGCGTGCGTGCGTGCTTGCGTGCATCTGTGCGTGCGCGCCTCCCTCAGCTGCTGAAGGACTTCCCAGACGAGCTGCGCTCCGACATCACCATGCACCTCAACAAGGAGATCCTGGAGCTGTCGCTGTTCGCCTCGGCCAGCCGCGGCTGCCTGCGCTCGCTGTCGCTGCACATCAAGACGTCCTTCTGCGCGCCCGGCGAGTACCTGCTGAGGCAGGGCGACGCGCTGCAGGCCATCTTCTTCGTCTGCTCCGGCTCCATGGAGGTGCTGAGGGACGGCATGGTGCTGGCCATACTGGGTAACGTATACCGTACCGCACCGTACGCCAATGCTGTGTTCATATAGGTGGCCAAGTCCAAAAATCGGCTTAGTTTTTTTTTTTTTTACAATATATTTATTGCATTTTTCTTTTTTTTAACAAACAGACAATACAACAAAACAATACATAATACATCAGACAATACAATTACTTAAAATGAAAAACAAACAAACAAAAAGGAAAACAAGAACATACAGTACATACATAAATACAGTATAATAAAATAAGGGCACTTAGAATGGTAACAACAACAGAGTCCTTATGGCCACAAGACCAAACAGCTGCAGACAATACAATTAGATATTTTCAGTTTCCACCATTAAATAAGATAAATCATTAACCGTAATATATTGGATAAACCGTCCCCATATCTTATCAAACATCTTCTGTTTATTCTTCAAAGTATAAGTAATTATTTCCAGAGGAAGACACAAAAATCGGCTTAGTTGATTGGTTGTCAGTGGGATAGGGAGCGGAGAGCGCTCTCTGCTGTGGTCATCTTGAGTTGACCGCATGCAAGTAAATCAGTAAATGTCACCCTAACCTCACAACTATGCCTATTAAACCTGACCTTAACCTAACCATAACGTCACAAAAACTATGCTTATTAAACCTGACCTTAACCTAACCATAACGTCACAAAAACTATGCCTATTAAACCTGACCTTAACCTAACCATAACGTCACAAAAACTATGCCTATTAAACCTCACCTTAACCTAACCATAACGTCACAAAAACTATGCCTATTAAACCTGACCTTAACCTAATCATATCCTCACAAAAACTATGCCTATTAAACCTGACCTTAACCTAACCCTAACCTCACAAAAGCTATGCCTATTAAACCTGACCTTAACCTAACCCTAACCTCACAAAAACTATGCCTATACCTGACCTTAACCTAACCACAACCTCACAAAAACTATGCCTATTAAACCTGACCTTAACCTAACCCTAACCTCACAAAAACTATGCCTATTAAACTTAACCTTAACCTAACCATAACCTCACAAAAACTATGCCTATTAAACCTGGGTTGGGGTGGCTCAGGGGTAGAGTGACCGGATGGGAACTACAAGGTTCCCCAGTTCGATCACTGTGGGCTCCCCCAGAGTTAGTGTCGAAGTGTCCTTGAGCAAGACTCTGAACCCTAACCTAATTGCTCCCGATGTGCAGGGAATAGACAGGTGGTCTGAGCTTATAGATCTGCCATATTTGCTTTTTTTCCCCCCTCTTCTAAACTTCTGCATACAGTACGACATGCCCAAAATAATAGTGACGCCAGGTTGAAAGTGGTTAATAATGTCACTATAATTTCACCAGCTATAAGGTAACACAATGAGAATGTACAGTACTGTCTGTAGAGTGTAGACTAATCATCGTTTAAGTCATCAGATCTCTCTTCCCACCTACAGTATAGACAGTTGTATATAGATTGTATAATCTAATGTAACTTCTCTTATGGGGGTCCGTGGCAGCAAATCTTTTCAAAAATGGCGGTCTGCGTCTGCCCCAGTAGGAGAACCATTAGAGGAAGCAAGAGGTCTTTTTGTTCTATTCTATTTCCTGGCATATGTATCCCCCTTTGGCACGTCCTATGATAGAGCTCTGTGTGCAGCGGAGTCCAGTGGAGCTCCATTGTTCTGAATTATCTCCAAAGCAGCAATATGATGTCCTATAAAGGCCAGAGCTGATGAAGCCTATTTGTTACAGATCGTGTCAAACTGTGCAATGTCGTTTCAACAATATTTGTCCGACTGGAGGAGCCACAGCAGGCGGTCTTATCTGGAATCACATGTGGGGCCTAGAGGCACTGCGTGGTGAAGATCTATACTTTTTGATTCTATTCAACAATGTTTTTCTGTAGGGGGGCACGGTTGGCACAGTCGGTAGTGCTGTCGCCTCAGAGCTAGAAGGTCCTCCTGGGTTCGATTCCCGCTGGGGACGCTGTGGGCGCTGGGGGCGTGTATTCTCCTTCGCGTCATCAGTGCCCATACCCGAAGGCGGGGTTGGCGAAAGGGCCTTTCTGTGTGGAGTTTGCATGTTCTCCCCGTGTCCCCTAGGGCAGTGATTCCCAACCTGTGTGCTGCGGCACTTTAGTGTGCCGTTTGAAATGGCCTATGTGTGTGTGTGTGTGTGTGTGTGTGCGTGTGTGTGTAAATATATACAGTATATCATATATATATATAATATATCATATCCCCCCCCCCCCCGCATCTACGTAGGCCTGGATTTCTTTGGCTGTGAAAAGTGTGCCCTGGCAGAAACAAATATTATTTACAGATAATTTACAGGCTTTGCTATACCAACAAGGCCTGTAAATAAGATAAGAGAGCTTTTGGTTGCACCGTCAAGGTCAAGGTGAAGTTTATTTGTCCCAAGATAGGAAATCTGGGAACCCATTGTCAAAAATAAAATAAATCAATGTTTTGTTGTTGAATCTGTCGTGAGACAGGGGTGATTTGTTTTACAGCAAAACAGGCTACACTATACAACACACAAGATCAGTGTCTACAGCACAGAAGAAAAAGCTTTAATTTCTTTTTTTAAAGAAAGTGCTTCACAGAATAATGCAAAACACATAACATAAACCAATAAAGTGTAATGGATAAGTAGTAAGTATGTTTTTATTTCGGTTCCATTAAAAAAGAACACATACAAACATACATAGATGCATTTAAATCCACTAATGCTAGTGGCACCGAAAAAGTGTAGACTTCATACTATGTACCTTTTTGACATGATTCCACTTTACACAAGGATAACATACCAGTAAGACGCCCTGAGGGCGAGAAGCGACCCCGCCTGGGTGACGGCAGACTGTTGGGCGAGCGCTGGCGCTTTGGCATGGGGGGGGGGGGGGGGGGGGGGGTCAGATCAACATATGGAATTAATTCTGTACTGGCACACGCGTGTGTGCCTTGAGTGTA
The DNA here is from genome assembly GCF_964188405.1 of Protomyctophum parallelum. Taxonomy (NCBI): domain Eukaryota; kingdom Metazoa; phylum Chordata; class Actinopteri; order Myctophiformes; family Myctophidae; genus Protomyctophum; species Protomyctophum parallelum. Next base: position 20,026,228 of record NC_139697.1, on the reverse strand, counting down.
CAGGGTTTGATGAGGTCAGATCAACATATGGAATGTCAGAACAGGTCAGCTCCATATATGGAGATCTAAGGGTGGCAGCGCGGGCAGTGTCTTGAGTGTACAGGGTTTGATGAGGTCTGGCCATATAAGTGTCTTGAGTGTACAGGGTTTGATGAGGTCAGATCAACATATGGAATGTCAGAACAGGTCAGCTCCATATATGGAGATCTAAGGGTGGCAGTGCGGGCAGTGTCTTGAGAACTCTAGCGGCTGCACTAATAACTTTGGGGGCGGCCAGGTCAAGAGTTTCAATGGACAGTTATCAGTCAAAAGGGAGACGTCGAAGAGGAAGGACGGGTGGGGAAGGGTCAACATATGGAATGTCGGAACAGATCAGCTCCATATATGGAGATCTAAAGGTTTGATGGTTGAGGTCAGTTGTAGAGTTGCTGGCCGGCTCCATACCGTATATGCAGATCTCGGTGATGATCCGTTCTTCTCCATGTAGGGCTATCCAGGGTTTGATGACGTCAGTGTCGTGATCTTCATATATGGAGACGGCCATATATGGTGGTGTGACGTGTCGCGAGGCGTGACGGACTGACAGCCATATGGTGGCGTGACGGACGGACCGACCGGCGGACAGATTTTGCAGGTTTTCATATTATATAATTGGCTAGTATATAATTGGCTGATAATTTCTTAACCTCGGAACAAGGTTAACAAATTATGATGCCTCACCACATACAGTACATGGATTCGTTAAACAAATAAAATAGGTGAGATAGCCTACAGTAGTTGAGACTATAAGTCATCTGCTGCTGGCTGTTCTTGGACAAGTACTCTAATTTGTAATCTGTAATTTGTACTTTACTTGAGTATTTCCAATACTTTTACTTCTACTCCACTACATCTCAGAGCCAACATTTTTTTTACTTTTACTCCACTACAATTATTTGAAACCTTTAGTTACTAGTTACTGTGGAGATTATAATTTTGATTCGAAAACATACATTAATCACTTCTGCCATCTACATTTCAGCCACAAACTCACACAATGCGTCGCGATGCATTGTGAGCTTGTAGATCGCCTATTTTCAAAATATTTTGTACACATTTTGAACTTGTGAAATAGGACATTCTGCAATATGAATACTTTTACTTTTAGTAATTTAAGTACATGTTGATGCCGATACCTTTGTACTTTTACTCAAGTAACATTTTAATACAGGACTTCTACTTGTAACGCAGTACATCTACGTTGCAGCATTTATACTTTTACTTAAGTAAAACATTTGAGTACTTTTTCCGCCACTAATAGGCAAGTGCGCTCCGGTGTGGTATATCTGAACCCTCCCCAAGTGTGTGTCACAATGGAACTTAGTGAATTTAACCCATTCTGACCTGAGATCAGATTCTAAAAAATGTCAGTCGTTCAGACCTACAAGCTCGTAGCGCGCCACTTGGTGGCACGCTATGAGCTTGTAGATCTGCTATTTTTCAATAGCTAAAGCATGACATGATGCTGACACCAAAATGGGTTCCCGTTCAGAATGGGTTAAAGTAATGCCTCAACTCAAATAAGATTATTTGCGGGGGTGCCCAGTTAAAATATGATATTTTGGAGGGTCTCGGTAATGGAAAAGGTTGAGAACCACTTGGGCTTGAACACAGTATAGCTTTCACATTACAACATTACCTGTAGCCTAAAATATCAAAAGGCAATCTTGTCCTTATTGCCTTGTATATTGTTGCCCTTTAAAATACAATTACAGGGAGAAATGTTCCAGTATGAACATGCCCCTGAACTTTCTTTTGTATTATGCAAAGGCAGAAATGACATGACGCTAACACCTGCTCAAAACACAAAAAAATAATAATAATGATCACAAGGAGATCCCTCTGTTGCCTCAAATGCCTTCCTGTTCAACATAAAGGTTTTGTCGCTGTGAATAATAATAATGCAATTTCCAAGTGCTCAAAGCGCTTTACAATGGTTCATTCATTCATACGTTGGGAGGCGAAGCGGCGAACAGTCGACGCCAGCGTCCTCACTTCCCACATTCACACACCAACGGTGGCGAGCTCACACCGACCGACTCATTGGAGGCAGTGTGGGGTTCAGTGTCTTGCCCATGGATACTTTGACATGTGGACAGGAAGAGCCGGGATTCGAACCGCCGACCCAGGGGTCATTGGACGACATGCTCTACCTCCTAAGCTCATATATGAGCTTTTGAATGAATATGGCACACAGCCATGGCTCGAGCCCACTGAAACATCTCTCCGCTTCACCTAACGCCACTGGGACAACTTGATCAAAGTACCTCTGGACATAATCCCCTGAAGACATATCCCCTTTGGTTCTGATCTGTGCTGGATTGAACTCTGGGATCATGTATTACTTTTACTTTATTAAATTTGTTTATGTAGACGGGACGCTGCATATTAATGAACATTACATAACACTTTTTTTTTGCCAAAGATGCACATTTTCATCCGCAGTCAACATAAAAACAAGTAACATATTCATGGAACTTGCTCCAGCTTTCTGATCATTATCATTCCTTCCTGCTCTAATCATTCCTCTAATCTGCATATCCACGACATCAAGGACTTTTGGAGAGCTGTTCTGTAGTACTGTCTGACAGGGAACTTCCATGTACTGATAGTATGTACTGATAGTATGCCTGCAATGTCACTTTAATTCTATATGCAACTTATAAACACTGTGATTTCTTATGGAAAATCCCCTATCAGTACACATCCCTTGCCAGTTTTAGCGTTCAACTTTTAACTTGTTGTGACCCAGACTGGCTGCATGTTCAAAGTTATAAATTATACATACATAATATAGTTTATCTGCAATGTTGAACTAGTTATTGTCTACATTCATGCAAGTGTTGTTGACGATTTAGGCTAATTAGGCCATGCTCTACTGGTGACATGCTATTTTTAGAACATATACCCAGCGGGCACCTCATTGACGCCCTGTGGGTGACCAGGTGCTCCCAGGCACCAAGTTGGCTTCAACTTAGTTAGTTAGTTAGTTAGTTAGTTAGTTAGTTAGTTAGTTAGTTAGTTAGTTAGTTTCAATTATTGTCCACAATGTGGTAATTTGTCTTTGGTCTCATAAAAAAACACTTGCACACAATTATCTTCATGGGAAAATGCAGGACAACAGTGACTCTTATATCGAGGTGCCAACTTGTGCATTGCACACAAGTATAGGCCATACCATACATGGCCTACTTGTGTGCAAGCAGAGCGCGGAAGTATACTGCTACTAACTAATGTTTATTACAACTGCTAGCTGTTCTAAATCCTTTAGACCCCATTATTGTCTTTTGGCTTTTGTGCTTGTTCTGAACAACAGTGTTTCCAGAACAGTACAGAACAGTTTGTACAGAGCTGGCCTTGTGGTTAGAGTGTCTGCCCTGAGACTGGGAGGTCGGGGTTCGATCCCCGGCCCGGGTCATACCAAAGACTCTAAATAATGGGACCCAATGCCTCCCTGCTTGACACTCAGCATCAAGGGTTGGATTGGGGGTGGGAAGTGAGGACACTGGCGTTGACTGTTCGCCGCTTCACTTCCCAATGTATGAATGAATGAACCATTGTAAGCGCTTTGAGTAGCCACGTAGTGCATAGAAAAGCGCCATAAAATGCAATTCATTATCCCAACGACTCAAGGCCAGGCACTGCGCTCCCTGTGGTGGTGTGGAAGGTGTGTGTCAAACGGTTCTGGAGTTACGTGGATTACAGATGTACACACACAGAGAGACATGGTGCATTTATAGTAGGATGGCATGGCAGTTGCAAGGCATTGCATTGGTGCGGTTGATCTTTACACTTTGACTACTGAACCCGAGTTACTCGAGTGAATTGACTGTAGAACACTTTCTCTCCCGTTCGCGAGTTGCCCGAGTTATGTTTTCATTGTTTAGTCCGCGTTTTAATCAGTTTTAAGTCAGTTTTAAGGAGACGCGCTTTGATGACGCAAAAAGGTCTGTCGCTCCGGCGTGCAAAGGGTTCTGGGAAATTGAGTCCCAATTCATTACAATGGTGGGGGTGGAGCGGTGCGGAGCGCTTCCTGCTCCGTTCTGTCGTTGTGGTCGGCACTTTGGAATATGTTTGAACGCTACGACAAGCGATTACACCGTTTTAAAGTGGATTTTCATGACAAGCAACTCAGCGGTCAGCACAGTGGCTCTTCAAAGGTAACTTAAAACACGGCAGCGAAACCTGAAACACGATCGTTTAATCCCAGCATTAAAACTGTTTGGTTACAAGGAGTTCATTCTGAATGTGGGACATCCTTCAATGATGGCTTATGTGCCCCTAAATATTTAGCAGGCCTGTTTGCCACTCCATCATGATATACACTTGGCCTGATGTGAAACTTGAGGTGTAGCAAATACACCCTTCACCACCCTTTTTCCAGATTCTCTGCAGCGGTCACTGAAACCTCATACAGGCCAATAAATTCCACGTGCACAACCAAATCACGGTCAAATCACGGTCAACAACAATGCATTGTTCCGTTTCCTGTCTGCCTTATAGTGCCATCCATCATTATATGCAGGGGTGTGTTGGTGGAGAGCTGGGTAACTTTCTAAATATAGGACTTTGGTTTTGCTCATTTGATTAACCACTTGAACACCAGCATTCATATTCCGGGGGTACATTTAGCCGTAAATAGTGAATAGAAGTATTGATGCGCTCCCCCACATCTAAAAGTAGCACTACACCGCTGATCATGGATAACTGCAGGTGTCGAAGTGATTGGACCTTGTAAGCAATCTCTCCCAATGGAGGGCGTTAAGGAAATCATTTTGAATAGTTCTCGACGTGTAACCATGCTTTTAACTGTGCGAACCACCTGGAATGGGTCTTGCCATGCCAGGTAGTTTATACCTAGATCAAGATTTCTCTCACATTGAGAGCCCCTGAGATCTAAACCCTGCCTTATTACCAAAAACGGCACAGCACCAATTATTTTTTAAGAGGCATGCATTTATTGCTGCCTCTTGCTGTGATGCACCCACGCTATAGCCAGCTGACAATGAGACGACCCTGTCTTCGTACAGATCGGTTATACTGTATTGTTAACCGAAGCTGAGTGTGAGATGATGTTGAGTTAAAAATGTTCGCTCTGAAAGAATAATATTCAAAGATTTGCAACACATTTTTCAATAGCTAATTAAGTATAACATAATCCTTAAAACACCAAAAGGGGTTCCCGTCCAATGGCCTTTCTCCAGCTCTCTAAGCCTGCTGAAATAAATAAGTTCTGCATTATTTGCGATGATTATTATTATTTTTGCGTGATAATGTTTTGCAACAGTAAAAGCACTTTCCACACCACGTCTTTTTCTTCCAGTGCATACTGAAGGCCTTGTTGACATGGATTTGGAAGAGATTTTGAAGTGCTGGCTCCAAACATGTACAAATATTTGACGTGGAAAATACATGATATTCCCATTCAAGTTAATGGGAGACCTGTCAAATTTGTATGGCGGAGTGGTGGGTGGGTGGAACTAAGTGAACTGTCTTTAATACATGACTAATGACTCAAAAAAGGACTATAGGCTAAATCTTTTCTGTCCTTTTTTATATTTCCTCTAATGCTGCATTAAAACAATAACAATGACATTTCTGAGCAATGTCGAACTGGATGTCATTAAACTACAGTAGAATTCAAAGATAAAAGTTGAGAACTATAACGTGCACTGCAACTTTTAAAAACAATTGATTGCTCTTTCTTGCCATCTTTATTCTGTCCCTTTGTTTGCTGTGCTTGCTGCGTTTTTGTTGTTTCGAATGTTATATGCTATCTATACGCTGCTGCACTGTCTGAAGGAAGACAAACAAAAACAACTTGTACTCTTATGTACCTGTACACACGAGATGGAACTACAATAAAGTACAACCTTGAACCTTGAGGAAGTATCGTGCATGTGGGCTTTTGTCATCTGCAGCTTGTTGTACATTACAGTATTGCATGTGGAAAGTGCATGGGCAAGTGCACATGATATTACAATAAACCTGTGTGTCGGCGTGTGCCGGTGGGTGGGTGTCTGTGTGTGATGTGTGCGCGTGCGTGTGTGTGTGTGTTGGCGTGTGTCCGTGAGTGGGTGGGTGGGTGTTTTATTGATGTGTGTGGACAGTTGCTGTGTGTGTGGCCTTGTAGGGAACACGAAAGAACCACTCACATGTCAGGTGTGGTTGCGTGCGTTCCCCTCACTGTGTGCATATATACTCCTCACTCTTCCCCCACCTGAGCACATGGCGGCCATGGTGCGCAAATAGCTATAGCTCTCTCCCTCGCCGTCTGTGTGTGTGTGTGCGTGTGTGTGCGTGCGTGCTCACCCATGCTGACAGTGCAGAAGGTCAGGCTGACACTGGTCGTGTCTGAGAGGGGGATAAAAAAAGTGCTCCTCTGTCTCTCTGAACCATGTCATACCACCGACCTAGTGACAACAGCCTCCTGCCAAGAGAGAATGTGTGTGTGTGTGTGTGTGTGTGTGTTTGTTTGTGTATAAGCTGAAAACTGAAGACAAAAAGGACGAAAAATTTGAGGGAGAGAAAAGAGTAGGCTCAGGAAGTATAAATGAGACTGGTGACTATATTGTAAAATTAGTAGTAGTATAGTTTGGAGGAGAAAAAGTGAGTGTGTAAAGGGGGCAATAATACAGGTACACCGTAGAGTGAGAGCTAGAGAGAGAGAGAGAGAGAGATGTGTGTAGTCACGACTCGCTGTCTATTAGCTTCTGCCTAACTGAGAGACATTCTCAGTTCACAAATAGCCGCGATGAATATTTCATTGCTGCTTAAACATGAACAGTTGGAAGCCATGTGTGCCTCTGTCTTTGTCTTTATTAATACTAATCCTATTCGGTTCTCAGGTGTTTTCATGGTGATTGGGGCATGTACAGTACAGCGACAGTACGAGACGCACATTTTTGTTTTGGCACTTTTGAGCTGGGTGTGACTACAAAATAAATGTTTTTTGCGACAGCGACTAATATGTGCTCAATATATGAGCTGTGGACAGACAGCTGAAGACACGTAGCTTAATTGCGGAGTTAGTTCAGTCGGTATATAGTCGAGGGGCTCATTCAGTGCTATGCAAGAAGACCCACATGTCATACGCTAGATCTCTTCTTCAATCGCGCGAATATTATTATTTTTCTTCCCATTTGTTGTTGCTGTATATATGTATATATATATGTATATATAGTAAAACTTATTTGATACCAAACACATTATACTTTTGACAAGAGTAAAACTTATTTTGACAGCACTCGTCTAAATAACTTTAAAGAGAAAGAAAAGGACAGAGACAGTGCCTCAGTTTCACCAATTTATTTTTGAAAACTCATATACTAATATAGCACACACACATGTTCAATTAGTCAATGCGAAGTAATACTTCTCAAGCCCCCGACACCAAGCCCACACCCCCCGCGAGTTTGAATGAATTGGCTAGTACTGTTTCTGGCAGTGGCTTTCTTTGTAGGCGTTGCGTTGGTAGTAGTCGCCGTTGTTGTTGTTGTTCCCCCCCGGCGGCGAGGGGCCGCTGGCTGAGCCGTCGTCAGATGCAGGTGACCCGGCGGCGCTGTGTGTGCTGCTGTCGGGTTCTGGTGGTGTCTTTCTGGAGGGAGCGAAATGTAGCGTCTTCTGGATTTATACAGTAAAGTTGCCAGGCGAGTACAGGCAATAATGTCCCCATGTACACAAACACATACATTAGCATTAACATTCCTATGGCCGATGGTCGTTAGTCAACAACAACGCAACAATAGGAAGCCTGCAGCTCAGTAGCTATTGCTTTCGGGGGAGGGTTAGTGTTACTTTCGGTCAAATCAGGCGGCACACCTGGACATATCAAACGGCACACGAAAGTGCCGCGGCACACAGGTTGGTAAACACTGCTCTATCGCTTCCTGCTTATACGCTGCACGCCGTTTAACCAGTTTGAGACCGCCTACCTTTCTTAAAGCCGGTTCATACATACATTATCATCAGAATTCAGTAAAAAATAGAAAAAAAAGAAAACCGGGTCGTGCGGAACTCTCCTAAGGCTGCAATCTTCCTGCATTCCTTCTGTTGCATTCCTCCTGGTTGTCGCTTATGAGCTGTTTGCTCCCACCGCCACCCCAGCACCACCGGTGGGCTCTGCTATTTCTGTTCCCCCTGGGGGTTGATAGTTAATCTATCTCCCTGCTCTTAATGTTTAATGACGAGCGGGGAGAAAAATGTAGCAGAGCCGAATGCCATGAAAACATATTTGCTCACTTCTCATTCTCATTCTATAATAATATTTGGTCAATCCATTCGTGAGTTATCTGACTGAAATATTGTTATTGATAATCCATGATAGTCCAGTCAGTGAGCCTATATTTGGTCAACTTCGGTTGTGTTATAACGTGCTATATAAATAAAGGTTGATTTGATTTGATATCCTTGCTCGGGGGAGATATTTAACCCATTTTGGGCGGGAACCCATTTTGGTGTTAGCATCATGTCGTGCTTTAGCTATTGAAAAATAGCAGATCTACAAGCTCATAGCGCGCCACCGAGTGGCGCGCTACGAGCTTGTAGGTCTGCTATTTTTGAAAAATCGAAGAGCGACTGACATAGAAGATATTTTTAGAATCTGATCTCAGGTCAGAATGGGTTAATTTGGACCTTCAGGCACTTCCGGTACCACTTTGTCAACCAGTAGTGGTCATACACCAGCTCCCAGGTCTATATACAGAACAGATTGACCAAGTACTACAACTACACAGCCTCACATTGTGGAAGTCATATTATATTGTACGAAATACGAAATGAATCGGTTCAAATTTCTAGGCTGGTGCCAATTATAGGCTCGGCGGACATAACAGATGCTGGCCGTATCCAGGATCCTCAGCTGACTCTAGGCGCAGCTCATTTACTCTCATTAATGTCAAGTACTAGCAATCTTGAAATATGACCGTGCACACTATCAGCATGCCATTCGGATGATTTAACAGCGTGTCCATTGCAGCGCTCACTCGGCACAGGCGCACCCCCTTGGGGCTCAAGCCCACTTCCGTCAGCCTATAGCTGGCCTGGCTTGTTTTCAAATAAATTCAATAAAGCTCGATAAGTTACAAGTCATAGTAGTCGTGCCTTAACATTACAACAATGAAACGCTTAAAACGTAATAGCTAACATTAGTAGCTATTTATAGTGGCAACTATATTGATGGGATTGATTGTTTGGGATCTCTATAGAAACACAATGTAACATTGCGCACGTCCAAACATGATGCTACACACATGTAGGCACGTGCACACATAGACATCAAAGTGGGCTTCAGCCCCTGCCCTTCTATCCGTCTGTAAAAGACTGCCCTCTCCAGACCATGAATGCAGCGTTTATTATGGTGAAAGAAATGCAAATGCCCCCTTTATCCATGCCATACACCGAAGGCAGCATTCAGGAGAATTGGCTTTTTGTGAACTTGAACGCAGCATTCTACGCTGAAAGAATTTCTTTCGAAATCTATGACATATTACGCCACATCTCCAGTAGCTAAAAAGTGCTGGGTTGTGCCTCAAAAATAGCAGAGCTACACTGCGACGCGTTGAGCGCTTGTAGCTTGTAGCTTGTAGATCTGCTATTTTTTGCTATTTTTGTATTTCAGCCCCTTCCTCTCTAACATTCTCTGCACGTCCCTGATGCTACAGGTCATTATGCCATGGGCCATGGGCTGGCGCGTGCCTGGGGCATTTGACCAAGTGGCTGTATTTGACGAGTTGGGAATGAGAATGTGTTGTTGTTGGGTTGAAATAACTGTGAGTAGAGGCCTGCCTCAGGTCTTTCTACTGTATTGCCTCTGGGGTGTTGACCTTAGTTCACCAAATTCATGAGCCATTGTTTTACAGGGGCTACTTAATTCTGGTTACGCGCGCGTCCGAACACACACACACACACACACACACACACACATACACACACACACACACACACACACACACACACACACACACACACACACACACACACACACGCACACACACACAAACATTCACAGAGCCCTTAATTGCTATGTGTTCTTAACAAGTAACCTTGACTACGTATCTGAAATGCTCTTGAAGTTGGGTTGGTGCTGTACAGATGAAAAAGGCATGCTATATAGCAACAAAACAGTAATGAGGAGGGGGACTGGACCGCACATATGAGTCAGACATCCCGTTGTAGTCAGACCTGACTAACGGGAGTTAAGACTCACCCGTGGCTGCGACATGCGTGGCCGGTTAAGACTCATGTGTGGACGGTTAAGACTCATGTGTGGCCGGTTAAGACTCATGCGTGGCCGGTTAAGACTAATGCGTGGCCGGTTAAGACTCATGTGTGGCCGGTTAAGACTCATGCGTGGCCGGTTAAGACTCATGTGTGGGCCCAGGCCGTAGCGTAACGGTCTGGGCACCGGACTGGTGATCCAGTCGCGGTGTGCCGCGGGTTCGACTCCCGAACCCGACACGGCCTTTACCGCATGTCATCCCCCCATCTCTCTCCCGTTTCCTGTCAGCCTACTATCTGTCCCTTAAAAAATCAATAAAAGGCGTAAGCCGCAAAAAAATATCTTAAAAAAAAAAAAAAAAAAGACTCATGTGTGGCCGGTTAATACTCATGTGGCCGGTTAAGACTAATGCATGGCCGGTTAAGACTCATGTGTGGCCGGTTAATACTCATGTGGCCGGTTAAGACTAATGCATGGCCGGTTAAGACTCATGCGTGGCCGGTTAAAACCCATGCATGGCCGGTTATAACTAATGCATGGCCGGTTAAGACTCATGTGTGGCCGGTTAATACTCATGTGGCCGGTTAAGACTAATGCATGGCCGGTTAAGACTCATGCGTGGCCGGTTAAAACCCATGCATGGCCGGTTAAGTGGTGGAAAATAACCAGGTACATTTACTTACTGTACACAAGACAGTATCACGCTAAAGGTTCACAAAGTTTATTACACACACACACAGGAACATAATTATATAGAGCTGGATCCCACTGACGTGACAACAACACTTGAGACATAATAACCGCTAACTGCAGCAAGGCTGACCTTGCTGTCTGAGATATCTCTCGTAGCCTAACTATATAAAGTATGCTACAGTTCAGGCAGTACACAATACATATCAAGTACACTGTGTACTCACGTACAAGTACACAGCCATGGGCGATCAGATTATAAGACTGTACTTAAGTATAATTTTGAGGTATTTGTATTTCCATTTGCTAGTACTTTTACTTCTACGTCTACGAGGCAAATATTGTGTAGTACTTTTATTCCACTACAAACATTTATTTGAAAACTTTAGTTACTAGTTACTTTGTAGATTTAGATTATTATTATTACAAAACATACATTAACCACTTCAACCCTATATACATTTTGGCCATTTGAAAATAGTATAGATCGGCTATATAAGATTTTGTACACATTTTGAACTTGTGAAATGGGCTATTCTGCAATATGAGTACATTTACTTTTAGTACTTAGTACTTTTGATGCCGATACTTTCGTACTTTTACTTGAATACATTTTGAATACGGGACTTCTACTTGTGACGGAGTACATCTACATTGCAGCATTGATGCTTTTACTAATTAAGTCAAACATTTCAGTACTTTTTCCACCTGAGGTTATAGGGTTAGGGTTTGGGATAGTGTTAGTAATGGTCTGACTAAAGGGAGGTCAGACCAAGGTTCAAGGTTCAAGGTTCAAGGTTTCTTTTTTTTGTCTCCCAAGAGAGAAATTTGTCTTGGACCCCAAGGACCCGCCCTGCAGCATACAGATACAGATACAGATACAATACAATACAATACAAAACAATACACAATACAAGACAACAAAGGCACACAGTGACCCATACAACATAAAAAAACACACACCAACATACCTAGTGCAAAAGAGGAAGAACATCATATCATAACCTTCGACCCCTACCCTGTCTGCCCTCTGCAAGGACTCTGTTAAGGAGTGTGATTGACAGAGGGACAAAGGAATGCTTGTACCTATTATATTTGCACGCATGGACCTCGTACCTCCTACCTGATGGCATTAGCCGATACTATAGTATAGGGTATAGTACATGGGAGGGGTCAGACACAATTTTCTTAACCTGTCCAATGGTGGCCTGCTCAAAGATGACCAGGGGGGTGATCGGAGGTGTAGACATTGACATGTTACCTAATGAGCTAGAGCGGTAGACAGACATACTGTGCATAATGTACAGTATGAACTATAAATAGATAAATGTAGCCATACGTATCTTGTACAATCTATCACCGGTAATACGGACACATACATCTATCATCCATGAATGAATATAATGCAGTGGATATGATGTTCAGCTATCAGCCTATAACATGTACAGTGTTAGTCAGCCGACTACAGTGGCAATACAGATTGTACTGTACCGAGATTGCACTGTACCGTCAAACTTACAGTGAATCCAATTTGCAATATACGATATATATATATATATATATATTTGTTTTAATATATTTTTTATCCCACGATTTTGTAACCCATTTTTCACCCCTGTGTCAATCATCTAATGTGATCCTGGGCTCTACATACCCTCCACCAACCTAGTCCCCATATATGGGGGACAAGGGGAGAGCAACGGACTTGAACTCATGCTTCCTTCATGCCTGAGTGTCCAAGTTGCTCCTTTTACACCTGACAGGGGGGAGTTTCCCTGGTTGGACGTAGCGCGTGGAAGGAACACGTTATTCCAACCAGTTCCTTTCCCCTCCATCAGGCGCACCGGCTGGCCAGGGGGAGGCAGTTTAGTGACCAGGATTACTGCATGTTTTTTGTGAGGGTACCTACCCTAGGGGACACGGGGAGAACATGCAAACTCCACACAGAAAGGCCCTTTCGCCAGGGCCTTTCTGTGTGCAATATATGATCTTTAAAACATGTGAGACATTTACAGCACTCTGATCAGATTAATGTCCCAGTATATAGTCTGTGAGCAAAAGGGCCAGAGAGAAGGAGTGGCGGTGGGAGTCATTCATTTCAAGGATAGAACGCCATGCACACAGAGATGATGAAATAAGTACACGGCTTATTGAAAGGTCTCCTGCTGATGAAAACACCGCTAATGAATGGTACGCAGCGGTTTGAAAAGATAAACGATTTCGAGGACTCTCCAAATATCACACTTTATGTGTCCTTGATGGCGTTCCCATTCCTGTGCAAAACAAATATATTATGATATAATATGCATACACCGCACGGAGTGAGCCTGTTGAAGGATTTAACACCGGGAGCCCTGACATGAATTTGTCATTGTTCCGACTCCTTTTTTTTGCAGATAGCCTCAAAACAATCCAGATTGTTTTTCAACGAGCTTCCTTCAAAAGAGTCGCAGTAGTAGTCACAAGTGTTTAGCACGCAAGCGTCCTCACATTACAGCCTAAGGGGGGATATCAGAGGACGCAATTATAGACACTAATGGATCCTGTGTGAATCAAACACCTGACATTCTGGCAGCTCAACCAATCGCCGTGGATTTTGTCGACTAATACTGTGACAAAAACATGTTCGTCGACTGCTTTTTTTTTACTGATGAAAACTAAATGAAAACTAAGCTCTGATGACTAAAACTAAGACTAAATATATTCCAATTTCGTCAATAAATAAAAACTAGACTAAAATGTTAGGAAAGGACTAGTGGACAAGAGATCCAGTATATTTCATTTTACACTCGCGGTTGCATGCTGAAAATAGCCGCTCACAGGGCTACGAGTTGTGAGCTTGTAGATCGGCTATTTTCAGCAAGTGTAAAATCAGTCATTAGGACGGCATCAAGGCCTGCCAAAATACATTTTAGTCGACTAAATCAACTGTAGATTTAGTCGACGAAGATCTTATGATTTTAGTCGACTAAAACTAGACTAACACTAAAAGAAAATCCAGACGACTAAAATGTGACTAAAACTAAAAAGAGACTATGACAGAAAATCTAAATGTTGCTGTCACAATCACCACTTGATGCTGACTTAACCCCAACTGCCAACTGTGGCTAGACAAAAAAGGTATTTTTCCTTCAAGTTTTACTGCTTACTTCCCAAAGGTGTAAAATGCAGACTTGTAAAGAAAAAAAGGATTCCAAGGCTTTTGACGAAGACCTTTATCGGTCGAAACTCGTAGGTGTTTTTTTAATTGCCTTGCTCATCAATAAACCATATATTTCTTTAATTCCAATGACGTGAGCAATGTTATTTAATTAATGCTTCACAGAATCACAGGTTCAGGTTTTCGTTCACTAATCTTGTTGTATATTAAATGAATAAACACTTTAATCATTTTATATACAATTAAGAACAAACAGTGACAGTTGCTTGCAAGTTGCGTGTGCGTGCGTGCGTCTGTGTGTGTGTGTGTGTGTGTGTGTGTGTGTGTGTGTGTGTGTGTGTGTGTGTGTGTGTGTGTGTGTGTGTGTGTGTGTATGAGAGGGGGGGTGAGGCGGGCAGCAAGGCAAGGCAAGCGGAGGAAACGTTTTTATTTACTTTTTCCGTCATGTAACTATGGTTTCCAAGGTCGTACTGCAGTTGTTCATGTCGCAAAAACGAGGGCTTGATTTCATAGGGCGTGCCAGATAGATTTCAGCCGTCACATTTATTAACGTCGGGACGAAATTAAGGAAGGATCAGTGGTTTGCGATCACTTCTTTAACTATTTTTACTATTTTAAAAACCTAAAAAACCTTTTAACCCTTATCCTTTTAACCCTTTACTTAAACTAATTTGCCGTTTTTAAAATACCCGATCTACAAGTTCACAATGTCTCGATGTAGATCGGCTAGTTGAACTATTTTTAAATGTATTTCAAAATAGTAAAAAATGGCAAGTAAGTATCCTAAAAAAACCTGTCCGTATTTTAACCGGGGACTAGACAATTTCACATTCAATGTTCTTTTTTCCACAAACGAGTTCTGAAGATGGGGGCTCGTCTTATAATCAGAGCCGTCTTATATTCGAATGCAATACGGGTATTTCTCAATTTTCTTGCCAACTATGTGGCTTTTTGTTGTGCCCCCGTGCAGGTAAAGGCGACCTGATCGGGGCCAACATGTCCATCGCAGACCGCGTGCTGAAGACCAACGCGGACGTGAAGGCCCTGACGTACTGCGACCTGCAGTGCATCAACCTGAAGGGCCTGTACGAGGTGCTGGACCTGTACCCCGAGTACTCGCACCGCTTCGTCCAGGACATCCAGCATGACCTCACCTACAACCTGAGGGAGGGACACCAGAGCCACGTGAGTCTGAAATACTGTTTTGCGCTTAAGCAATAAGCCACGAGAGGTCTCAGGTTACCAGGTATTTTACACTGCCTGGGGGAGTAGGCAGACCCGACGCGAAGCGGAGGGTCTTCTACCCCCCAGCCAGTGTAAAATACCCGGTAAGCTGGGGCCTCGAGTGGCTTATTGCTTTTCTAAAACGGTTACAAACATATAGCAATATTATCCTAATAAAACTATTAAATTCACAAAAGTAGCTACGCTTTGCGCCACCAGAGCGAGCGAGCCAGAGCCACAACACTTCCTTGTTTTGCTCCGCAAGTAGCCTATGTGACGGGAGAATAGCGCTTGATGTATTTACGGGGCTGCCTGGAGCCACACATTCACAGTCATATGAGCCGGGCGGTGCTTAGACGCCCACACGGCATGTGTTTGTAAAGCAATCAAGCGCTCCACTTCCCCAGTTCAGCTACAAGGCTGCAGGATGATACAAAGTGATTGAAGGAGTGGGTTATCGGTGAAATTTACACCGGTCACGTGACGGTAACCAGCCAATCAGAATGAAGTATTGGGACTACCTGTTTTAGAATGGTGTTTTAATTCTTTCTGTGCTGCTACGTGGTAGCATTATAGTGTAGTTAAGCTGTGCCTGTAGCGCCTGCGTTCACTTTAACCCTCTAAGACCCAGCGTTGCTTTATAGCAACAATTTTATTTTAATTATTTACTTAATTATTATTATTTTTCTGTTCTTTTTTCACCTAAACGTCATCAGTGATGTTCATTGCAATGCCATTTCAATGCCATTGGTCATGATATTTGCATATAAATACCCCCACAGAGGCTGAAATTCACACAAATTAAAAAGTTCTGGACAATTTTGAACATTTTTTAACCTATGACTTTTGACCTTTAACCCCAATAAAAGTAAGTAAAATAATTGTAATATTTTTTTTTAAGATCATTAGAATGTCTAGAACATGTTTTATTCATTATTGTGAAAGATATCCCCCAAATGTAAATTATTAATTTATTATATTATTATATAATTATTATAAAAATGTCATCAAACTTTATTTTTTTATTGTTTTTAACATATTTTTAGTCTTAGTCCTAGTAGTACAAAGTAGTAGTAAGGTTGAAATCAATTTTTTGCAAGTAGAAATGAACGTGGGTCTTAAGGGTTAAGAGGATCGCTTTCCTCCCCGCTGTAGCCCCATGCATGCACACATGCCATTGGCTATCGTTAGCATTAGCGCACACCGTTTACAACATGTTCGTCGACTGCTTTTTTTACTGATGAAAACTAAATGAAAACTAAGCTCTGATGACTAAAGCTAAGACTAAATATATTCCAATTTCCACTCGCCAGAAACGTTTACATGTTGGGAGCGATTGCGAGACAAAGTCACAAATGACATGTCCGAACTTTGGATGGCTGACGCTCACCAAGGACAGCGCTCGTAGTTTCCGAGTTATGGAGGGTACGGAAATGGTCGCACCTGGCTGATAACGTCCCATATATAGCTGGGGGGTACGAATATATTCGTACTTCACAAAAAAGAAGTTAAACTGATTACAAGTGGGACTTGCCGGCTATATTGCCGTGGTGGTTGTTTTATTAGGATACAAGCCGGGGCAGTGCGATAGGAGAGCAATGCAGTTTACAAGCTTGTGACAGTTCCCGAGACGAATGTCTAGGTAATGGCTTGTGAGAGTGAGTGCAGGGAGTCAATTTACAATTTACAATTTACAATTTAGGCATTTAGCAGACGCTCTTAATCCAGAGCGACTTACATTTAGGCAAGAACAAAAGCATGGGAATACATCACATAAAAGCATTTATCATGAAACATGCGTAAGATAAGAAGGTAACAGTGGAATATCTATATGATGAAACTATACATACACTATACATAATAAACTATACATATTCACTACTATGCTATACATATGTACTATGGCGTGCTATGACTATATACAATACAATTATAGTGCTGTCTACATAACATGCTATAAGTCTGTGTCAAATGCTATCTAAGCCAACAGAAATGCTATGTAAGGGGTTAGGGTAAGTGCTATGGGCCATGATGGAGTCTGAAAAGGTGGGTTTTCAGGCTACGGCGGAAGATTGGGAGTGATGCTGCAGTTCTGACTGCAATAGGAAGTGCATTCCACAGTTTTGGAGCCAGAAGGGAGAAGAGTTTGGGACGTGTGGAGCGTTGTCCCGGCGTTTTTAGTGAGGGTACTTCCAGTTTCCCTGCGTTGGCTGATCTGAGTGCGCGGGAGGGTTTGTAGGGTTCAATCATACTTGTAAGATATGGGGGAGCCATACCTTTGGTTGCTTTGAATGCCAGCATCAGAGTTTTGTATTCTGTGCGGGCAGCGACGGGAGCCAGTCAGGTGCAAGGAATGGGAAATGGCAAGGTAAGGGGAAAGACAATGGGAGTCATCGAGGGAAACATTAAGAAAGAGGGAAGGGAGCAGAGAGGAAAGAGAGAGAGAGAGAGAGAGAGAGAGAGAGAGAGAGAGAGAGAGAGAGAGAGAGAGAGAGAGATAATGAAGTGCAGAAATAGCAAGAGGTGGTGTAATTACACTCAGGTGTGGCCCTCTCCACAAGCCAAACACTGGTGTCCCACTTTCTCAAACACACACACACACACACACACACACACACACACACACACACACACACACACACACACACACACACACACAAGCACCACATTTTGGTGTCCAAAATGCGGAAGTGCTAACGAGCGCTCAATGTTAAAGCCCAGCTGCACAGGGTTTCCTCGTCATAACTCCACGGGTCCGCCTGCAGTCCCCGCTCTTACCACTATGGCCGAGCGCCTCTACGTTGGAGATCGAGCCTCACTGGGGACTCGTTGTGTTCATTTCTAGGTGCGGACCATTTCCTCATTGCTGGTTGACCAATCGCCATTGGTTCAGTGATTGGTTTGAAGAGACTACTTAAGGCCTTCAGTTCAAACACCTGTGGTCTTTGGCAGCAGTGATGCACTTTGTTTGGTTCTCTGTATTAGATATGTGAGAGCACTGGGTCATGTTTTTTGTATAATTCCTGCTTTCTTAGATTAGATTATAGGTATTGGATAATAATCTGAGAATAAGTGTTGTATCTTTATTTGGTGTTTGTTTGGGTAGTGCGTATATAGTGGATGGTCAAATTCAAGAATATAGGTTTAGCAGGATTATATTTATTTATCTGAGTGTCCATGTGTCTGCTGCTCAACCATTCTGGGTGGGAAACCCTTTTGGTGTTTTAATCATTATGTTATACGGTACTTTAGCTATGAAAAATAGCAGATCTAAAAGCTCATAGCGTGGAGTGACAGCCCCTATAGTATGTTGCTCCTAAACTCTTTGGTACAGAGTATAGAATAGCAAGCGTATATTGTTGTATGGCAATGCAACAAAAGGGTGACCACACAGGGCTGACATGAACCAGGCTGTGTGCTCTCTGTGTGTGTATTATCCCAAAGAATGAAGGGTTTATTTGTATATTGAAGACAAAAGTCATTACAGGGTGAAGCCTAAATACAAAACAAACCTGTTCTTATACCTAACAAAGGAAACCAAAAACCCAGGACAAACTAATAACACAAAAGAGGTCACCCACCCATATATGCACGCATGCACGCACGCACACGCACGCACGCACGCACACACACACACACACACACACACACACACGTACACACACACGCACACACACGCACACACACAGATCTGTAACCCATGGCAAATCTAAAAGCAGAACAGAATGATGGTGTCTGGAGGCTGGCTAGCAGGTAGACATCCAAGTGCCGGTGGCGGTCATTGTTATAGACTAGTCCACGGAGGGGTGCCCTGGGCGCCATGGCTGAGGTGTCACATTAAGCGAAGCTTAATGTGGGGCATTACCGCTCCATGGATTGGTCTATAGCAGACATGGAGCCCTGCGGCTCAACCATGCACACTCCAAGGACGGAAAACACAAGCAAACCAAAGAGAGGGTGTGACACATATACTGTAGTCTAGTGTAATACGGTTCTGCTATTTTCGTGTGAAATACTACACCTCAAACAGAGGGAAGGAAAGCCATGCCTTGGATTCTGTTATCAACGGCTGAGTAATGTTTCTATTCTGGCTCTCCTCCAGGTCAAGTCCAGAGTGTCTGCAACTTCAATCGATGCTCAGGTACAGGAATAAAGCGAGCGCCGCGCGCACACGCACACGCACGCGCACATGCATGCACGCACATACATATTGAGGATAAAAAGTGATGGGCAGAAAATTGAAGACGACAATTGGGATTGGCCGGGAGTGACAGGAAAGTGAGTGTGTATGATGTGGGAGTGTGATTTTTGTACATCTCTCTCTCAACTTTGCCTGCTTTGCTGATGGCTAATAATCCACAGCTTTTTGATTATAGCCTTTACACCAGTTCCTCTTGTCTGCCGCATCAACAACAACAACAACAACCGTCCTGACCTGCCATGCAGGCATCACCTGACCTGATCACTCAAATACTCACTCTCAAAACACTTCAATCGTTTATTATTACAAAGAGTTTAAAGGTATATTCAGTGATTTCACTTAATTCAAATATCACTTATTGTTTTGTTTTGTTGTGATAATCCTCCCTACTATAGAGTGTGCTGACCATATAAGGTGTTCCTCCCTGTCCCCAGTTAACCCCTGGGGGTCAAAAAACCTTAGGTTTCGTTTTTGACTCTCTATCCTGTTTGGATGAAAGGCTTTGCCACCTATAGCCAAAAACGAAACCTAAGGTTTTTTGAGTGAAATCACTGAATATACCTTTAAAGATGGAGTGCCACAAATTTTGTATTTTTCCAGCTTTTCATGTGTCTATGGGGTGACAGTACTTCATTAGACACCCTGGAGTCGTTTTTATGTCCAATGGTGTAATAACTTTGTATTTAGGGTTTCTTCCTGGAGGCTGAACCCTTGACGGTCAAACGGGCCAATGAAGTAAACACGGATAGTGTGACGTAAAAATATTGCACGCACACACGCACCTCCCCCTCTATACATATTTTTTAAATACGACAACCTCTGTGGGCGGAGCTGCCTGCCACATACACACGTGTGAACTGAACAGCGCAGCCAGTTTGCTTTTGCTGCTCTGTGTGTGTCTAACTGTGTGGCAGATTTTCAAACAGTCATTTCACACATTACCAGTTCACAGCAGAGCAGACTGTTTTTCGTTAGATTGGAAGCAAGTAAATGTTCACGTCGGGTCCTCAGGAAGGAAACCACAACAAACCAGTCTTATAGCCTACCTGCTCTGCTGTATAGTTGCTCTTGTTGTTCTCAAGGAGTAGGTTGTTTCTTTTATAATCACAGTGGTCGGGCTTTGTCACAGTGTGCATTCTTGTTGGCTGTTGTAGTCAATATGTATGTAGGTCCTAATACTTATACGAGGCTGTAAAGTCAAGAATTAGAAGTATGTTGTGTCGCGCTGGATGTCATGTTGCCATGTCTGGCTATTACAAGCGACTTGAGCTTGTTTTCATATAAGTAACTTTCAGGGGAGATGTGGTTGACTTGACCAATGATTCATGTGAAGGACCCTCAGATTAATATGTTGTTAAAAGGATTGGTGTTGTTGAAACGTTTTCATAAATATTCACGGCAATTTCTGTGACTTATTTTTGTGGACCTGGCCGCTTGTTTCTTTAAATCTGGCGACTTTTGCTGAAACTCAACGCAGTCAGATAAAGGACAGTTTTAATGCCAGGGTGCTTAGCTGGAGGAAATCAATAGCCTACAATATATTGTAGGCTAAATGATCTATCAAACTAATTGTTTCTGCTGTTAAACTATGATCGAATTGGATGATGAGCTGAGCTGATTGCGACAATAGGGTCAATATAATTGGAGGAAATAAATAAATGATTATAAAAAATCAGAAAAAACAGATCTGATATGGTATGGATGCATGGATTATATGCCTATACATGGATGGTGGCAGTATAAGTGCATAATGGTGCCTATACGATATCTCAGAAATATTGGAAGTGTTCACTTCTAACATTCACAAAAACATGAGTTTTTGTTACATTAGACACCAATTTGCCATTTTGTAAACAAAAGGGCAGAGCCATGGGCTGTCCTTTTATAAGGAGGGGGAGGGACTAGGACAAGTGGGTGGTCTTAAAGGAGGAGGCGGAGGGACTGGATTAGGTGGGTGGTGCTATGGTTAAACTCACGCATACCTAATGAACTGGTGGGTGTGTCCACATAAAACCATCATTTTAACAAATACTGTACACTTTTTTGAAAAAATTATACCTCATATACACCTAAATACACCTGATGATCATGTTTAAGTGTGGAAAAAAATCACGGCACTCCATCTTTAAGTAGTGAATATAATATGTGCTGAGGAGATCAACAGGTGTTGAAGTGGTGTTTTTGGAGGCCGGTATGGGGTTCAGAGTGAAGGAACAGGGGCTGAGAAAATACTGTTGGGGAATGAATTACCGTTGCTGGCGGCGATAGAGCTATTATTCAGGACGGGAACCCATTTTGACCTGAGATCAGATTCTAAAAATGTCTTCTACATCCTGACAGTTTTCTGAAAAAAAGCTATGTTTCTATGTCAGTCGTTCTTCGATTTTTCAAAAATAGCAGACCTACAAGCTCATAGCACGCCACTCGGTGGCGCGGTATGAGCTTGTAGATCTTCTATTTTCCAATAGCTAAAGCATAACATAATGCTAACACCAAAATGGGTTAAGCATTGTGTTGAAGAAATCGTGAAAATGTGGCACAAATCTTTGAATATTCTTTCAGAGCGAACGTTTTTTTTCTAAACTAAAATCTTTGCTTCTGCGGGGTGTCCCTTCAACAACATATTTTCAGATGGGGGTCAGCGGCCAATTACATATAATTTTGGGGTCCTTAATTGGCATGAAATAGTTTGAAAGTCAATGATATACAGAAACATAGGTTTTTCAGAAAACTGTCATGACTGTTAGAAGACATTTTGTAGAATCTGTTCTCAGTCCTAAATGGGTGTTAGCATTGTGTTATGCTTTAGCTATTGAAAAATAGCAGATCTACAAGCTCATAGCGCTCCACCGAGTGGCGCGCTACGAGCTTGTAGGTCTGCTATTTTTGAAAAATCGAAGAACAACTGACATAGAAACTGACATTTTTAGAATCTGAACTCAGGTCAAAATGGGTTAAATCAAGGCTGCCATGGACACAGATGGGTCTGATTGAAAAGCCTTTGGTTTATCTCGCCATTCAACCTCTCTGTCTCTCTCTCTCTCTCTCTCTCTCTCTCTCTCTCCAGCACCTGTTATATGCAAACGTAATCATCTAGTCAGGTGTTTCACAGCGACGACAAAAAAAAAAGAAAAAAAAAAGAGGGAAAGGAAAATCAATTTAGTAGCTGGCACCATTAACCTCACGACGGTGTAATTTCCTCTGAGGATTGTAGAAGTGGCGCCATTGATTGATGAGACAAGCATAGGGAGGGGACCTCATCTCTTAAATATTACCTGATCATAATGGATAATCTCGCAGGTGATCAGTTGCAGAGGTCTTTACTGACCCCCCCCTGACCTCAGTGATGAAAAGGCTCTCTGGTGTTCATTAAAGACGGTGTCAAAGTTCAGCCATTTTACCTTCACCCATGTGGTCGCCTCCAAAGTTCACCACACCTCACCTCATACGAGCCCTTAAAGCACTTAAAAAAGACTTTAGCACATTTTCATATTCAATAGACCGTTTCGCTCAGGGTTGTGATAGTCGTTACTTTTTTGTTGTGTTGGGGTTTTTTTTGTGTGTCTTTTCTTTTCTTCTTAAAGCTGCTATAAGCAATAATATGTCAAAATATTAATGACCTCTTTATTTTTTGTTATTATAGCCAGCAATGGGTAGAACGCTCCCAAAAATGATTTAGTCTCTGTGACACATCTAGGGGCCCGCAATCTGCATTCAAAGGTGTTCCTAGAAGCTTTGGCATTGGTCGGGGGGAAAAACGGTCGCAGTGACTATAACCAATCAGGAAGCAGACAGGCAAATCGACCAATGACAAAGCTTCTAGGAAAATCTTTGAATGCAGATTGCGGCCCCCTAGATGTGTCACTGAGACTAGAGACTTTTTTTGGGTTGCTGGCTGTCTGACTACCAACAAAAATAAAAAGGTCATTACAAAAGTGTGTGTGTGTGTGTGTGTGTGTGTGTGTGTGTGTGTGAGTGAGTGAGTGAGTGAGTGAGTGAGTGAGTGAGTGAGTGAGTGAGTGAGTGAGTGAGTGAGTGAGTGAGTGAGTGAGTGAGTGTATGTATGTACGTATGACGCTCTGTCTGTCTGTCTGTCTGTCTGTCTGTCTGTCTGTCTGTCTGTCTGTCTGTCTGTCTGTCTGTCTGTCTGTCTGTCTGTCTGTCTGTCTGTCTGTCTGTCTCGTACTGTAAACTAAAGTACAGTGTCATTATACTCCCTTCTCGTCTTCACCTCCAGCCAGCCGGTGTGAGGGGGAACGGACGCGTCCTCCAGGGCTACCCGTCCATCGTGGAGAAGAACAAGAAACAGGAAGAGGAGGAAGAGGAGGAGGAGGAGGAGGACGAGGCGGCGTCCCCGTCGTCGGAGCGGAGCCACGGCCGCGGTGGCCGCGGCCCGACGGCCAATGATCAGAACCTCCGGAAAAAGACGCAGTTCCACAACAACGCCGCAGGCCTCGCCACCCTGGACCCGGCCAACCTCAGCCCCAGGTGGGCTATATAGTTTCCTCCCCCCCCCCCCCCCCCCCCCTTCCTCTTATCCCATTCTGACCTGAAATCAGATTCATACGAGGTTTCCGCTGGACACACACTGGTCTGATTAAGCCATTCTGACGTGAGATCAGATTCTAAAAATTTCAGTTGTTCTTCGATTTTTCAAAAATAGCAGACCTACAAGCTCTTAGCGCGCCACTCGGTGGCGCGCTATGAGCTTGTAGACCAGTGCATGGGACATATGCATGGGATACTGGAGAGGTCGCCCCTTTTACCAACTCGCCCCCCGGGCGTACAGCCAGCAGAGCTATATGCTCAGCCTGGTATTCCTAAATGTGACCTATAAGTAAACTGATTGCTCGACTGCTTGGAAATTGTATTCACATTATGTAGAATGGGTATACTGTACATTTCAACGAAAGTACAGGCCCATGCAAAAACTGCTATGAGGATAATAAAAGCAGAAAAAAGACCAAGTCCTCCATTTTAAATTCCTCAGGACATTTAAAAGACACATTTAATATACACTTTTATGAAAGAAACGAGGGTAAAACGTTCAAACCGAATATTATTCCTAAAAGTGAAACTATGCCTAAACCTAAACGTATTCCTAAACGTATTCTCGGTAAAACAAACACAAGAATACAAGAAGCGCCCCACCGAGCGGTCGGTGCGAGGTCGGCGGAAAAAGAACAAGGGCGACTCTGACTCGTGGCGACTTCTCCGGTTACCTATGCATGCACAGCACACACACACCAATACGGTTACCTATGCATGCACAGCACACACACACCAATACGGTTACCTATGCATGCACAGCACACACACACCAATACGGTTACCTATGCATGCACAGCACACACACCAATACGGTTACCTATATGCACAGCACACACACACCAATACGGTTACCTATATGCACAGCACACACACCAATACGGTTACCTATATGCACAGCACACACACACCAATACGGTTACCTATATGCACAGCACACACACACCAATACGGTTACCTATATGCACAGCACACACACCAATACGGTTACCTATATGCACAGCACACAAACACCAATACGGTTACCTATATGCACAGCACACACACACCAATGCGGTTACCTATATGCACAGCACACACACACCAATACGGTTACCTATATGCACAGCACACACACACCAATGCGGTTACCTATATGCACAGCACACACACACCAATACGGTTACCTATATGCACAGCACACACACACCAATACGGTTACCTATATGCACAGCACACACACACCAATGCGGTTACCTATATGCACAGCACACACACACCAATACGGTTACCTATATGCACAGCACACACACCAATACGGTTACCTATATGCACAGCACACACACCAATACGGTTACCTATATGCACAGCACACACACACCAATACGGTTACCTATATGCACAGCACACACACCAATGCGGTTACCTATATGCACAGCACACACACACCAATACGGTTACCTATATGCACAGCACACACACCAATACGGTTACCTATATGCACAGCACACACACACCAATACGGTTACCTATATGCACAGCACACACACCAATACGGTTACCTATATGCACAGCACACACACACCAATACGGTTACCTATATGCACAGCACACACACACCAATACGGTTACCTATATGCACAGCACACACACACCAATACGGTTACCTATATGCACAGCACACACACACCAATGCGGTTACCTATATGCACAGCACACACACACCAATACGGTTACCTATATGCACAGCACACACACCAATACGGTTACCTATATGCACAGCACACACACACCAATACGGTTACCTATATGCACAGCACACACACCAATACGGTTACCTATATGCACAGCACACACACACCAATACGGTTACCTATATGCACAGCACACACACCAATGCGGTTACCTATATGCACAGCACACACACACCAATGCGGTTACCTATATGCACAGCACACACACACCAATACGGTTACCTATATGCACAGCACACACACACCAATGCGGTTACCTATATGCACAGCACACACACACCAATACGGTTACCTATATGCACAGCACACACACACCAATACGGTTACCTATATGCACAGCACACACACACCAATGCGGTTACCTATATGCACAGCACACACACACCAATACGGTTACCTATATGCACAGCACACACACACCAATACGGTTACCTATATGCACAGCACACACACACCAATACGGTTACCTATATGCACAGCACACACACCAATGCGGTTACCTATATGCACAGCACACACACACCAATACGGTTACCTATATGCACAGCACACACACCAATACGGTTACCTATATGCACAGCACACACACACCAATACGGTTACCTATATGCACAGCACACACACCAATACGGTTACCTATATGCACAGCACACACACACCAATACGGTTACCTATATGCACAGCACACACACACCAATACGGTTACCTATATGCACAGCACACACACACCAATACGGTTACCTATATGCACAGCACACACACACCAATGCGGTTACCTATATGCACAGCACACACACACCAATACGGTTACCTATATGCACAGCACACACACCAATACGGTTACCTATATGCACAGCACACACACACCAATACGGTTACCTATATGCACAGCACACACACCAATACGGTTACCTATATGCACAGCACACACACACCAATACGGTTACCTATATGCACAGCACACACACACCAATACGGTTACCTATATGCACAGCACACACACACCAATACGGTTACCTATATGCACAGCACACACACACCAATACGGTTACCTATATGCACAGCACACACACACCAATGCGGTTACCTATATGCACAGCACACACACCAATACGGTTACCTATATGCACAGCACACACACACCAATACGGTTACCTATATGCACAGCACACACACACCAATACGGTTACCTATATGCACAGCACACACACACCAATACGGTTACCTATATGCACAGCACACACACCAATACGGTTACCTATATGCACAGCACACACACACCAATACGGTTACCTATATGCACAGCACACACACCAATACGGTTACCTATGCATGCACAGCACACACACACCAATACGGTTACCTATGCATGCACAGCACACACACACACCAATACGGTTACCTATGCATGCACAGCACACACACACCAATACGGTTACCTATGCATGCACAGCACACACACACCAATACGGTTACCTATATGCACAGCACACACACCAATACGGTTACCTATATGCATGCACAGCACACACACACCAATACGGTTACCTATGCATGCACAGCACACACACACCAATACGGTTACCTATATGCACAGCACACACACCAATACGGTTACCTATATGCACACACACACACACCAATACGGTTACCTATATGCACAGCACACACACACCAATACGGTTACCTATATGCACACACACACACACCAATACGGTTACCTATATGCACAGCACACACACACCAATGCGGTTACCTATATGCACAGCACACACACACCAATACGGTTACCTATATGCACAGCACACACACCAATACGGTTACCTATATGCACAGCACACACACACCAATACGGTTACCTATATGCACAGCACACACACACCAATACGGTTACCTATATGCACACACACACACACCAATACGTTTACCTATATGCACAGCACACACACACCAATGCGGTTACCTATATGCACAGCACACACACACCAATGCGGTTACCTATATGCACAGCACACACACACCAATACGGTTACCTATATGCACAGCACACACACACCAATACGGTTACCTATATGCACAGCACACACACCAATGCGGTTACCTATATGCACAGCACACACACCAATACGGTTACCTATATGCACAGCACACACACACCAATACGGTTACCTATATGCACAGCACACACACCAATACGGTTACCTATGCATGCACAGCACACACACAGCAATACGGTTACCTATATGCACAGCACACACACACCAATACGGTTACCTATGCATGCACAGCACACACACACCAATACGGTTACCTATATGCACAGCACACACACCAATACGGTTACCTATGCATGCACAGCACACACACCAATACGGTTACCTATATGCACAGCACACACACACCAATACGGTTACCTATATGCACACACACACACACCAATACGGTTACCTATATGCACAGCACACACACACACCAATACGGTTACCTATATGCACAGCACACACACACCAATGCGGTTACCTATATGCACAGCACACACACACCAATACGGTTACCTATATGCACAGCACACACACACCAATACGGTTACCTATATGCACAGCACACACACACCAATACGGTTACCTATATGCACAGCACACACACACCAATACGGTTACCTATATGCACAGCACACACACCAATGCGGTTACCTATATGCACAGCACACACACACCAATACGGTTACCTATATGCACAGCACACACACCAATACGGTTACCTATATGCACAGCACACACACACCAATACGGTTACCTATATGCACAGCACACACACCAATACGGTTACCTATATGCACAGCACACACACCAATACGGTTACCTATGCATGCACAGCACACACACACCAATACGGTTACCTATATGCACAGCACACACACACCAATACGGTTACCTATATGCACAGCACACACACACCAATGCGGTTACCTATATGCACAGCACACACACACCAATACGGTTACCTATATGCACAGCACACACACACCAATGCGGTTACCTATATGCACAGCACACACACCAATGTGATCCCCTGAAGGCAGCCCTATTATACTGCACTTCACCATCACAGTTTTACAGGTAAAAAAAAGTGGGTGGTTTGGGTGGGTGTTTTTGTGCATACGGTAGTTCCCATCGTGTCAAAAACAATGAAAGGGAAGAAAGGCCTTTGTTGTGGTTTGGGCTTAAGATATTTAGATTTTGCTACAAACTGTACAACCAAAGGGTCTCTTAGCTTTAAAAAAAAATACATGAATTACGGTACCTAGCTACTCTACCTACCTACCTACCTACCTACCTACCTACCTATACCTACCTACCTACCTACCTACCTACCTACCTACCTATACCTACCTACCTACCTACCTACCTACCTACCTACCTATCTCTCTCTCTCTCTCTCTCTCTCTCTCTCTCTCTCTCTCTCTCTCTGCAGGATAGTGGACGGCACAGAGGACAGTGAGGGGACAGAGACCTTCTCCTTCTCTCCCAGCCGCGGGTGTGCCGTCAGTGGGTCGGCCGGCGCTCCAGCCATTGCTACAGGTCTGACTGCACACACTACTAAAATACCTCAAAATACCTCAAAGTCTGGGATTCAAAATGTACTTGAGTAAAAGTACTGGCGTCAAAATGTACTGCAAAGTACTCATTTCAAGTTTTCAAATACTAACAATGTTTTTTTAAATAGCAGCTTGTAGATCGGCTATTTTCAAATGCCGAAATGTAGGCCTATACAGTAGGGCTGAAGTGCATGCATGGTCAATGTATGTAACTGTATGTTACTATATGTAACTATAGTAACTAAAGTTTTAAAATAAATGTAGTCTGGTAGCCTACAATATTTGGATCTGAAATGTAGTGGAGTGGAAGTAAATTACTGGAAATTGTAAATACTCAAGTAAAGTAAAAAAAAAACATAAAAAAGTTAAAAGACAATGGTTACTTTACACCACTGAAAACAGACCATTCTTGTACTGGCACAATGTAAGCTCCATATTACTATTTATAAGACAAGACGGAGTACTGAACATATTACATGTTAATTTAATTGAATACATTAATAAAATGTAAGAAATAAATAAGATTGTAAAAAACAAAACAAAAAAAGACAATCTGGGCATCCTTGCCTTTGTTATGCAGACCTTACAGTCATTATGGCTCTGAATTATTCACTTAAATGTGTGTTCTCGTGGGTGGTGAGTTTGATTAATAGGGTGAATGTTTTATTTGCATCCCCAACACCACCATAATTTATAATGCATATGCCACGCACGCACGCACACACGCACGCAGTGGCGTGTACAGACATTTAGAGGGGCAGGTGCTCAAGTGAAAAAAAGGGCACCTTGTACAGCGCATTTTGGGGGCCGGGAACCCATTTTGGTGCTTTATAGCTATTGAAAAATAGCAGATCTACAAGCTCATAGCGCGCTACGAGCTTGTAGGTCTGCTATTTTTTTTATTATCGAAGAACCACTGACATAGAAACATAGCTTTAGATTGTGGGGGCCTAAATAATAT
>NC_139697.1:19968355-19993355 GCF_964188405.1 Protomyctophum parallelum | reverse complement strand
ATTTTTTCTTAAACTGGACATGTAGGATGGAGCGAGTCCAGTCACATTTTAGTCACCTGGAATGTTTTAGTGTTAGTCTAGTTTCAGTAGACTAAAGATCATATGATTTTAGTCGACTAAATCTACAGTTGATTTAGTCGACTAAAATGCCTTATGGAGAGCCTTGATGCCGTCGTAGATTTTACACTTGCTGAAAATAGCCGGTAGCTTATATATCTGCTATTTTATATTGCGTATTTGTAAAATGACTTATACTGGATCTATTCTCTATGGGTCCCTTCCTAACATTTTAGTCTAGTTTTGTTTTGTTGACGAAAATGTCAGTATATTTAGTCTTAGTTTTAGTCACCATAACTTAATTTTCATTAGTTTCCATCTAGTTTTTGTCAGTGAAAAAAGGTAGTTGACGAACACTTCGTCATAGTATTAGTCGACTAAAACAACACTGCTTCACATGCAGAGCATGCCGCTGACACATGCACGTGCGCGCACAGCCGTGCACACACACACACACACACACACACACACACTCGCTTGTGTGTGGGGTCCTTAGAGTATATATGAATAGAGATGGCACCCGAGTTCTCCTTCCATCCACTTGCATTAAGTTGCTCAAAAGCGCATGAGGCGATTTCACTCCTCCTTCCGGGTAGGAACAGAGTGCATTCTGGGATGGATTGGCCCCAAACACATGAACGCGCTGCCGTTGAACGTGCACGGACGCGCACGAACGCGAACGAGCGTGCTGCCGTCGTGAACGTGCACAATGATAGTCAACGGACCAGCGCGTTCATGTGTTTGGGGCCGGGCTGCAATACCTTCATTCGGCCACTATGTTTCATTTGGCCTCAGGGTTTCCTCTGGGTGCCTTCTCTATTCATATATAGGCTACTCTATGGTGGGGTCCCATGGTGTTGATTGGCAGGTGGTTAAATTGACATTAGACGTTTGGCAGGTGAGGAGTGGAGCTTGTGTGTGTGTGTGTGTGTGTGTGTGTGTGTGTGACTGTGTGTGTGTGTGTGTGTGTGTGTGTGTGTGTGTGTGTGTGTGTGTGTGTGTGTGCGTGCGTGCGTGCGTGCGTGCGTGCCCCGCCGTGTCTCACTCTGTCACCTGCGCTGAGCTGATACACTGAGACTGAGAGCGGGACGAAGGGGACACAGGGCTCTCTTTGTCCCCCGAAGACAGAGAGAGAGAAGGAGGGAATGCGTGGGAGAAAGGTGTGGGATTAATTTTAATGCTATAAGAAAGCAATGGGGAATACATATCGTTCTCCCTCAGGGTCGGTCTCTCTCTCTCTCTCTCTCTCTCTCTCTCTCTCTCTCTCTCTCTCTCCGTCTCTCTCTCTCTCTCTCTCTCTCTCTCTCTCTCTCTCTCTCTCTCTCCGTCTCTCTCTCTCTCTCTCTCTCTCTCTCTCTCTCTCTCTCTCTCTCTCTCTCTCTCTCC
Organism: Protomyctophum parallelum; assembly: GCF_964188405.1. Classification (NCBI taxonomy): domain Eukaryota; kingdom Metazoa; phylum Chordata; class Actinopteri; order Myctophiformes; family Myctophidae; genus Protomyctophum; species Protomyctophum parallelum. The sequence continues at coordinate 19,991,912 of NC_139697.1, read as the reverse complement.
GTCTCTCTCTCTCTCTCTCTCTCTCTCTCTCTCTCTCTCTCTCTCTCTCTCTCTCTCTCCGTCTCTCTCTCTCTCTCTCTCTCTCTCTCTCTCTCTCTCTCTCTGTCTCTCTCTCTCTCTCTCTCTCTCTCTCTCTCTCTCTCTCTCTCTCTCTCTCTCTCTCTCTCTCCCTCTCTTCTCTCTCTCTGTCTCTCTCTCTCTCTCTCTCTCTCTCTCTCTCTCTCTCTCTCCCTCTCTCTCTCTGGGTTAGCTTTGTCTGACAGGATGAGTCACAGTGTGGTTCTTCCGGATAGTAATCCTCACCTGGACCAGTCCACACTGGGGGGGGGGGGGGATGGTATAACCACTGATATTGACTAAATATTGTCTTTATGATGCCAACCCTATCATTTAAAATTCACAGTTCTCTAATATATTTGGCAGTTAGAATCCCCCACTGTTGATAATGTTGACTGCTTACCGATGCCACTGTCCAAGGTGCTGAAGTGGCTCTTGCATGCCGTGGCATTCTCCACACATCAGAAGGAAGTCCACGCAGAAATGTGAACTTCTCCCATAGTTTTCGGCAAGATGTTGTGCAGACACCATATTTCCCCCCCTCCCCATTAGATGCTGTAACTTATATTGTCTTGCGCCAATGCCAAGGTTTTCCTGTGAACTATATAGTACAGACACAGTGAAGACAAACGCATCGGTGTACTGTATACAGCTGCATGCATGAGATTGCCAAGAATGATGGTGTGTGGTTGGGCAGGTGTCATTTTGCCTTAAGTGTTTTTTGTCAGCTGGAGAAGATATTCTGAACATGAATCCTGGATCAGGCTGTATGCATGCAGTGAAAAGTCCCATTCATCCACAATATAAATGGTGCATTTAGTACATGGTTCTTCTTGCTAAGTTTGCAGTATTAGTAGCATGTTAATAATGAACACAAAAGTACGACATTGTACAGTAATGGTCTTTGACCTGTAAACTTTGGCTCTGACACCCCTCCTCCTCCTCAGCGGGATATGATTAGGGATTAGTGTACGGCTGAGCAGAGGCCAACGCAGTGACCTCTCGGCTTCCTGAATGTCATAACCCATTCTGACCTGAGATCAGATTCTAAAAATGTCTTCTACATCCTGACAGTTTTCATTCTGACCTGAGATCAGATTCTAAAAATGTCTTCTATATGTCAGTCGCTCTTCGATTTTTCAAAAATAGCAGACCTACAAGCTCGTAGCGAGCCACTCGGTGGCGCGCTATGAGCTTGTAGATCTGCTATTTCTAAATAGCTAAAGCATAACGTAATGCTAACACCAAAACGGGTCACCGCCAAAAATGGGATAATCAACGCCTTCACAGGAGCGCTGGAACAATGACAGTTCCCCTGCAGAGCTCCAGAGTGCTGCACTCAACACATTCGGCACCATGCAATGGCCATCCTTACCTAAATATATATATACCCAAAAAGACCACTTTTACACAAACTTTATATGCCAATCCCGTGATTTCCTCGGGATCGACTGACATTTTTAGAATCTGATCTCAGGTCAGAATGGGTTAATCAGACCAGTGTGTGTCCAGTGGAAACCTCGTATGAATCTGATCTCAGGTCAGAATGGGTTAAATCATAATAATCTGTCCAAGAGAGACAAAGAAAGGGAAGAAGAGTGCCACACTCTGTGCCCAGAAGCTGGGTCGCCTCCCTCATGTTTCCCCCCTGGTTCCCCGCTGATATTCTCCTCCTCCCCTCCCTCCCTGGGTGGCCTGATTGAGAGACTGGTTCCACCTGAGCAACCCAGCTGTAGACCATGTTTGTGATTGGAATCTGGACTTGGATGTGTATTTAAGTTGTGTTCTGTCTTGTGTTTGGTTGCTGGATTATTGTCTGCTGTTCGTTTGCCCTCCTGGGTTCATGATTTATTAACCGGCATGTAAAGTAAAGACTTATATGAGTTCATTCCTTGTTTCCTGGGGCTGTTTTCCTGCATTTTGGGTTAATTTATTCCTGGGTTTGAGGCTGTGAGCAGGAAAAGAAAGAAGGTTTGAGCGCTTTTACCACAAAGAGTACAGGTAAAGGGTTTTCTTCTGTGTGGGTCTTAGATATTTACAAGCTTTTGCTACAAACGGTACAACCAAAAGGTCTCTTGGCTTATTTACAAGCTTTGCTACAAACTGTACAACGGTACGGTCTCTTACCCTTTTGCATGCACGCACGCACACATTTACACAGTAATTAAGTAATTATGGTGCAGGACATTATTCAAGTTGCAACATTCAAGGCAACATTATTCACTTGTTTATTTGGTTTATTTAAGGGCTGAGGTTGTGCCACACTAGAGGTGTCAACAACATAATACAGTACATGAGGTGTTTTATCCTATCACAACTTGTTTTATCTATATTTTTATACGACAATTTATTTATTTTTATTTCTTCGAATTTTTCATCCCATGATTTTTGTAACCTATTGTTTTCACCCATTGTCAGTTGTCTAATGTAATTCTGGACGCTACACTTCCTCTGCCAACCTGGGGAGAGCAACGGACTGACCTCATGCTTCCTTCTATGCATGAGGAGTCCAAGCCGCTTCTTTTCACCTGACAGGGGGTGGGGGGGGGCGGGTGGAGTCTCCCCCTCAACCGGGCGCCCTGGCTGACCAGGGGGAGGCAGTATATAGAGCCAACCCTATAGGGGACATGGGAGAACATGCAAACTCCACACAGAAGCAGAGGAGAGAACACAGCCCCAGTGGGAATCGAACCCAGGTCCTTCTAGCTGTAAGGCGACAGTGCCATACCAACTGTGCATCAGATAGGACTTTTCTGTTTGGATGTATGGGCTGTCAAGGCCAGAAAGTAGTTTATTGTTTATTCACTCAGTAGGCGTTCCTGCATAACTTCCGGGTATGATGATGATGTCACGCGCATACCCTCTACCACGATAATTCACCCGGTGCCAAGTGCCTATAAGCTGTAATCCTGGGCGCTACTCGCCCTCTGCCAACCTAGGAAGAATATACGGTATACTGCAATTTCTCGTCCAGTGCCTCAGGACACAAAATGTGTCACAAGATGTTGTGTTCATGTGCTTAAACAACTTGTGCTTTAGCACATGATAATAATTGTGTTGTTATTTTTATATTATCAGGTCCCAGTATACGAATAAGGTCAGAGCCGTTCTGAGGATCGGATTGCAGACGTTTGAGCTTATATCACTTTTACCTGTTGTTGTCACGAACTAACTGGTGCTGATGTCTCTGCGGTCTTTGATTCCTATAACCGACAGTTCATCGCCGAGGTGGGTGAGCCCTGGAATTGTGTTGACGGCGTGTCAGATTGGACCGGCCCTGCCACACTCTCAGCTTTTCTATTTTTACCACAGCCTGAGTTTAGTTCCACACTCAGTGGCGTGCACAGATAGACACTAGGGCGTGCTAGAGCACCCCCTGCCCTTTTGGCAATGTGCTCTTAAAAAGAAAGACGGAGTACTGAACATATTACACGTTAATTTAACCCATTCTGACCTGAGATCAGATTCAGACGAGGTTTCCACTGGACACACACTGGTCTGATTAACCCATTCTGACCTGAGATCAGATTCTAAAAATGTCAGTCGTTCTTCGATTTTTCAAAAATAGCAGACCTACAAGCTCGTAGATCTGCTATTTTTCAATAGCTAAAGCACCAAAATGGGTTCCCGCCCCAAAATGCGCTGCACAAGGTGCCCTTTTTTTCCCCACTTGAGCACCTGCCCCTCTAAATGTCTGTGCACGCCACTGTCCACACTTTTATATCAGCCTCTGCAGAGAGACATGGAGACAGAACGGGACGAAGATATATATACAGTACAGTATACAATATCCTGAAATATTTCCCAAAACTGTGTGCGTGTGCCCGCATGTACAGTATATATGGCTACAGTCAGGTGTCTGGGATGTGACACAGCTTAAAGGCTTACGCACGCATTTGTGATCACCTCTCTCTAGGTCTTTTTGTTATTTTTTTCCATTATTCAAACGGAGACCCTTTATACACGCTTATAGCTCCATGTGGGGACACTGCGTCGCCCCACAGTGGACCGATGCCACGTCCACCATGCGCACGTCGCACTGACTGGTACATGCGACGATGACCATGACGAGCGGTCTGTTAATGCTGTGACAGGCAGTAGCAGATGGCGCCTTTGGCAGGAATCCGAGGCTGTTCCCTCAGTGGACATGCCACTCACGGAGCACAACTAATCACCCCCCCTCTCATCAGTCTAATGACCAATTACTGCAGCAGGATGGCACATGGTGAACTGGCACCCTGGAAACAGCCGGGGGTTTTTTAACCCAAAATGGCTGACCCAGATTATGCACCATTGTCCCGGGGGCCCTTTGTGGTTTTGGTTCGGCTTTTCCCCGATCCGATATTTATATTTTATAGAACACGTTTATGCCATATCACAATAGATCAATAGATCAGATTGGATAGTTTATAAAGTATATGGTGACAGGAAATGGGGAGAGAGATGGGGTGACACGCGGCAAAGGTCGTCGGGATCGGGAGTCGAACCCGGAGTCGAACCCGCGACACGCTGTCAGGCTGGCTTAGCAGCCAATATGGCGCCCGGGCCGTTTTGGTCATAATCGTCATACGCAGCACTCCCCGTCACTAGGCGACGCTCAGCTCGCTGCTTTTTGCCTGTATAGCAAGATGGCGTCTTTCTCTGAATCGAGGCTCAGATCGAGGTGGATGGAGCAAAGTGACGATGTTAGGGGGCTCAATACTAAATCGTCGCTATACCGGTTACAGTATTAATGCTTCTGAAGACCTTTTATATGCTCACATTAGCTATAGCCGATTTCCGCTTCCTGGTTTTTGGTGGAAAGGGAAATGGAAGGGGGTTTTCCAAGTAGAGTGCTGTATATGCATGGTGCCAGAGGTTTTGGTGGCGCCGTGCAGGGTCCTCACGGCGTTTGTCTTATGGTTGTCTTGCAGGTGACCACCCTGGGCAAGGAGGTAGCCGACCTGGGCTGCGTCATGCGGAGCATGGCCCGCCTCATGGAGACCATGATGGCCTCGCCATGGCGCCCCCCCGCCAACATCACGCCCTGCCCCACACACCACTGCTCCGCGGGACAACAGCCTACAACGCCTCCCCGGTCCTACCCCTACCCCTCCTCCCTCTCCTCGCCGAGCCCCCACCTCTGGAAATGCGCGGACGCGATAACGGCCTTCCCGTGCGCCTCGTCGTCGTCGTCGTCGCACACGCCGCCCCGTCCCCCCTTTTCTGACACATTAACAGAGGCGGGGGTCTCTGTCACGCAGCACAGGCCAGCGCAGGGGTACCCTCCTCCTCCTCCTCCAGACGTCAGCCCTGGCTCTGCCCCACCGCACCCTCAAGCCTCCCGCCTGCTCCATCCGGCCGTGTCCTCCGTGTCCTCCTCTTCCGTCGTGATGATGGACTCCTCCTCCACGGAGTTTCTGCTGCCCTCCTCCTCGCCGCCCCACCTCCTCCTCCTCCTCCCCTCCTCCTCCTCCTCCTGCCCCTCCTCCTCCTCTAGGATGGCCCACATCAGCTCCAACACCCATTCCACCACCACACGGTCCAGAGCTCACAGTCTGGAGGCGCCCTCACTTCCGATGCTGGACGGAAGGAGAGAAGGAGTGGGAGTCCCTGCTGCCCCTCATCCGAGCTCAGGAAGTCTGCCTCGATCCGGACCGGGGCGGCATTCCTACGCACTCGACGCCACCGACGGTTTGTAGCATGAAGACTTCCTGAATTTTTGCCCCCATAGAAACACAACAGAACCTGTGGGGGGGGGAGTTATTGAAAGGCCAAACTGACAATGATCTTTCGACAAATTGCTCCCTGACGGGGGGGCACACAGCTCAGATATGTAATGTCATTTTCCCTTTTTTGTTTCTTACGGCACGTGTTTTAAAGACATAATTATTATAATCCAATCGCATGAAAATGAGTACAGAGAGGGTTTGTTTCATTTTTATTTATTTATTTAACTTTTAGTTTTTCTTTTTTTTTTCTTTTTAAGGTACAGTAGCTTTACAGTTTACACCGTAGATATGTAGCAACGGTATAGTGGGGAGTGGGGAGTGTCTCGTGCGAGGAGACGTGGTTTTCGTTTTCGTAAAAGAGAGAGTAGTGGTTTTCAACCAGTGCAGTCCGGGGACCACCAGTGGTCCTTGATGGAGAATTGGTAACCTAAATGGACCCTTATAGATCTTTAACTCTTGAGAGCATTAAATGAAACCATTTTACGCTCTCGTAAGAGTTACATTGTTGTTAAACATCTGCATTTCTTAACGTATACACGAAGTCTATACACAATTAGAGAATGTAGAAGAATTGTTATTTCGATCAACGTTTGCCTGTTGTCTAATGGTATACAACATCAACACAACATGGGATTGTGTACAAAGTCGTACCCAACGATAACAACGTTTTGGGTCTGAACAGGCTATAAATCTCATCAAGTGGTGGTTCCGTGGCTCAATTCGCCAAATAAATAGTGGACCTTGATATGAAAAGGGTTTGAAAACCACTGGTGTACAGAAGGTCGCCGTGACTTTGTCGGAAACACACAAAAACACGCACACACACCGGGCCCGCCAGCTCCGGCGACTCCCACCTTTACCTCCCACAACCCCCCATTGGCCCCCAGCCAGCAGCAGGACCGTGCCGTTATTGAGGACAAGAGGCGGGGATGAAGAAGAGATGAGACGCATATATACGGGAGAATTCCTTTTCTTTTTTTCTTTCTTTTCCTTTTTCCTGCTCCTTTTTTGCGCCCGGCCGGCGGCGGTTTCAGGTTGGCTGGGCTGATCGGATGAAGGCGAGTGACGGGGGGGTAAGAAGGAGGAGGAGGAGCCTGGGCGAAGCCGGAAGGCAGGAAAAAGTACTCTTCCGGATATATTTCACCCAGCTTTGTCACCCCCCGTTGCCTCTGCCTTGATGTAACACCACCGTGTATACGACCCTACCCACGCCCCTGTGTTCGTCACAGTGCGGGTCGGTCGGTCTCTGCTGGTTGGTTGGATGGAAGAAGCAGTATAGCCTACTACGCATGCAGGACAATGGAATTGTGCACTTTATATAGAGCAGTGGCCCTCCTCCGAGGGTCTGGTTGGGATGAGGGGGGGACGGCGGGGGGTCGGTGGGAACTTGGAAAGCATGTTGTGCCCCCGGGGCGACAACACAACCCCCCCCCCCCCCCCCCCCTGCTGTTGTCTATCACGCTGAGCACATGAAGTCTCGGTCTCATAGTCTTTCTCTCTCTCTCTCCCTCTCTCTCTCTGCTCTGCTCTCTCTCCACTTTCTCGCCACTCTCCCTCTCTTCTCCATCTCTCCCGCTCCCCAGTCCCCCCTCTCCCCCCCCCCCCCCCCCCCCCCCCCTCTCTCCCCCCCCCTCTCTCTCTCTCTCTCTGCATGCCTTTCCAAAAGCCTTTTGAGTAGTGCCTGTAGACATATACATTAACACGTTGCATGTCACCCCTTAACACGAAACCAGCTTGCCATTTACCGTATATATATTTAAAGGAAACGTGATCGGTCCTTCTAATAAGTTAACCCTGGGCATTTAATGTATATATTTAACGTGTCTGGGGCTCTCTCTTTTTTTTTTATTGGGACTGGATCATTTTAGTTAAAATGTAGTCAGGGGGGGGGGGGGGGGGGGGGGGGCACGACTGTTGTAAGTTTCCCCCATGAAGGCAAACATTGGTCCAGCTAGGATCCATGATTTAGGTTTAAGGCCGACTTCCCTGAACTTATAGCCCTGCAGCATGGGGCAAACAAACTCTGAGATCTGCATCCTCGCACGGTCACGAAAAGGCAATATTTCCACCGTTTCAAAGCACAAGAAGTAAAATAGAGACATTTTTTTTATATTTCTATGAATGTATCAATACTATAAAGATGTATTTTTTACCTCAAAGGACGCAGGGGTATACGGGATGATAACAAACGATGCTACTGAACGCGACGTTGTCACGTCGGCGGTAGCAGCCTAATGCAATCTTAACAAAGGACCAGGCCATAATATCCTTGTCCAGCTTCTGACTCTCTCTTGAACGCCTCTCTTTGGCTTCTCTGCAAAAATGGAATGTACTGTAATAATCAGACATCTTTATTTCTCCTTCATCGTTTTGATATTTATTAAATACAAACCTGTTATGCTAATAAACGACAATTAAGATATATAATGCTACTATATGTCCATGTCAACTTGCTTGTGTCACTGTGTCGAACGGAACTATACTGCACTGTGTCGAACGGTACTATACTGCACTGTGTCGAACGGTACTATACTGCACTGTGTCGAACGGTACTATACTGCACTGTGTCGAACGGTACTATACTGCACTGTGTCGAACGGTACTATACTGCACTGTGTCGAACGGTACTATACTGCACTGTGTCGAACGGAACTATACTGCACTGTGTCGAACGGTACTATACTGCACTGTGTCGAACGGTACTATACTGCACTGTGTCGAACGGTACTATACTGCACTGTGTCGAACGGAACTATACTGCACTGTGTCGAACGGTACTATACTGCACTGTGTCGAACGGTACTATACTGCACTGTGTCGAACGGAACTATACTGCACTGTGTCGAACGGTACTATACTGCACTGTGTCGAACGGAACTATACTGCACTGTGTCGAACGGTACTATACTGCACTGTGTCGAACGGTACTATACTGCACTGTGTCGAACGGAACTATACTGCACTGTGTCGAACGGAACTATACTGCACTGTGTCGAACGGTACTATACTGCACTGTGTCGAACGGTACTATACTGCACTGCGCGGTAGGGATGTCCCGATCACGTCTTTTCGTTTTTGCTCCCGATCCGATTCTGATCATTTGATTTTGAGCAGATCTGCCGATATCATCCGATATTTATATTTTATAGAACATGTTTATGCCATGTCACAATAGTATACAAATATCCCAAATCACAGACAATTTCCAGTCTAATATCACGATATGGATATAATATTGATACTTATATCGTGCGTGCGCGCGTGCGTGCGTGCGTGCGCGCGTGCGTGCGTGCGTGAACAGCTAATCTCCGGCGTCCGATTGCCATGACAGAACATTTTGCAACACACAGCTCGTTTTGAAAAAAATTGGTACTTTTACTTTGATATTTTGTGGTGTATTTGAACACGTGTAACACAGTATGTATACATGTTATGTTATGGTATTGATACTACAATATACATTATACAGTACATTATACAGTACATAAATACAGTACATTTATGTTGTGGTATCGATACTTTTCCTTTCTTCCATCAAGGGGGTGAATAGAGCAGTGTTGATTTCGTCGACTAATACTATGACAAAGAATGTTCGTCGACTACCTTTTTTCACTGAGGAAAACTAAATGGAAACTAAATGAACACTAAGCTATGATGACTAAAACAAATAAATAAATAAAATCTAGACTAAAATGTTAGTAAGGGACTATAGTGGACAAGAGATCCAGTATAAGTAAAAGACACAAGTCATTTTACACTTAGAGATCGGACGCATTATGAGTGCAAAATCAGTTATTATACGACGGCATCAAGGCCCGCCAAAATACATTTTAGTCTACTGAACACTAAAAGATTCCAGGTGACTAAAATGTGACTGAAACTAAATGAAAGATATTCAAGAGACTATGTCTATGACTAAAACTAAAATCAAAATTTGCCGTCAAAATCAACACTGGAATATAGAAGCCATACTGTAATTCTGTCACGCTATAGACTTCAGTTTTGTCTGTTGTCTGTTTAAAATAAGAGTGTGTGTTTGTCTATGTGTGTCTGTCTGTCCTGCGTGGTCATGGTTCAGGAGATGTCATGTGATGTACAGTGTGGGCAGAGTGATGAAGACTGTATTCTCACCTGTCATGAGATCAGCATGCAATCACCTGGACAAATACGTGCGTGCGTGCTGTGTGCGTGTGTGTGGGTGGGTGTGCGCTCGCGTGTGTGTGTGTGTGCGTGCGTGCGTGCGTGCGTGCGTGCGTGCGTGCGTGCGTGCGTGCGTGCGTGCGTGCGTGTGTGCGTGCGTGCGTGAGACAGAGAGAGTGGTGTGAGGCAATATGTCTGAAATATTACTGTGTTAGGATGATGAGAGGCTGAGGTGGAAGGTGTGTGTGAGTGTGTGTCTGACACGTGTGCGTGCGTGCGTGCGTTGTCTGTTGTGGACAGGGAGTGATGTGAGCCTGTGAGGCAATAATATTATGTCTGAAATAGTATTGTTTTTCTATGTATTAAATACAAAAACAAAGTATAGGTATAGGCCTACAGCACGAGTGAGCGTGCGTGCGTGCGTGCGTGCGTGCGTGCGTGCGTGCGTGCGTGCGTGCGTGCGTGCGTGCGTGCGTGCGTGAGTGCGTGCTTGCGTGCGTGCGTACATGCATGCATGTATGTATAGTATGAATACATGCATGCATGTATGTATGAATACATGCAAAGTCAGTCAGTGTACAGTGACAATGACGATATGTGTGCATAAGGGAAAGGGAGAGACTGCAGGCGAAGGGGCTTTCATTCACAACAGCATCGGCCATGACGGGCTGATGGCGTGCGTGTTTTGTCAGGATGTATAGTGGCCGGCGGCAGGCAGCGTGGCTGCATGGCGAAGGGGGCTGTTGTCTGTAATAATCCATTGAGACCTGAGGTCAAAATGTCTTCTTTTTGTATCGGTGCGGTTCTCAAACTATTTCATGTGAAGGAACCCCAAACTAATATGTCATGTTTGATGTCGACCCCCATCTGAGAATATGTTGTTCCAGCCCAACCCCCCGAAGCAAAGATTTGAGTTAAAAATGTTCACTCTGAAAGAAAATATATTCAAAGATTTGCGCCACATCTTCACGATTTTTCAAAAAATAGAGCTTGTAGATCCGCTGTTTTTTGAAAAACAGCTAAAGTATAACATTACATAATGCTTAAAACACCAAAGGGGTTCCCGTCCTGTTTGTATTAATGAGGATGATCTGTGTGTGTGTTTAGCGGCCGCGCCTCCTTCACATCTGTGCAGTGTACTGTATCTTGTCATTTGGCCTGCATGCATACATACATGTAACATGCGCTCCAGAAAGGCCCATCTATATTTAATGGCATACATACATACATACAGACAATACCGGGTCCGTCTCTCTGTTTGTGCAGAACTTTTATCCACCTGCTCGCTGTTGCATGTTTTTGGTGTGGTGGAAAGTAACCTTTACTTAAGTACAATTTTGAGGTATTTGTATACTTTTGTACTTGTACTAGTATACAAGGAAACGCGCCCAGCTATAGGGTGTCGGCCCCGGTTCCCGGCAAACCACCCTGCGTCCGAATCTCCGAAACGGTCGAGAAATGACAGAGTTACCGTTTGGGGGTCCCCGGCGGATCCCGGGGGGGGGTCCCCGGAACATCCAGACCCACAGGAACGTGCCCATGGTGCCGGCCCGGTTATTCCCGGAAACGGTTGAGAAACGGGGGGGGTCCCCGGGGGGGTCCCTCTACTATATTGTACCGTACTGTACTGTCACTGTAGTGTGTATGATAGGCTGTGCAACAGTAACAATTTGTGGTGAAAACCAACCAAACGCTATTTTCGTGCTCGGACACATGGGGACACAGGTGGTTGCACCACTCAAAAATGTATGGTTGTAGACTTGTAGACAAGAAAACGCATATCTCACTATAGTTTGATGGGCATGGATGGATTTAGATGCACTCGGGGAGTATGTACAAAGTGAATTCAAGGCTGAATGATGTGAACACTATAGGGGGTGGCAATTGTCATCCCCTGAAAGCCCAAAAATGGTGCCCCCCCTGCTCAACACACCTCACATGTTCCTTTGTTGCTCCCTTTCATGTGTCTCCCTCCCTACGTCATTTGTGATTTCATGCATTCATTCCTGCATCCGAGCATGTGTTCGCTCCATTCAATCCTTCCTTCTTTCTTTACATCATTCCTTCCTCAATCCTCTCGCCACATGTGTTGTTGATTTTGGCTTGAATAGTTTTCATTTAGTTTTAGTCAAGTTTTGGTCACCTGGAATGTTTTAGTGTTAGTCTAGTTTTAGTCGACTAAATATAAGATTTTAATAGTCGACTAAATCTGGTTGATTTAGTCGACTAAAATGTTTGGCGGGCCGTGATGCTTGTCGTAATTACTGACTTTACACTTGCTGACTCGCAGCACGTGCAACCAAGTGTAAAATGACATATACTGGATCTCTTGTCCACTAGTCCCTTCCTAACATTTTAGTTTAGGTTTTTATTTTTTGACGAAATTGTCAACATATTTAGTCTTAGTTTTAGTCATCATAGCTTACAGTTTAAAATTTGTTTCTATTTAGTTTTCGTCAGTGAAAAAAAGGTATGATAGAAGAAATGTTGTCATGGCATTATAGTCGACGGAATCAACACTGGCTCCTTTCCTCCCTCCTTTCTTGATTCTTTCCATCCTCCCTTCAGCTGTTCCTTCCTCGTAACTCCCTACATACCTTCTTTCCTTCAATCATTCGGTCCTATTTTGCCTCCTTTCTATCAGAAGGTACAGTATACGGCCTAATGCCAGGAAGAGAAAGAATAATGTAACCTGAGAGAATGACTGACGATGACCGTGGGTCATGTCTTTATTCCCATTCTTCATTCACACGCTTTTTTTTATCATATTCATAGGTTCTCTCTTAAACTGTGTGCATGTGCGTGTGTGCGTGCGTGCATGCGTGCGTGCATGTGGGCATATGCTTGTAAGAGAGAGAGAGAGTGTGTGTGTGTGTGTAGTGTATGCATGTCTCTTCACACATCGATTCCATGGTATTCAAAGCACTTAATGATGGCCCTGACCCAAATACAGCGGCAATTCAGTGCTGTCCACTCTTTTCATCTAAACACATAATACTATGAAAACACACGCACGCACGCAGGCACGCACGCACGCACGCACGCACGCACACACACACACACGCTCATTCTTCCATTCAAATGAGCACTTTATCCTGTATGCTACAACGGCAGACATAAGTAGCCACCCCCCACAACTCTCTCACACACACACACACACAATGTGCCACGTATGCGCGCTCATCCTTCCATTCAAATGAACACTTTATCCCATTGAAAAGAACCACTTCACTTGTCCCAGATTTCAGCACTTTAAAAAAAAACATCATTGCCGGCGCCCGTATAGGAGGAGGAGGAGGTGGGGGGGGGGGGGGGGGGGGTAAGAAAACGCTCTCTCACTCAGGTATAATACAATCTGTCAAACGGTTCCCTTTATCTCCACAGTCACAATGCTGGTACGACTGGCACAGCTTGGAGACCCATACACAGTCACAATGCTGGTACGACTGTTACAGCTTATGTAGACCCATACACAGTCACAATGCTGGTACGACTGGCACAGCTTGTATGTAGACCCATACACAGTCACAATGCTGGTACGACTGGTACAGCTTATGGAGACCCATACACAGTCACAATGCTGGTACGACTGGCACAGCTTGGAGACCCATACACAGTCACAATGCTGGTACGACTGGCACAGCTTATGGAGACCCATACACAGTCACAATGCTGGTACGACTGGCACAGCATGGAGACCCATACACAGTCACAATGCTGGTACGACTGGCACAGCTTGGAGACCCATACACAGTCACAATGCTGGTACGACTGTTACAGCTTATGTAGACCCATACACAGTCACAATGCTGGTACGACTGGCACAGCTTATGGAGACCCATACACAGTCACAATGCTGGTACGACTGGCACAGCTTGGAGACCCATACACAGTCACAATGCTGGTACGACTGTTACAGCTTATGTAGACCCATACACAGTCACAATGCTGGTACGACTGTTACAGCTTATGTAGACCCATACACAGTCACAATGCTGGTACGACTGGCACAGCTTATGGAGACCCATACACAGTCACAATGCTGGTACGACTGGCACAGCTTGGAGACCCATACACAGTCACAATGCTGGTACGACTGGCACAGCTTGTATGTAGACCCATACACAGTCACAATGCTGGTACGACTGTTACAGCTTATGTAGACCCATACACAGTCACAATGCTGGTACGACTGGCACAGCTTATGGAGACCCATACACAGTCACAATGCTGGTACGACTGGCACAGCATGGAGACCCATACACAGTCACAATGCTGGTACGACTGTTACAGCTTATGTAGACCCATACACAGTCACAATGCTGGTACGACTGGCACAGCTTGTATGTAGACCCATACACAGTCACAATGCTGGTACGACTGGCACAGCTTATGGAGACCCATGTTGTCGCTGGAATTGGTCCGCTCCCACTGTATTCTACTCTTACACTGCAGCTACAGCCGGAGACCTATATGTGCTGAACCACAGGAGAGATTAACAATACACATGTGTGTGTGTGTGTGTGTGTGTGTGTGTGTGTGTGTGTGTGTGTGTGTGTGTGTGTGTGTGTGTGTGTGTGTGTGTGTGTGTGTGCGTGCTGTTTTTACATAACGTCTAGAGTCTAGACTGACGCACATCTGTGCGTGTCTGTGTGGTGTACTGTTAATAAGTGTACTGTATGTGCATACACATTTGTGTATACACTACTCTGTGCACAGAAGCACGGTACTGTGTGTGTGTGTGTGTGTGTGTGTGTGTGTGTGTGTGTGTGTGTGTGTGTGTGTGTGTGTGTGTGTGTGTGTGCGCGTGTGTGTGTGTGTGTGTGTGTGTGTGTGTGTGTGTGTGTGTGTGTGTGTGTGTGTGTGTGTGTGTGTGTGTGTGTGTGTGTGTGTGTGTGTGTGTGCACGTGTGCATGCATGCGTCACTGCGTATCGCCCAGGATTCAAACTCGGGTCTCCCACGGAAAAGTCCAATATCTTAACCACTATACCAAAGGGTTATCCCTTTGGTGTAGTGGTTAAGAAGATGTTGGACTAATTGGTGCAGTGGTTTCCCCGTGGGAAGAGGTCAAAATGGGGGGTAAGTGTATAGCAGAGTGGCTCAGAGCCTCAGCCTGATGGCCTCAAAAGTGGATAGGGATGTCCCTTTGCATGGTCTAGTGGTTAAGATGTTGGACTTTCGCGCGGGAGACCCGAGTTCGAATCCCGGGTCTTCCAACTGCACACACACACACACACACACACACACACACACACACACACAGGGGCACACACACACACAGGGGCACACGAACATAAGGATAGACTGTCCAATACATCTGCTCTGGCTCAAACGGCGGTTGCAGTTGTTCACGCCGACCCTACATTAGAGCCCCATGCAGAACACCCTTCCGCACAACTGAATGGAAGCCAGGCT
The DNA here is from genome assembly GCF_964188405.1 of Protomyctophum parallelum. NCBI lineage: Eukaryota > Metazoa > Chordata > Actinopteri > Myctophiformes > Myctophidae > Protomyctophum > Protomyctophum parallelum. Next base: position 19,976,588 of record NC_139697.1, on the reverse strand, counting down.
TTATACCTTTGTGGTACAAGTAAAGGATCAAGTACAAGAACAAAAATAGCAGATCTACAAGCTCACAACACGCCACGGTGTGTGACGTGTTGTGAGCTTATATACAGTATAGGTCTGCTACAGTAGTGGTGCAACCACTCCAAAGAACAGCAATGTCCGTGTTCACCTATATGTATGTGACGTTCACCTATGTATCTATGAGCACGAGTTTGACTATTAGTACCAGTAGGGGCGCTGTTGTGCCAAACAGAGAGAGAGATAGTGCTGTACTGTTGCCTGCTAATGAGAGAGAGAGAGAGAGAGAGAGAGAGGGGAGGGGGGGGGGTAGAGAGGGGAGTTGCACCACTCAGTTCACACGGGTGTGTTTTTTTGGTGTGCGACACCGGCAAGCAACTAAAGTATAAAAATCAGGCCTAACTGTGAATGAGGGAGTGCAGAGGCAGAGAGATACTTTTGCTCTTGATAAATGAGTCTAGGAGAGTGACTCCCCTGGGTGCCACGCTACAAGCGGATACGTGGGCGACGGGGGAGAGGAGAACAATGCGCATGTCGGAGGTATAGAGAGATTTATGGTCGTCCCATGCAGCTCCGGCAGGGTGTGTGGGTCCCCACAAAGGCCAGTACACTGCTGTGCCATCGGCTAAATTGTGTCTTTTTGTTACCCACCATATCAGGAAGTGGTGGCCTGGCATTTTCATTTTCAACCCACTAGAAATTGAAGGATATATACTATCACCATGTAAAATGGTTTTGTGTTACTGCTACTTATCAACTATAATGGGCATGGACTTATTAAATTGTGCGTTGGGCGATATAATTGTGTAGTATTTCCTGGCCCTCTGGAGATAAAGTGAACGAGAGGGCAGCAAACTTGATAAAGTGTTTCGGCCCAAATAAATAATTATATGTCAATTGGATTCAAGTATGTACTTACTAGTACTTACTTGTTGGTTGTTGTTTTTTGGGAAACTATTCGTGAACTCTAATTATTTTACTGTTATGCCTCAGGTAATGTAATAATGGATTGCCTTGCAGTCATCATTATTGTCAGTTATGGGCTAATTTAAGCTTAACAATAAATCCATATACGTATACAGTACCATATACAGAGGCAGAGCCTTCGATCCGTATACTCTGCGTTCATTTCTTTGGTATTTTTAAAGTACACGTTTTCTGAAATCTTATACCGATGTGGTTGATATATGGAGCAGTAGCCTATATGCCACTGGAAATGTTGGGGGCAGTGCAGCCCCCACAATTGCTTGTACTACGGTACATGTACCGTATAGTTCAAGCAAGATGTGACAGTGACACATACATAGACATAGTCATCGGTAACATGACACTCAGTGACACTGAAGTCAGGTAGACCGTGGTGAGGGTAAGATGGTACAAGACATGTCAGACCAAATGGAAATGGTGCCGTTATGACAGAGGGTCTGAAAGTAAGTTGGGATGGCTGATATCGCCCAGCAATTAGATCAGGGGATCTTAAACAGGGGTCCCCAGAGTTATACTGCTGTGATAAGATTAGTTTTTTTTACGTTAACGACTTGAACTCTCTAGTGTGGTGGCTAGTTTCCACCATGAACAATACAATCTCAAAAGGCCACTGTGCAATGGCACACCGGGCAGCAAATCAGAGGACTGGGGAATGAGGCCATTGTCCCGCCAGGCAGTGCAATTTTCTGGTGTTTACTTCATCTTCTCCAGACATACAGTAAAAAAGGTGGAAACGTTTTCTAGGCTCTGACCTGACCTTCTGGTAAAAAATAAATAAATTTAACTCCCGGGGCTCACTGACTGCTTCTGTGCTCTCAACCTCAGCTGTGCCCCCAGAATGCCCATCACCTTCACAATAAAAGCATTAGCTGTAACACAAATGAACTGGCTGTAGACAAACTAATAATGCAAAACAAACTATACAGTAATAATAAATGCATTAAATAAATAGCAAAATACTGAAATATGAAAACAATCCCACATCACCTATAGCATCCCTATTCTCGTGCTCCGAGGCGTTGTGAGCTTGTTGATGCGCTATTTTCGGCAGAAAGTACAGAGCCAGTAGAGAGTACAGAGTACAGAGCAGAGTAAGTACAGAGCCAAAGTCAAGTTTAGCCTACAAAGTATGGTTAAATGTCTACCATCAATTTACACAACACTGTCAATGACGCTATCTATGAAGTCTTGAAAAAGTTGAACGAATATGAGAAATGCGTTACTTTCCACCCACCCCTGCGGACCGATACAATTGACAATATTCACACAGCGGCCATTTTGCTACCCATTCTGGGCGGGAACCCCTTTTGGTGTTTTACCCTTAGAGTATATGAATAGAGACGGCACCCGGAGGAAACCCTGAGGCAAAATGGACATAGTGGCCGAATTTGGTATTGCAGCGTGGGCCCAAACACATGAACGCGCTGGTCCGTTGACTATCATTGTGCACGTTCACGATGACACGTGAACGCTGTTTCATACGTGAACGCACGTGAACGCGTGCAATGATAGTCAACGGCAGCGCGTTCATGTGTTTGGGCCCAATCCATCCCAGAATGCACTCTGTTCCTACTCGGAAGGAGGAGTGAAATCGCCTCATGCGCTTTAGAGCAACTTAATGCAAGTGGATGGGAGGAGAACTCGGGTGCCGTCTCTATTCATATATACTCTAAGGTTTTATCCCCTCAGGCCGTGAAACCCATTTTGGGGTTTTTGTACAGTATACACTGTATTCCAAAAATGAAAAACTTTGATGCTGCTATATAAATATTTGAAGTTTTTTCAGAAAACTTCTGTTTCTGACAACAATAGTACGTGGTCTTCAGTACAGGTATGTCACACAACGGGCCGTGTTTTCAGGGATGAAATGGCCGTAGTGCAGAAGGCAACGAGTCAGTATATTACTGTATTCTTTCAGACCATATCACGTTCATGCTTTCTTTAGTGCTTTAGTGCCGTACAGGGGTATATATAGCGCTAAAAACGTGCATGAACAACATTAACTGACGCGGAGGAATGACTGGAAATGTTTCTATGCTGCTGCTCTTCAGGCTGGTCTAATAACATACCTTAGCCTGGGGGTAATAAAACAGCAGAGAAAGGAGAATTGATGATAATGCCGGGAGGAAAAATGGACCAACAGATCATGCACCTGAGGTGCTATATACCTGCAGTCTGTGATTAGAATACAGTCGAACAGAACTGTTAACTGCTTCAGCCCTATTTTATTTTGTTTAATATTTTGCCAAAATAGGCATGCCAGGTTGTGCTTACAACTACCACTTTTATGACTTCTCTGTGACAGAGCAGCCTCTGTCAGAGTAATGTATGCTTTTCAACGATACACATTCATTGTATTTATGCTGTATTGTTTGCTGTGACATTTGGATTCTCAGTCCCACAGAAGGTGCACATTCTGCTGTGACATGTGAATCTAACATACTTGTGTTTATCTATGCAGATGCTGTTATTGGGAAGCTGCCTTGATTGCCTGAAGAGAGCTCTGGTTGATTGCATTATGGGGAGCATCTTGGGTGTTGCTAGTGCATTGTGATTTGCTGGCTGCTTAGCCAGGGGTGGAGTCAGGAGTCTATATAAAGGGGAAATGGTTCAGTAGAGAGTAGGCTGCATCTGACAAACAGACACACGGCACCAATATGTCGTAGAAGTACAACAAACTGATTAAACTAGAGAGAAGACTGGAGTTCTCTAAACTAAATCGCAAACTTGTAGACTGTGAACATCTTGTCAAAGCATCGGACGATCGGATGAAGAAAACCAGGCAGAGAGATTAACTGAAGCTTTGTTGACCATTTAATGCAACCGAGACCAAGACAGAGAGCGTCGCCTTAGACCCTGAGCCCGGAGCTCAGGGCTCCATAGTACTGACCGCTGGCTGCGGCCAGTCCAGACTTTTCCATTTAATTCACAACATGACAAGATATAGGTTTCACATCAAAACAAGTTGAATTCTGGGTGGGGTTAAGATTGAACATATGGCACATCTTAAAACAAAAGGTTCATTGAGACAATATAATGCTAAATGTCTCCCACACCAGAGCCTCAACGACTTTGAGACAATGCCTGCCCACAGGGTACTTGACTGATTGACTCACTTAACCTGCATCAAATTAGCACAGTGACCAAAATGTATTTGAACACTTGACATATAATATTGCAAATATGTTAAGTTATGTTAAGTTATGTTGAGTTATATCGTTTGCGTTCTTCTTTTTGTCAGTTGTTTCACCTTTGTTGTCCAGGCCTGGAACATATTAAAACATTTTTTTTCTCCTGCAAGTCTGCCTCATGTCCATGTGTGTCATTTCAAAGGTTTTATTACTGACAAACAGCCGATCTACTTTCCCCCTTGGTAACATTCTCCTTTAGCCCAATACAGGCTATCTATAAAAAGGGTTAGAGTTGGCTAACAGAAATTGTGTCCTTGTTATAGTTAAAGCAGCACTACTGTATGTAGTTTATGGGGTATCAGTGGCCACTTTGGACACAAATAACATGGCAGCCAACGTCTTTGACTTTATTACCCTAAAGTTTCTACAAGCATGTCTGGCGAGGACGCGATATGTCTTGATGCCTTAAAAATGATGAGAAATTATAATTTTGTGGGACACAATATGACATAGTTCTGCTTTAATTTCCTGTGTATGTGTATAGTGCTGTGAGTTGCATCAGGATCTACAGGGAGATGTTGCAGTAAAGTGTTTGCGTCTCCAGCGGCAAACTCAAGAAACAGACTTTTTTTTTGTTCTGTGACTGTGACCTTAATAGCTGCTGCGTGCCAAGTTTATCATCACATGTACCGGTAGTGAATCCTCACTCAGCGTCTGGTGCGACCTCCCAATAAGGACTCTCCACGCGCTTGAATTAAACGCTTGACGAAAGGGGGTGCATAGTTTAGACTATAGTCATTGGTTAGACATGGGCTGCCCCGTGGGAGGTTAGGTTTATAGGGTGAGGGTTTGAGATAGGTTGTAGTTGTAGGACTAATGACTGGTCTAAACCAAAAACTGTCTAAACTAAGTACTGCACCCGACGAAAGAACTCCATATATGGGCATAAAAGGGACACATACGTAATATAACTGGGGTGGGGCATGTATTTCCGGTTGTCCAGAACCAGCCCAAAAGCCTCTGCCCGGCATCTGGACCGCACCTGACCACACCTATATCTCCATATATGGATCTGTTGTGACATCACAACACGGGCACCGCTCTAGTTAACCATAATGTGTGTATATGCGTCCCACGCGGAGGAGATCCTGCACCCATTGGGCGTAGTGTGTATACGCTACTGTACAACCAATGTGGCTCCTGACTGAAATAGACCCATGGATTCTGATCTGAGATCAGATTCTAAAAAATTCTTCTACATCCTGACAGTTTTCCATTCTGACCTGAGATCAGATTCTAAAAATGTCTTCTATGTCAGTCGCTCTTCGATTTTTCAAAAATAGCAGACCTACAAGCTCATGGCGCGCTATGAGCTTGTAGATCTGCTATTTTTCAATAGCTAAAGCACGACATGATGCTAACACCAAAATGGGTTCCTGCCCAAAATGGCTTAATAACAGGGACACAGCTTCCTGCATGGCGCCATTGGCAGCTGACATCTATCTGAGTCACCAGGTTCATGTGATATAGAAAGTGGAGTGTGTGTGTGTGTGTGTGTGTGTGTGTGTGTGTGTGTGTGTGTGTGTGTGTGTGTGTGTGTGTGTGTGTGTGTGTGTGTGTGTGTGTGTGTGTGTGTGTGTGTGAGGGGGGGGGGGACAAAACTTCTGTTGAGTGCTTATCTAACACCTAATAAAGCACTGTTATAGTTGGGTGTTATCTCGTCATCAAACACAATGGCGGCGATGACAGCAGCTCATGGGGTGGTATACTGTGTATAGGAGGAGAGTAAGGGCTCCACTTTCATCACAGCTAAACCCCTTATCCCTAAACTTCTTTGCCTTTTTTTAAATATTTTGAAAAACATTTTTGAATAGTTCAACTAGCCAGTCTACATTGACACATTGTGAGCTTGTAGACTGGCCATTTTAACTATTAAAAAATGTTTTGCAAAATAGTAAAAAAAGAAAGAAACAAAGAAGATTAAGGATAAGGGGTTTAGCGGTGACGAAAATGGAGCCCTAAGTCTTACTGAGGGGAGCAGAAGCTCGCAGGAGGCAGAGATGGAGGAGTGTGATTGTAGAGAAAGGAGGAGAAAGGTTTAGAATAGTTTGTAGGGGGGGGGGGAGAGAGAGAGAGAGAGAGAGAGAGAGAGAGAGAGAGAGAGAGAGAGAGAGAGAGAGAGAGAGAGAGAGAGAGAGAGAGAGAGAGAGAGAGAGAGAGAGAGAGAGAGAGAGAGAGAGAGAGAGAGAGAGAGAGAGAGAGAGAGAGAGAGAGAGAGAGAGAGAGAGAGAGAGAGAGAGAGAGAGAGAGAGAGAGAGAGAGAGAGAGAGAGAGAGAGAAAAAATGAGGCTGCTGAATCCCTGGGGGTAAATATTGGGCCTGGTCAAGAAAACTACAGCATGCACCATATACTGTACTCGTTTTACAGCTTTATTTACAGCATGCAGTCTGGCACAATGGATACAGGTTAGTCCGTCATAGAGCCACGGGGCAGTAGTTTTGACTCCACGACACTAGCTGACAGTATACAGTAACTGAGAGTGCTCACATTGACACTATATAGTTGGCACGTTGTATTCTATACTCACTTCAAAGTTTGGGGGCAATCCGCAAACGTCTTGTTCAACGGCACCATGATATGGCGCTGTTGAACAAGACAAGGTATATGTGACCTAAAAAGCAATCTTATCCACCTGAAAAGGCTTCAATATAAGCACTAAATGGGGAATATTTCTCCTGGGTTTTATTTCGGGGACACTGAACCGCAATAGATGCATATCAGGATTCTGCCTCAAAAGCAGAGGTATCGCCTCTGTTATACGACTCATCAGTCATGTAAGAAAGTTACATAGAAAGTTACATGTAAGAAAGTTGAGACAGTAGAGATATGACTTTTTAAAGTAATTTCCACCAGATGGCACTGGTAGGTTATAAACATAATGCTTGATTAATGACTTCCTCCAAGTCTATGAATGGACTATTAAATTTTTGCTCAGAACCTCTCAAATTGGAACCATTCGTTTTTGTCAAAACGGGGGCATTCATTTTCATGGTATTAAACAATCATGGCATTAGCAAAATGTGGGTCCCAGCAGGCATTTATACCTCAAGTCAACATACACTACATGCAAGATGCAACCCCCTATGGAGTGATTTTAGTGCCATAAATATTTGCACTCGTGTTTCATAACTTGAAACATGATGTGAGTTAATGTTTTGTGGTGCACAAAATAAAGTTATGAAACACGAGTGCAAATATTTATGGCACTAAAATCACTCCATAACCCCCCAATCTCCTGAGATATTAACTAGAGTAACAAACGTTTACACCTGAAATGCATCGCACGGTAAGTCCACGGAGACAGCAATGTACTATTTTGACGATTCTGTCACGTCCGCCACAGGGGAATTTGTCACACGCCTTCACACACATGCGGTATATGCCGGTGACAACAGAGACTTCACACATGGGAGATAACATGCGCTGTAGGCATAAAAAGACGTAAAGTGTATCATGCCATGAGGTGCTGAGTAAATGGATTTCATACCTTCCTATTTGAACAGTGCTGTAATGGAGTCTACAGCTGCGAAGACGACGACTGTCTTATGATTACTGTACCCACTCCAGGGGGTGTCAGTCAAACCAAACCACGGGATGTTGGAATTACTATGTTAATGATTTTCATTATTTTTTCACTGCACAGCTCATGCCCACATTCCCTGCAGTCCAAATTGTCTCCCCCTTTGCCATCGCAGAGTCAGCACCATCATTACTGTCATCCAGCACAGCTGACAGTGGGCCAATGCATTACTGTACCTTGTCAGTCGTCACATGAATATTGTATGGCCAGACGGCCAGTGCCAACTGAACAGTACCATGTACTGCATGAGCCAGTTTCCAAGGGCAACCACATGTAGGATCAATGTGGTGAGGACCCAAACTGATATAGTGTTCAATTTAAATGTTTTAGTTAGTTTTAGTTAGTTAGTTAGTTAGTTAGTTAGTTAGTTAATCTAAAATTGTATTTAAAGGGATTGTGACATTAAAACAAAGTTTTTGTAATTTTTCTTATTTTTGTTTTAGGTTTTTCTGAGCTCAA
>NC_139697.1:19780855-19960855 GCF_964188405.1 Protomyctophum parallelum | reverse complement strand
GCTTGTAGATCTGCTATTTTCAAATAGCAGATCATAAGATAAATATGATCAGCTATTATAAATAGCAGATCAAAGAAATAGCAGATTATAAGACGACCCCCATTTGTGGAAAAATAACATTGAGCGTTAAATAGTCTAGTCCCCTATTATAATACAACCCGTTATATTTCCATTGTAAAAAGAAAACATATTCAGGCCAAAAGGGGTCTTTTTGTAACATTTATGAAATGGGACATTTTGCATTACTACTTTCTACTTTTGGTACTTAACTTAATGTACATTTTGAATTCCGGACTTTTACTTCTAACAGAGTATTTCTACATTGCAGTATTGATACTTTTACTTACTTTTTCCACCATGGCTCAGTAATCACACGTTTCAACATCTGGACCATATATGGACCATAAATTCATAATGACTCTCTGGCCCAATTGGAAATAAAAAGACATTTCACGTTTCAAAACAACCGGTAATTCCTTATCGGAGGCTAAGTATATTTTCAACTGCATTTTGAATATGTGAAATGTATTTGGTGGGTATATACCAGGAGTGCCCACACCTTTTTGACGTGAGAGCTACTCAAAATGAACAGCTCAACAAGATCTACCCACCAAAAAAAGGTATCCCATTGCTGAAAATAGTTACAATTTAACCCGAGGTGGGCTTTGGAATAGCGGTGTTGTCGTTGATATATTACAGAAACGTACTTGGAATGTATGGAAACAGAGGGGGAAAATGGTATTGCTATTGATGTTTGCGCAACACTCTTGAAAACAAAGTATTGCATCATGGGGTTGAGCTGACAGGCATTTTTTATGTCAATCAATCAAGTCAGTTAATTAATTAATCAGTGGCAGATGCCAAAATAGTATTTATTTCTAGGGGCTTGTCATGTGGTCTACCTGCATATACATCTTGTGATCTACTGGTAGATCGCGATCTACCTTTTGGGCACCCCTGGTATATACAGTATAAGCACATCGTCTAACGCCTGAAATATGAACGCAATGATCTTACTAATCCTGCTACTTTATCTGAGGATCTTGGTATGTATTTACAGTTAATAATCAACTCTGGGTTGAGACTGCCAGATCTGTGCTTACCAGAGAATAAAGGGTGATTGGGAAATATAGGACAGAGAGGAGAGGTGGAGGTGTGGTCGTACAATGATATGATGCGATGAATACGTTTTGGATCGAAAGGGTCAAAGGTCAAGTTCACATTCAACGTCGTGGTCGCTTTAGAGATGTAGAACAAGAGAACTGGATTGCTTTTGCATTGTTTTTGTTTTATTATAATATAATTACATATACTTTAATAATTATATATAATTCTGATGGTTGCACGTGGAGGGCCGCGTGCCGCGAAGAACAGACTCTGCAGACCTTCAGCAGAGACGGAGAAACCAGGGAGTCCCCAAGGTATGTAGAGTGCTTGGTATGATGAAGAAAGGGAGAGAGACTTAACGAAAGAGAGAGAGAGAGATCGACTGAGGGAATGAATGCGATGAAGTGTGGCATGCATTCCTGGCACCACAAGGACTTTCACTCTCACCTCCGAAGAGGGAAACCAGCATTGATCTGCATCCCACATTCTTTCAGTCCTTCTCTCTGTTTCTCCCTCCCTTCTCTAGAGCTGTCTCTCTGTTTCGGAACAGGTCCTTCCTTCGTCTTTTGGCACGTACAAACACAGAAACTATTTGTGCGGGTCATTCCTGTGGTGGCACGGCAGAAGAGAGTTCCCTTCTCTGAGCCCTGATGTCATGTCTATACGAGGTGACTTCACATCATTAATTCATTAAAAACACCATTCAGCTTTCACACAAAATTAGAGGCAATAAAACAAACCCCCCCCAAAAAAAAGAAAAACTTGACTGGATTGCGGCACGACCTCATCCTGATATATATATATTGATTTTAAAGCTGCACTATGTAACTTTGATCTTCTACCCTGGATTTGAACCCTTTTTCCTGCGCAAGGAAACCGGCTTCCAAATCAAGCTAATAGAGCCTGCCTGCTTGCTCAGGGGATAAATTGAATCCTATAGCCATCAGGTCAGATCCTGTGTCTATAGGTAAGACATGACCTTTGACACCATCTAAATGTCTCAATAGAAGAGCGGGGAGACAAAATACAACCACCTCAATTATATACGTTACTTATGCTCTACCAGAGGTCCAGAGCCTATGCTCACTGAAACCATCACAACACGTCATTATTCATTTTCTTGCTCGCTCGCTCACACACACACACACACACACACACACACACACACACACACACACACACACACACACACACACACACACACACACACACACACACACACACACAGACACACACACACACACACACACACACACACGCGCACACACACACACACACACACACACACACACACACACACACACACACACACACACACACACACACACACACTTCCTCGCTTAAAATCAAAGACTCATACACACTATATGCTTGCTGAATAAATAGGCTACTACTTTAAGAAATAGGCCTACTTCAACAGATCAGCTGCACTGGTAATTATGTCCATGTTTGTTGCTTTGAAGGTCATGCATTTTTTCCACTGTAGGGGCCTACAGCCTTGTGTGCGTGCGTGCGTGCACAGCATACAGTAGAACTACGTATATGACAGCCTGGCCTATATACTCTCCTCTCTCTCCTGGCTCCCAAGCTGTGGAATGACCTCTCCCCAATCAGCACTGCAGGGGTCATAGCAGTCTCAAAGCTCACCTCTTATAGCTCTTCTCGTTAATAGGCCTCTTTGCCAGGTGGTTGCTGTGGTTACCTATATATTGCCAGCCCTTTGGAAGCAAGGCTGACATCATGGACCTCCATATTTGGAGGCTCGCAACATGAAATTCCACATTTGGGCATGGCTGAGTCTGACACCGAGGGCTCAGAACTACAGAGGGCAGTATTGAGCAGATATACCAGGCTATATAGCATTCACCTCACCTGCTCAAATAAGCATTAGAGCGTGTATGTTGTTTACTTGTTACTTTACTTGTTACATTGTTATGTTATTTATTGTCGCTGTCAGGTGGAAACCTTCATTGTGTATGTCCAAAACCGGACCTTTTTTATTGTTATTTAAAAATATATATTTAAAAAATAATGAAAATGGCAGATCTACAAGCCCACCACACGGCACACTGCAACGCATTGTGAGCTTGTACATCTTCTATATTCACTACTTTTGTGCGTCACTCTTGTATGATAAAGCAGCTATAGGGCACCTGGCGTCTCTGCCTTGACTGCCTGACAGCAAGGACATATTGTTTGCTGGTAAATGCTTGGGTTTTGGTACCCTGTCCCCTAGTTTACAGGCAGCACTTTTTACTCTGTAAAGTTTCATGACATTCAGATTTAGTACTCTGGATAAGAGAATCTAGCTGATTGATTGATTGATTGATTGATTGATTGATTGATTGATTGATTGATTGAAAACTGTATTAACAGTTTGCAGAATGGGTACAATAACCCTAACCCTATACATTACAGTACAGTCAATACAAAATCTAAGAGGATCCATTTTCAATACATTAGAACTTTTAAACATATTCACTTCTACTTCTTCTACTTACCTGAATTGTAAATTGTATGCAGATATACAGTGGCAGATATACCCTACCATTTATCAATAATAAATAACCTATAGAGGCCTATAAGTTATCTCGGCCACAAATGTGTGCACAATCAAATCCATGCAGTGTTTATTTAAACACAGCTAACTGTGCGTGTGTTTATGCCATGTGTAGGCATGTGCGTGCGTGCGTGCGTGCGCGCGCGCGCGAGAGAGAGAGAGAGAAGAGAGAGAGAGAGAGAGAGAGAGAGAGAGAGAGAGAGAGAGAGAGAGAGCAGCTAGGGAGGCAGGGCCAGGGAGAGCATGGAGAAAGACAGATGGCAGATCAGATAGGCCTAATGACATGACAGCATGGTTCTTACTAACACGTACAGTGGGTAATTGAAGGTATCCGGAACCAAGGCATCCTACAAATACTACAGCAGCTGAAACTGGCGTCAGGCCAGGCAGCTTCCCCCAGTTATGAGCTTGCGTTGCGTGCGTCAGCTACAATTGCACACCAAAGCAGTGCCGTAATAGCTTTTCAGGACTCACAAAGTACCCCTCTCTCGTACATGTGTGTTGAATTATTCGGGACGTAGGCCTACATGGAATTGCAAAAACCTGTTGCAGAGTTAAATTGCAGGTTGTTCAGCATAACCTGTTTCAGTTGCAGCATATATAGATAGGCCTACACGGCTACACCAGTCCAGAAAGCGTATAGCAGTCATTATATTGTCATAAATTAAAATACCTGCAAAGAAACATTTCAAAGTTCCCCTTAGGCAGGCCGTACTTTGCATGCTATCGTCCCATGTCGGTAAGCTATTCAACTTTGTTATAATAATGGGAACATAATTTGGCACAGCTGGTTGGGTTGGGTTCTGTTGATACAATGGGCTCTTTTTTTCTTTTTTTAACAACTGTCGCTCAAGAGGTGCGTGCTCCTATGGGCTATGTTGCTAGGCAACCACAAGCCCAGCCCACCTTTGTAGTGGATTCACCTGAGCGACGCTCAAGCCTTCGCCGCGCGACGGTGTGGCACGCCGAGAACAGCAGAGCTGCAAGCTCACAGAGCCGTGCTCCCGCGACGCGCTGTGAGCTTGTAGGTCTGCTATACACCGCCGTGCGGCGAAGTATGAATGGGGTTTTCACGTGAGACAACTCACAGAGATTCCGTCCAATCGGCGACCTGGACAGGTGCCTTCTCCAGGAGAGTTTCGGGAGGCGGAAACCTGCAGGTAGAGACGAGTAAGATAGACGCTCCTTTTCCTTTATAAATGTCAATTCATTTCACTGCTTCTCAAAATAATTGCTCAAACAGGTTGAAGATCAGCCGTCAATGAGCAAGCGGAGAGACGTTGCTCACTGGAATTGGGGAGATGCTATAGGCGACACGAGAGCAGCCAAGTCGATGCGTAAAATGGATAGTTTTCGTACTTTATGAAAAAGGACCTGCCAACCTGCTGTCACAGTTAAGCTCTGCATGCAGACAGTGACGAGGAAACAGAACAGGCCCGTGGACTTGTCGCTCGCCAGGACAGTTTAGCATAAATGTAAAAGTTAGTCTGGGACCTTTTAAAGTTTTTCTTTCTTTCTTTAATTAATTTTTTATTTTATTTTGTTCCATTCTTGCTGTGCCAATAACTCAGGTGAGTGATCCGAGGATGAGTTAGGTCAGGTGCGTTTGAGCATTGCTCAATCGTGAATCACGGCTTAGGTTTTTCTCCTCTTTTCTCATTGAACCTGTTTTACAGAGAAGTTAAACTAAACATAGTTGCACTGTCTGTTGTGTTGGTTATTCCTAGGATTAGAAGGAAGCACGTAGCCTTATCATCAGTGCACTATAGGCTAGTTATGCAAATAGTGACCTTTGAATAGGTCAAAACAAGACACTTTGATATGAAGGGAAATCAAGCATTGAAGCCAAGGTGAAACACAAGGAGGCTGTGTGATGATGACAATGATGCTACAGTAGGCTACTGGTTAAACAATGATTAATACAAATGTTTTAAAATGTCATTTCTGGACATGCTGCATAGAGAGCTAAAGTTTAGATCAATATGTAGCCATCGGCTGACCTAAGAACACTACCTTCCTCATTTGCATGTACAGAAGCTACATTAATCAGGTATAGATATTAGTTCTCGTTTACAATATAATCAGTATTAATGTCTTCTATGCACCTGTTACTCATTCTCAGTTGTGCAGAAGCTTTAACAGACTATAGAGGATGAGATACAGGAAACAAATGAAACATGATGCAATCAAAATCAGTTGGCCAGATCAGATTAGAATCTACAACATGGGCATGTGGCACACACACGGACGGCCCTGCCCACTGAACAAGACTTTAATTGAACAGACTGCACGATGATGCCAGGAACACTGATCCCAATGCTGTTGTTAAAAAGACCTCTCCATCGTCCTTGTTTATTGAGATCAGGTTGCCATGGTTACCCGATGTTTTACCGGTCAGGCCAGTCTGCCTCGAGCATCGATGCAGCTAAAGTAAAAAAAATCACACCCGTGTGAAGTGAGGGGCGCTCTAATCATCGTACATCATCGTACATAGTCATCAAGAATGGTGGTCCCTTATTGGCCAAGGGAGGCCACCGACATACATTTTCCGGTTTGACACGTATGATGTCAATTCTCCATTCATTGTCAATGACATTTAATGTTTGTGTTCAGAATCTACACTATATTTTACAACTGTGAAGTTGAAGAGAACTTCCTTGAGCAATAGATAGATGGTAAATGCTGCATTTATATAGTGCTTTTATCCAACGCACTTTACATGGATTGTGCATTACATTCACCCATTCACGCACACATTCATACACCGATGGCGGCGGAAACCATGCAAGACCTGCTCATCGAGGGCTTCAGAGTTTTGCTCAAGGACACTTCCGACACTAACTCTAGAGGAGGCCAGATTCGAACTGGGAACCCCATCTGTTCACTCTACCCCTGACCCACGCCGCCACCAAATAGATGAATTTACACTGTACTTTTTGTTGTGTTAATAGGTTAATAGGTCCCACCAGTGAAACATGGCAGAGAGGGCCCCGTGGTGGAGGGCCTTCCTGGTAAAGAGGAAGAGCGGAGGATCCAAGGACACGGCGGCCCCTGCCCTGGACCCCGACTTCAACCCGTTCGAGACGAAGCCCAAAGACCCCACCACCACCACCACCACCGCCGCAGCAGCCACCAAGACCCCCGAGGTCGACACGTCTGCGCCTCAGGCCCCGCAGCCGGAAGAAGAGCCCGCCCAGACCAACAAGGGCACCAGCCTGCTCAGCGACGAGACCTTCGACGACTCCAAGATGGAGTCGGTCTTCAACGAGCAGACGTGCCGCAGGAACATGAGGGTGTCTCGCTCGGGGCGCTTCAAGGAGAAGCGGAGAGTGCGCTCCAGCCTTCCCATCGAGGAGCAGGAGGCGGGGAAAGAGGAGCGGCGGTGACAGGGATGAATGAAGAAGAAGGGAATGAAGGACTTGTTTTATATTGAAGAGGCCAGGGGATGGAATGCATGAAAAGCTACTTCATGCACCTCATTTTGATGCGTGTGACGATTGGGACGGTCACAATGAAGATGACTAAAACGCATTATTTGACTTGATCGCGCCAATATGGTCAGAACTAGAACATCCACAAAGCTGATGTTTTTTTGTTTTTTTAGAAACATCACTGGAGCCATTTGGACAATGTTTATGCAGCTGTTTTGCATATTGACTTCAGATTTGAGGAGGCCACATGTAACAAATGTACAGTGACTTGATGATGAACTATAGCATTGTGTCTTATGTTTTGAGAATGGTTATTGGACCATTCGGGTTAAAATATGCCATAATACAAAGGGGACGGGGGGGAGGGTGCAAAGTTGCAGCAAGCACTTCAGACTGTAGTTTACATCCCATCTGGCCACTGTTTTGGTCATGGACAGTGTCGACTGATTCACCCATTGATGAGAGAGGACATACGAGTTAATTGTATACACACCACAATCCTTGCTTATTTTATTAGTGACCTTTATTTAATCAGGGAAGACCATTGAGAGCATAATATGCTCTCTTTTGCACGGACACCCTGAGTACAACATGATCAACACATACAAAACAACAAATAACACAATTTTACTTAAGATGAAATATAGATGAGCAATGTTAAAAAGAACATATGATTCTAATACACTGGGGCTACAAAAAACAAGTACAGTCGCTATGTGTTGCATCCACAAGTAGTGCCTTAAATGATTCTATCGAGACCAGTTTGTCCAGTTTCACAGAGTCCTGGCTTAAAATTGGGCCCAAATAGAGTTAAATTAACACTTGAGTTATCTATTGTAGGATGTCATTCTTTATCAATACAAAAGACAAAGCTTTGTGTATATGTCCTGTATTTCCAGGAAATGATTGTCCTTAGTATGTTTACATTATTGCTATATTTAATAATGACATTTTATATATATTTTCTATTTTAGCAATCATCGACCCACATTTGTGTTTGTTGATTCTACCGGGTTAGAAGGATGCTTACAGGCGATTTACTTACTTTACATACAGTATATGTGTAGTAAAAAATCTGTCAGTGGCAAAAAGCAGCTTCTTGTTACATGCTTGTATTAAGGATGGAAAGGATTTAATTGCTAAATGCTAGTGTAAATGCCTAATGTCCACTAGCAATGCCATAAATGAAGGATGAAACTCTAAAAGCAGAATTACACTGCGGCTCAAGATGGATTTTTATATTGTTCTCTTAACCACTTGAGCCCTAGCGAGGGGGACCCCTGGGAGACCCCAGATATTTCGTTGCTTGTATCTGTATGAGTGAGTGACGAATACCTGTCTTGATACTGTATACAGTGTAGGGTTTATTAAGAAGATAAAAAAAGATGGAGAAATATGAAGAATCTAAAGATGAGGCTATAGTTACATGTATAGTTTGCATCATAGTAAAATGTACTTGTGTGGTCTAATTTAATGAAGGCAGAATGCAATAAATAAATAAACATTCCATGCACTTTCTGCATTTTTGTCATGGACATGGTTCTATGTGTGCATGTATTAGCGTTAATACATTTTTACACCAGCAAATATAGGTTCTACACCAGTGCTGCCTATCCTGACCCCTGCCTGAGCTATGAACAAATGAACACACACTGCAATCCTACTGTATCATTGTCTGAGAATGGTATAATTACAATGAGTTAGCAGTATTTGTGCAACCTATGCATGTAAATTGCACTGCTCTGTCATTCAGTGGGAGGCTGGGAGCAGCATGCTTGTGTTACCACATTCCTTTCAACATTGACGTTAAGAGGACATGTGTCTTCACTTAATGTAGTCTTTATGTGACAGATTAATTTGTTTGTGGATAGCGCCACAACATTATACATACTTGTGTCTATGTCCCAAGTGTCCACTTAACACGCAGACACCCGTTTAAAGGTTTTATGACATTCATTTTTCATTTTTCTTTTAGGTTTTATGACCTCAATTACACCCAAAAAACCTGAACTTTGAACATTCAGTGGATTTTCTGTGGTCTGAGGTTTTCTTCTGGGTTTTTTGGGCCTTTTGAGCTACAATGAAAACAGGCAACACAGTGAAACAGTGACATCTGCTGGCAAATCCCATTGACATATATGGGATTTGCAGTAAGTGATGTCACTTACTGCCGGCAAATCAGAGCACCTGTTTGAGCCAGAAAACCCCAGATCACAGAAAATCTACTGAATGTTAAAAGTTCATGTTTTTTGGGTGCAATTGAGATTAGAAAACCTAAAAAAAACCAAGAACAATTCCAAAACCTTTTTTTTAATGTCACAATCCCTTTAAGACAAATATTGATGCCCTGTGAATTGTATATTCTTTTAAATTTGGGAGGTACATTCTTTTTTAGACGATAGTAATATGTTGCAATGCCATCTCTTCAACACCAGAGGGTAAAAATGTGCTACCATTGATTTAGCCATAGAATAGACTTGACTAGAACACTACTGCAATGTGGATTAAAATATACCATTTTGACTATTGGCTCCTGCAAGTATTCTGGTGCGCTTGCACGTGAACTATTAGGAACTTTGTTCGATGCCTGTTAAAGGCATAATTTCATTTTGAATTTGAAACACTGTTAAGTGCCATTCACACGAACTATCAAATATTGTATTGTTTTATAGTCTGTGGGAACTCTGTCTGCCACTTGACGATTTCTAAAACGATATATTTATAGTTATAGTTATAGCAGTGTGAATGGCCCCTTTGACCTTTGTGAGCTCCCCAAACTGTTTTTAAGTTGTTTGGTTCAATACATTTGAGACAGTACTTAAATAGACTGTTGTACGATATATTCATCCAGATAGTCACTGGTCTGTTAACTGACCATATCCAATATACAGTACACATGCACCAGTGATTGTTCTCCTATTAACTGTTGACATACTGTAGTTGTATAGTAGATAGGCTACACTGCAAACAAACTGTGTGTGTGTGTGTGTGTGTGTGTGTGTGTGTGTGTGTGTGTGTGTGTGTGTGTGTGTGTGTGTGTGTGTGTGTGTGTGTGTGTGTGTGTGTCGTGTGTGTGACTCTTATACTCTTACCTGGTAATCTCCTGTGTTTCATTCTCACTTTTAGCATTTTAGCTTAGCACTGTTGCATATAACTCTAGGCTACATAGGCTACTTAATGCAAACTGTTAATAAAGTAGCAGGCCTATTCAAACTGCTTACACACACACACACACACACACACACACACACACACACACACACACACACACACACACACACACACACACACACACACACACACACACACACACACACACACACACACACCTGTTTCCCCCCCCGGGCCCCGGGATCAATCAATGATTCTGAAGGTTTCATTTAATAGAGAAGACTATACTATACAGGGTTAGATTAGATTTCATTTCATTTCATTAGACAATCTTAGACTAGACTACTAGTAAGAGGCCCTGAGGGCGAGAAGTGCCCTCAGGGCGAGGTAGCGTGCACGCATCAGCCTGGGTGACAGGCAGCAGACTGCTGGACGAGCGCTGGCGCTTTGGCATGGGGGGTCAGTTCAACATATGGAATACATTTTGTACTGGTCATATATGGAGTGTGTCTTGAGTGTACAGGGTTTAATGAGGTCAGATCAGCATATGAAATGTCAGAACTGCAGGTCAGCTCCATATATGGAGATCTAAGGGTGGCCGTGTCTTGAGTGTACAGGGTTTGATGAGAGGCGTCACGGGCTGACTAACCTTCAGGAGCGTGTCACGAGGCACCATGATCATATGGAGACGGGCAGACGGCCATATATGGAGTGTGTCACAAGGCGTGATCAGGGCCTCTGGGCGTGTTATCACGGGGCGAGGTGTGATGGACTGACAACCACTGACTGGTTTTGTAGGTTTTCATAGTATTCTGCGACCTAAGGTCGCAACAATAGAAACTTCCACTGACTGAATCAGATTTTAGTAGGATATTACAATATAAGACTAATTTGCCCTGGGGAAATTGGCTCCCGACCTGCTAAAACCAGTTCTTATAATATGCATATATAATGATTATAACATTTGACAGGTTTACACTGTGGGAAAGTTCTCGTGCAACAGCTAAATCAAGTTTGGCAAATACAAAAGGATCGAGCCAATGAAAGAATGCTCTGTTTTGATTGGTCAAGGAGGACAGTGTGTGGAGCGGCAAGGTGGGGCCACGACGGAGAGACGACCTGTCCTATACTGTAGTGGTCGACAGCCGAACTGGTAAACAAGGATCGACTCGCAAAAAAAAGAGAACTATATGTTGACGCAGAGCTGCATGGAATTATTCTGTCACTTTTTTTGGACAACTTTTCTGGACCTGAAGAACAGCTTTTGGGCGTTATTACAGTCGAATAGTGAAGTTATGTTGTTCCTGCAGGCTGCAACTAAAGTGTAGTTTATTGGAAAACCAAACGTCAACATTGCTGTCCCTGCTCAGGCAGGCAGCAGTACTATAGGAATACGGTGTCCTCGTTTGTCTAAATATATCCAGCTGGCTGGGCAGCTTGTCACTGGGTCCCCGGACGGACAGAGAGGAGTGCACTATGAGGCCAGCAGTTTTCTGCAGTCTGCTCACTCACGCGTCCTCCTCGGCGCAGGTGTAACTTTCTACTTATCTGAAGGTACGGTCGGTGAACTACGTAGGGACGCTTGTTGTAGTAGTATGAATATAGCCATACAGTTACTGCGCTTCGGTTTGCAAAACAATCGTCCATCTTCGAACTAGTAAGTGGGCCTATAAATTAACGCTACTTCTGTAATGTATTCAACATGAATGGACTAATTTGTCTGAAGCTCTGACTATACTCCACATGCATGTAATGTTTGGAAATAACGGGCAACCACAGACTAGTGTATAGGTACTGAAAGACAGTGGGACGTAGGCCTATATGTTTTTTCTGTTCCTGCAGCATGCTATAGATATAGGCCTGCCTATATATACCTGATTTGTAACCTGTTCACCTGTTTCTTATTGTCTCCACCAGGCCGAAGGCATGTGGGGAGAGTATGTTTTGCACTCCGTCCGTCCGCGTGTCCGTCCGTCCGTCCGTCCGTGTGTCCGTGTGTCCGTGAACAGCTAATCTCGGCCACCGTTAACCCGGTCGATGCCATATTTTGCACACACACTCCCTGGATGCCAACCATGAACCTCTGCCCCAAACTTTCCAGAACGGCCTGTTATAGCGCCACCAGGAGGCCGCTTTGTGCAAAACAAGTTTTTGCACAGTACACCTACAGATTTTGTCCAAACATCACGCAAATTGGTACACAGTCTCTCTAGAGCCATTCAACCAAACGGGTCTTTCAGATTTATCAGACTCCATCCTGATTGGTTAAGATTGGCTTCCAAAGTTCACAGGAGTGCTCAGTTTCAAACAAAATGCTGCAAATCATGAACACATCGCGTGATTTCCCTGAAATTGTGCACCCACATTCCCACTAGGCCGAGGACGAAATGCCACATGAACAATTTCAACTCAGCCTCAAGGTGGCGCTATAACTGGCCGAAAAGTGTTTTTACCTCTAACTGCACGGATCTGTGGATAACCTGGTGGAGACCTGTGCCCGGAAGGGCACTTTTTCTAGTTGCTTCTGTCTTGCAGTGGGGTATTATAGGCTGGCTAAATGTATCTCTCTGACGTTTGCCTCAAGCTTTATAATGAAGCATATAAACAATTGATTGGAGTAAACTTATTCTGTGTCAGTTGCAGGGCAGTGCCAGTGCATGTGTGTAAACGTCAGACATGCATGCATGCAGAACCAATGGGGAAGAACTGTTCTGTATCAGTATACCTCACACCTGCTCTGTCTGAGCCTCACCATCTGTTGACCAGCATAGCCTCATTTAAAAAAAACACAAAACATTGACTGTGACTGTAGAAGCAACTTGACACAGATAGCCTATGCAGACAGAAATAGAAAGAAGGGATAGCCTGACAGTTGCATAGAGACAACAGCTCTCTCTCGTGCACACACACACACACACACACGCACGCACACGCACACACGCATGCACACACACACACACACACACACACACACACACACACACACACACACACACACACACACACACACACACACACACACACACACACACACACACACACACACACACACACACACACACACACACAGGCCAAAGAAGCAAGTGATTCACATCAGTTAACTTCACATTTAAGACCTCAGGCCAGGAATTAGCAAAGCACTGCAAACACAAACAGGTTCTGTCCCATACTTCACTTTAACAGTGGTGGATAAAGTAAGTATCTGAAAATTCTAAATATACCTGAAAGTAGGCCTATTGGCTTCAAAATGTACCAAAAGTAAAAGTACTTGTTATGCAGAATGTCCCGTTTCAAGTCATATATGGGTGGGTGACGTGACATGGTGTCCCTGGCTGTCCTTAGTGTCACTCATGTATAAATAAGAAATATATTTGTCAAAAACCTTCTGAATATTGTGCAGGACATTATGGTCCATGTGAACATACTCAAGATTAAAACATTTCATTCCTCATTTCTTCAGAATTGTCAACCAAACACAGCAAAACTCATATGGTGCGACTGTCCTGGCCTTGTTTCTCAAAGTAGGAACTTAAATAAAACTAAGGAAAAAAATGCTAAAATTATTTTAAAAATTCCATAAATATAATATAGATGTCTATTTATGAGCCTAATCTTTTCAAAGTCCAAGCATAATGTTTTCAGTCATTTCTGATCAAAAATATTTTGTCCCCCAAACCAAAATCATATTGTGTGACACCATTTTGGGAAATTTCACCAGGCAATTGTTTACACACCCATTGGGATAGAGAGGTACTTCTTCAGTAAGGCTGTTCAGCACTTGCATTACAATAGCATGACAGGTGTCTGTGGTGAATTATCATTTTAACATTTTCATAAAATACGATCTTGTTGGAACGCTGACAAATGCGACTCTTCCAAGTGTCTGTGGGTGTGACACCTTTTTCATTAAAAAAGCTTAAGGTATTAGATTTTTTGGTCATAATTACATGTAAATCTATGTTGCTTTGTTATAGCTAGCATGTTGTTAGCATGCTAATGTGTAGCTAGTAGCCTCAAGGTTATGTTAAGTGCAGAAAACGTAATATGGTGTGACACTTTATCATAATGGTGTGACTGTTTTCCTGTCACGCCATATGACTTTTTTGTCACACCATATGATACAAACTGTAATTTCCTACAGATATAGCAATAAATAACAAAGTCCCATGTTTCTTTTGTCCATTTAAACATTTGTTTTAAACATTTTCACCTAAAATCTGCAACTATCCACAATACATTGTGTTTAATTTCGTTTTATTCAGTCATTGCCATGTTATTCAATGTTAAAGCAATTTTCCTGTTGCTGTTTTTCCTGAGTAATTGTTTAATCAATCTGTAAAGTTCAGTACTCACTAATAAGTAGGTTAAAACACAGTTTGCTTTGAAAAATGAAGATATGATCATACGGTGTGACACTAAATAATTTGGTGTGACGTTCCAAATAGTGAAAAAATCATACCTTTATTAATGATGAAACCATTAATGTTTATGGATTACATAGCAAATAGTCTAAGGAAGAGTCACAAATATTTGTGTAATTTTAGAGAAAGTTTTGTCACAATAAATGCAAAATATATTGAAAGACCGATAACATGGGCCTCACATTGAGTGTTGATTACGAAAATAATATACAGATTTAATATATTTTCACAAAACTATAGTGGATCACAGGTTAGTTATGAAAAGGACTTTGATAAAGTGAGCAACTTAAGAAAGTTGTACTCCATTTTCATTTTATAAACAATTATTGTCATGTCACACCATATGACGATTTTAGGCACAAGTACAACAAAATGCTGAATAAATTCTGATTCCAATAAAATATCTAAAAACAAAATATGTTTCCATAAAGATGAGAGTGAGTAGAACAAAAGTAAATCATTTTTATTCCTGTTATTTAAAGGTATATTCAGTGATTTCACTTAATTCAAATATCAATTATTTTTTTGTTTTGTTGTGATAATCCTCCCTACTATAGAGTGTGCTGACCATATAAGGAGTTCCTCACTGTCCCCAGTTACCCCCTGGGGGTCAAAAACCCTTAGGTTTCGTTTTTGACTCTCTATCCTGATTGGACGAAAGGCTGGGTCCCACAGCCAAAAACGAAACCTAAGGTTTTTTGAGTGAAATCACTGAATATACCTTTAAAGGTTTTAAAAAAACACTTTTTTTGGGGTGTCACGTCACTGACCCATATACAGGTAGGGCTGAAGTGGGCAATGCAATTGTAATAATCATTAGAATCTACAAAGTAACTAGTAACTAAGGTTTTCAAATAAATGTAGTGGAGTAAAAGACCACTATTTGGATCCGATATGTAGTGGAGTAGAGGTAAAAGTATTGGAAATTTGAAATATATACTGAAGTAATAGTACAAGCTACTTTACACCACTGCACTTTAATTGCTAAGTATCCTGGCAGCTGACATTTTAAAATGACCAGCATTCAAAGGTTCACGGTTCAAGGTTGTACTTTATTGTTCCATCTTGTGTACAGGTACATAAGAGCACAACTTATTTTAGTTTGGCTTCCTTCAGACAGTGCAGCAGCGTAGAGAGCGTATAACATTCAAAACAACAAAAACACAGCAAATAGCAAAAAAAAGCACAGGGATAGAATAAAGAGTGCAAAGAAAGAGCAACCAATGAGTAAAAACAATAGTAACATTATGTTTTCCCTGTAGTAGCAAAAGTCATAGGTAAACTTTGTGAACAGCTTCACAAAGGGTTATTCTCGTCTCAGTCCCATGGACATTATTTTGGACAAGCTTGTGATCGTTTAATGATGTCATTACCGTGGGAGGAGGTCTCAGACTCTGTGATTATACCAGTGCTGTTGCTATAGCGCTGTAATCAAGTTGCCAACAACAATGACTGGTTTCTACGTTTTAATCAGAATGCGTTAAGGTTAAGGATGAACTACCGTGACCTCAGGTGAGGGGTTTTCCTTGAATCAATCAATGATTCGGGTTGTATTTATAATATACCACACTTTACCAAAACAAAACCAGGTGGACCACAGAAATTAATCCACATGTAATCTGCATATTGATAACTTGTGTGTCCTGGATTCACGTGTGCACAACAGACACACAGATGGACCTTATAGACGGCTATAACTTCCTGCATTGTAAAAAAAGAAGAGAAATTAGTAGATGGGGGGTACACAAGGGTCTGCTTTCTGCTATGGGTATAGGTTGTCTTTATAATGACATGACCACCTTCAGCAATTGATACTTAGAGCCACAAGAGATCTTTTAGAATCTGGCATCTCCGTGTGTAATCATTCAACAAGTCTGGAAAGAGATCTTGTGTTTCCCTCACTTGATATAACATGTTCCTCGAGAGCTGCACTGATATGTTTTTCAGTCGGTCTGCACACATAATGACGGTGAAAGCATTTGGCCAGTGAGGGTCGACTCTACGGGTTAGGGGGAGTGGGGGAGGGGTGACTTGTTAACTCTCCACACAACATGCACCATTGTTTCTGTCCTCTGCCCCTCCACCGGGCATTGTGGGAAAACAAGAGGGAGGGGAGGGGAGGGGGGTGTCTCAGATTTCCCCGGAGAGGAAGGAGCAGCTCACTGTTTCCTGTTTTGTGAGGCTGGGTTGTTGAAAGCTCTTCCTGTTCGGAGGAGAAGGAACTCAAGGAAGAGGTCACATAATCTGACCCCCGTCCAGCCCATGGTGGTATAGCATGCTTCTGTGTCATGGAAAATGAAAGTCCTCCGTCCCGGAGTTCTGGTTACGCTCGCCACCCCGGCGGTCGGTCGGTGGCCGTGTCCGAATACATTGGCGAGCGGGGTTGTACCAATGTACTTCAAGGACGACATGACATCACCCATTTTCAACCTATCTTCATGTAAAAAATATAAAAATCCTCATTAATACTGCTCATGATAAAAAATGGTACGATATTTTATTATTTTTCAATGTCATGTCTCATAGGAGGACACACACACAGAAAACCGCCTACGAGTGACATCATGAGCAGTTTTTTTCTTCTTCTCCAAACAGGATTTCAACATTTTTATTTAAAATGTTATTAACGCAAGAACAATGGCTTCCATTATAGCATGCTAACTTTCCAGGAACGAAAAACCTTAATGTCACTGATAGGCCGGTCCACCGAGATACAGAGTAGACTCAAGAAGACGTTCTACATGTAGAAAAGGTTTCATCTTTCAAATGTAGCTTTCAAAACTCTAAAAAGTATGGCAATTGAATTTGGACTGATGTGAGAAATTATAATGCTGCCATAGTTAATTATACATTATTTACGTTTGTGTAACTGAGATTGTATTTGGTTAGAATGTCTGGTTCACCACAAATTAAACATAAATTGATTGATCGTTATCAGTTAATAGAAGTCAGATATAGGGGCGCACGGTGGCACAGTTGGTAGTGCTGTCGCCTCACAGCTAGAAGGTCCTGGTTTCGATTCCCGCGCTGGGCGCTGTGGGTGCTGGCGGTGTGCCTCCTCCTCCGTGTCATCAGTGCCCATACCCGAGGCGGGGTTGGCGAAAGGGCCCTTCTGTGTGGAGTTTGCATGATCTCCCTGTGTCCTCTAGGGTAGGCACCCTCACAAAAAACACAAAACATAATAATCATGGTCTCTAAACTGCCTCCCCCTGGCCAGCCAGAGTGCCTGATGGAGGGGAAAGGAACTGGTTGGAATAATGTGTTCCTTCCACGAGCTACGTCCAACCAGGGAAACTCCCCCCTGTCAGGTGTAAAGGAGCAACTTGGACACTCAGGCATGAAGGAAGCATGAGTTCAAGTCCGTTGCTCTCCCCATGTTCCCCATATATGGGGACTAGGTTGGCAGAGGGTGTGTAGAGCCCAGGATCACATTAGATAATTGACACAGGGGTGGAAAATGGGTTACAAAGTCGTGGGATAAAAAAGAAAAAAAGTCAGATTTAGTTTTGTATTGACATTTTTTTAATCAGGGGAGACCATTGAGAGCATATGCTCTCTTTTGCAAGGACACCCTGAGTACAACCCTCCAGCAAGGGCAGAATCCATTATTTTGTACCGGTCTGCCCGTCGGCCGGTGCGATGGGTCGGCCGGTCTGTGGGTGGGTCGGCCGGCCGGATCTTTTTATTTTTTGTACCGGCCGATGGGCCGGCCGGTGCGATAGGTCGGCCGGTCCGTGGATACATGATCACACATACAAAACAACAAATAACACAATTTTACACAAGGTGAAATATAGATGAGCAATGTTAAAAAGAATTAATGCTAATACACTGGGGCTACAAAAAAAACAAGTACAGTCGCTATGTGTTGCATCCTCAAGTAGTGCCTTATACCAATTTGTCCAGTTTCAGAGAGTCCTGGATTTACGTATTTGTTTATACCAGCCTAGGCTACTAGTATAGACCAATAAATCAAATTGCAATGTATTGCTACTTATTGACTATGTGTTTGTTGCCTGTTGCTAGAGGGTATCCAATCACAGGTGTTATCTTATCTACAGGTATCTGAAGTCAGTCATGCCTGTGCCCCCTCCTCCTCCGCCCCCTCCTCCACCACCCCCCGCGCCTAGCGCCGCCCTGCCACAGGTAAGGCTGCACGTCTTCTTTTGCTGCCAGGAGACTGAGCTCAGTGAACTTTTCAAGAATCAGAGTCGATTTCATTGGCACAAGACATTCTCACGCGCGCGACAGAACATGACTTGGTCACTTCAACGGTTTCACACAACAATACGAGGCAATATTACGAATCCAATATAGAAAATTGAAGTGGGAATTGGATAACGGTAAGGAGTCAAGGAACTGTCGCGTCTGATATCCGGAGAAATGTCAGAATCTCGAGCCAAAATGTGTAAATAATTGATGTGATGTTGTAAACGCCATCTGCCTGGCATCACACAGGTGGCTTGGTGTTGATTTGCTACAATTTAGCCCCAGGTGTGAGTGACATGGTTAGACACACTGACATTCTGCCGTAAGTTGAGCTAGATTCGCGTCGATTTTGTGTCCAATGTTATTGTGTAATAGTACTGTAGTACTACAGACTGCTTTGGAAGGTTACCGTATAGTGCACTATATATAGGAAACTTTTCTCCGTGCCAATTAGGCTAATGATGTCTGTCAGCCGGTCAAGGGAGCAGCCGGAGCGGTCTCCTCTTTTCCTCTGTCTCCCTTCTCTCTTCACAGACACATATACTCCTCCCTTCATGCAATTGTAAATACTCACGTCATTCATTCTCACTGACTGTCAACCAAACACCTGGAGGTTATTTGCATTATTAATCAGAGGTACAGTTACTCTCTCACACACACGGACACACGCGCGCGCCACACACACACACACATGCGACGTGCGTGCACACACGTGGCGAGGTGGACAGCAGACACTGCATAGCAGTGTGGTGTCATATTTCTATAACGGGCCCTGCAATGTTCTCATGTTAATTTTGTGCAGTCTGGTCCTGCGCGCACACACACATACACACACACACACACACACACACACACACACACACACACACACACACACACACACACACACACACACACACACACACACACACACACACACACACACACACACACGCGCAGACCATGATTACAATTACAATGAAGCAGACAGACAACTCTTATCCATTGAGACTTCCAGTTGGCCTACATGTGCGATGAGTGGATGGCATGAACCACAGTCCACAATGACAGGGTAAATGGTCAAGTAGAAAGAAATGTAATGCTTCAAAGGAACCGTTAAGGCTGATAACATTACCCAATGTAACATTCAGCCGGCAGGCTAAGCCTGGGAGACATATAAACTGCAATGACGCGCATATCAAACAATGACACAATTATTCCAAACAAAGGCTCAAGTTTAAAATGTTTACTTATTCAGTGCACCAATTACTACAATATACAATTTCCAATAAATATATCTGTAATAAATATGTGCAAAGAATTAAATAAACAGTGAGCTAATACCAAAATAAAGAATCAAAATCAAGTGCAAAATGCACCAGCTCAGCTGGCAAAGACCTACATTTGTAGCCTACTGAAGGCCACCCACATAGGCACTCCAACCAATGAAGAAGCGCCAATGCGGAGCCTATATACACCCATCACCAATCAACGTGAAATAAGTGACTCTTTGGCTCCTATACAGGAACAATGATAATAGGTAAGCCTGTGCGCCACACCTTAACGTAAACTAATGTGTTTAGTGTGTGCACGTGAGGACCTGTGTGTTTGAGCAGAGGGAGATATTATGTGGCGTTTCAAGGTTTATTTCAGATGTTGTTTTCCGAATGTTGCATAAAATGTCCTAGGGGTGAAATTATTAATTGAGTAATAATCAACTGACATAAAATCAATCAAATCAAATCATAGTCATGCCAGTATCATGTCAGTATCATGGTTACAGTAGTATCATGGTTGGGGGTGGCAGTGGCTCAGGGGTAGAGTGGCCGGTAGAGCAGCCGGATGGGAACCGCGAGGTTCCCAGTTCGATACTGGCCTCCTGGACTCCCTAATCGCTCCCGACGTGCAGGTTGATGCCTTGCATGGTTTCCACCGCCATCGGTGTATGTCATACACACACTGTATGAATGTGTGTGTGAATGGGTGAATGTATAATGCACAATCTATGGAAAGCGCCTTGGATAAAGGCCATTTATAATGGTCAGTATCCTGTCAGCATTATGGTCAGTATCATGTCAGTATGGTCAGTATCATGGTCAGTATAATGTCAGTACCATATATGATATTCCATATTATGAAATGAAAAGTAGTTTTTCAGTGCTGCTGCCAAATCAAATCAAATAAAAACAATGATCATGAAAGTAATCATTAGCTGCAGCCCTAAAATGCCATTGTATTTACAATGTCAACCATACAGTAGCCTATATGTATGTATTTCAGACTTTTATATTTTTTTTACATGAATGTTGAGTGGTGTTGTTGTTGTTGGTTTGTCCTGTATCTGTCATGTATCTGTTGTCTGTACTGTCTTATGTTAAAAATAAAATACTTACAGTACAGTATATGTATGTATACATGTACAGTATAAATATCTCAGTCATACAGTAAAATCCTCTTTTGTAACCTCAATAGTGTATACAAATGTAACCAAACAGACCCTAAGCTCTATTTCGTTGTCTGACAAATAGTGAAAATACCTTGTAGGCCTATATTGGCTTTAATCCTTTTGAAAATGTACAAATTCTTTCAAAGTTCTTTGACAAGTCGTCTATGAGGACGTGCCCAAAATAAAGGATGAAAGTGGTTTACGTTATAGCACTGAGGCTTGAGGACTCTTTCCATCTGTGACTTTGACGTTCTGTTTGCTTGTGCTTCTCTCTCCCTCTCCCTCTCCCTCTCCCTCTCCCCGTGTCCACGGTGTTGGTCGGACCCTCCCAAGCTGCAGACCAGCGGAGGAGGAGGAGGAGGCGGCGGCGGTGGCAGGAATGCCCTGCTGGCAGACATCCAGAGAGGAGCCATGCTCAAGAAAGTCACACAGGTCAAAGACTGCAGTGCCCCCTTTGTGGACAGTAAGAGGAAGAAACCCACACATACACACAGCGATTCAGTACTAATGGGTCTCACATGGGCAACTGTCCCGTACAGTGAATTATCCTCATTGGCACCGATGAGGGAAGGGAAAGAGAGACTGGGGTGTATTTGTGTGTGTGTGTGTGTGTGTGTGTGTGTGTGTGTGTGTGTGTGTGTGTGTGTGTGTGTGTGTGTGTGTGTGTGTGTGTGTGTGTGTGTGTGTGTGTGTGTGTGTGTGTGTGTGTGTGTGTGTGTGTGCGTGCGTGCGTGCGTGCGTGCGTGCGTGCGTGCGTGCGCGTGCGTGTGTGTGTTTGGCACAGAAGAAACCTTGGACATTCATGTAAATAGAGAAGCGGTGAAAGTAAAGTCGTGGAGAGGATAAAGAGCAGTTGTTTTGAAACTGCTCATGGGGAGCTTATTATGTCTCCGTTGTGGGCTGTTTGAGTTCAGCGTTTCCTGGGATGACACGCACGCGCACGCACGCACGCACGCACGCACACACACACACACACACACACACACACACACAAAACCAACACGCATACACTTGAGGAAGGAATGCCCCATGGCAGATAAGAGCAGATAAAATGGGCAACGACGGGTGCATATCTTTGGTCCGACGTCCTAACAGTCCGACACGCAATCAGTCCGACACCCTAGCAGAAATAGCAGATCAACAAGCTCGTAGCGCGGTGCCGCACTATGAGCATGTAGATCTGCTATTTTTCGATAGCTAAAGTATACCATATAACCATAATGCGTAAAACACCAAAAGGGGTTCCCGTCCGGCCACGTATGTCGGACTATTGGTACGTCGGACTAACGTATGCCCCCCATGGGGAACTACTGTACATGGTGGTTAAGACAATGGAGTCACGAAAACATGAATGTACATAATTGGCATTTCATGATTTCATATCATAATACGTATGAAGGAAAAAGGTGACTTGTGTGTTGCTTTTTGTTACATTTGTACACTCATTTACAATGAATAGATTAACACTGAGGATATGTTGATTCAGTTTTGATTTCAGTTTTGTTCATCTAACCTTCAAGGGTCCTTTTTACACACTTTACACACCAGTCTTTTTTTGTAATGTACAGGTATATGAATAAAATAAGTACAGTGCTGTCATCTGTACACGTGTATATAACATAACACACGACTGACAGAGTCCTACCAAATTATCCTATCAGTATTGTCATTAACCCATTTTAGACGGGAACACCTTTTGGTGTTTTAAACATTATGTGATAATTTAGCTATTGGAAAATAGCAGATCTACAAGCTCTGCTATTTTTGAAAAATCGTGAAAATCCGGCACAAATCTTTGAATATATATACCGGTACATATATATTCTTTCAGAAGACTTTTTTTTTATTTCGACGTCGGGCCTAAATGGGTTAATAACCACACAGTTAACCCGTTAACTTGTTATCCACCTTGTTAATTCATGTAATTTGTCAAATGCATTTTGTTTTTTAATACTTTTTAATACTTTTTTAATACACGTGCGTTGTTGTTCCCCAGAACCCAAGGTTGGTGGCGGAGACGTGCCCAGCGCTGTCGGTTCTTCGTCAGGAGGGGTGCCACCCACGGCGCCCTCTTTGGGTGGGCTCTTTGCCGGAGGGTTTCCCACTCTCAGACCTGCAGGACAGAGAGATGCCTCAGGGAAGAACCCAGGTTGGTTGGATATTATTACTTGCGCAAGCCGAGCACGCAAGTACTGCGATCGGCAGGGTAGGTGTTGTCCACCGGCCAATAAGGGACCACTATTCTTAATGACGCAACTAATACTGGGCAGCCCGTGCCCTATTGACGATATGCACACCGCTGCCATCTTGCCAGCAAGGTGCTAACTAGGTGTAACTTCTCATAGACAGCCCATTCAACCAAATAGAAAAGTCCTATCTACTTGTATTAAATAACGTCAAACTCGCCAACATTGCAGCTGTACGGAAAGCTTGAATTATCCTCTTTCTATGTGTTTGTTTAATACAATTCCACTGTAGACATGTTATGAGCTCCTTTCTGTCAAGAAATTCCTTGCAGGTGCTGGAGTTTGGAAGTGCTCGTTGACCATCACTCAACAGCCCATGCGTACCACCTGTTTTGAATTTCACATAATGCAGGAGGCAGTAGGAGGTTGCTTTACTGATAACGAGTGCTTCCAAACTCTGACACTTAGAAAAATAATCATCTGCAAGGAATTTCTTGACAGGAAATAGCTCATAACATGTCTACGGTGGAGTTTTATGAAACAAACACTTTGCAGATAGTAAGAGGATAATTCAAGCTTTTCGTACAGCTGCAACGTTGGTGAGTTTGACGTTGTTTAATACAATTAGATACAGTAGGACTTTTCTGTTTGGATGAATGGCCTGTCAGTGGGAAGTTGCACCTAGTTAGCACCTTGCTGGCAAGTTGGCAGCCGTGTGCATATCGTCAATAGACAGTACTGAGGACACACTACACAGCTGATTCCAATTGCAATCTGACATTTCACACAAGGACTGAAAAGACTTCCTGTTGATTGGAAGGTGCCAAGCACTAGATGAGTAGGACGGGTGTTTGTTCATTTATATTTGTATTATGCGTCTGTCTTATTTAGTACTGTGTATATGAATTGGCGCCAGAAACAGTTACTTTTGTTAATTACTTTATTTAGTTAGGCAGGTTTTAATTAATTGGGTTACCACGTACTGATTATGATTTATATATGATATAGTTTGACTCGAGGCTAGTCAGAGACAACAGCATAGGGGAGAGCTGCCAGGGCCTTTGTGAAAGGTTTAGCCTGTAACCAGTATCTTTAAGTGTACCCCCTCATCCTCGCAAAGCATATTTACAACCTTACATTTAGATGCCATTGGAAATATTTGTATTAAACATTTTTAATCAAAGTTGCAACACATTTTCACAACATGTGTGTATAAGGGATAGGCGTCATAAGGCGCCATGTGGCATGGAGAATAGACGTAGACCTATTTGAAACGGATGATAGCTTGATGTCACAGGCTCAGCATGACGTCATATCGCCTTCATATGGCGTAGACCGCAGAGAATAGAAGAGAACAGCTTTTAGTACATATTTGAAAGGCGGTATCTAAAGGTAGACTTTGGACTTTGCTTTATTGACCTCACCTCCCCAGCTCCCAAGGGGAAATACAGATCCTTAGGCTATAAGGCTTCCCCAAATAGGAGCCCTTATACTCTTGACAGTTCCCTAGAAATATAGGAGAATCTCTATTACACTCAGCCTCTCTGCAGCACTCTAACTGAAAGTGACTGCATATGCGGAGTCTGTTTCATTTCTATCCGAAAGCCCTTGAATGATGGAATATGATTAAGGATTACTGTGATTGTGGTATACTCACATATCACACATATCATAATTCACTGGCTAATATGCGTCGGGCACCCCACTTTGGGAACCGTGGGTCTAGTGAACTTTTGGAGGTAATAGCCGTAGCCTGAAAACCCACCTTTTCAGACTCCATCATGGCCCATAGCACTTACCCTAACCCCTTAGATAGCATTTATGTTGGCTTAGATAGCATTTTATACAGACTTATAGCATGTTATGTAGACAGCACTATAATTGTATTGTATTTAGTCATAGCACGCCATAGTACATATGTATAGCATAGTAGTAAATATGTATAGTTTATATGTATAGTGTATGTATAGTTTCATTATATAGATATTCCACTGTTACTTTCTTAGCTTACGCATGTTTCATGATAAATACTTTTATGTGATGTATTCCCATGCTTTTGTTCTTGCTTAAATGTAAGTCGCTCTGGATTAAGAGCGTCTGCTAAATGCCTAAATTGTAAATTGTAAATAATAATACCCCAGAATTTCAGTAGGTCTATTGTACATACAATTATTTTGGACAGACGGCCATCATGAATTCACAGCATACCTTTTCTCCCAATTTTCGCCTTATACCTTAATCTTCAGGACAGGAACCTCTTTTGGTGTTTTAAGCATTATGATTATACTTTAGCTATATTGAAAAATAAGAGCTAGTAGTATTTTTTAAAAATCGTGAAAATGTGGCGCAAATCTTTGAATATATATTCTTTCAGAGCGATTTTTTTAAACTCAAATCTTTGCTTCTGGGGCCTTCTATAATAACAACATATTTTCAGAAGGGGGTCGGCGGCCAATTACATATATCTTTTGGGGTCCTTGACATGAAATAGTATTAGAACCACTGACATAGAAACATAGGTTTTTCACAGAACTGTCATGATTTTGACATTTTAGTAGAATCTGGTCTCAGTCCTGAATGGGCGGGAACCCCTTTTGGTGTTAGCATTATGTTATGCTTTAGCTATTGAAAAATAGCAGATCTACAAGTTCATAGCGCGCGCTACGAGCTTGTAGGTCTGCTATTTTTGAAAAATCGAAGAACGACTGACATAGAAACATAGGCTTTTTCAGAAAACTGTCAGGATGTAGAAGACATTTTTAGAATCTGATCTCAGTCCTGAATGGGCTTAATTAATCATAAACGTGTACAATCACGGCACTGCTGACCCCTGCTGGTTGGTCCTGAGGATGGTATATACACACGTGGAATGGCCTGCCAGTGAGGAACTAATTATACAGCTGGAGGACATGCTGTAGTGCCGTGCAGAGGAGAGGAACACCCTATTCCTCATATAGTTCAGCACGGGGTGGCAGTGGCTCAGGGGGTAGATGCTGTGGGATCCCCCAGAGTTAGTGTCGAAGTGACTCCTTGAGCGAGACTCCGGAACCCCTAATCGCTCCCGATGAGCAGGTTGGTGCCTTGCATGGTTTCTTCCGCCATCGGTGTATGAATGTGTGTGTGTGTGTGTGTGTGTGTGTGTGTGTGTGTGTGTGTGTGTGTAAAGCGCTTTGGACCATTTACCATTTATAGCACACTTACCGACAGGCACCCTTGACCAACCTGTAGCCATCCGTCACTAGTGCAGCGACAGAGATTGCCCTCCCGACCCCGACCTCTCACACAAACGTAAAAAACCATTATCTCAGTACCGACGGCTGGCCGAGCCGGACGAACCGCGTTGGCCTCAAAGCCCTCGTCTCCGCAGTGGTGTGCGGCCGGGGCACTCTCTCCCCCTTGCGCCACACGAGCGCCGGCCAACGTTCACTTTCATTGATTGAAAATGAAATGTAGGTCAAGCCGAAACTGGTGAATAATTCAACCCCTATCCATGGTGGTAAACGGTGGCAAAGAGTTCACGGCTCAGCTCGGTGCACAGAGAGAGTGATTTGCATTCGGAGCGTTCTAGAAGCGCTGTTTGGAAGTACTTACTTAAGGATGGGTTCTAGTCAGTACATCATTTGAATATTATTTCGCATTTCATGTTTATCAGAGTACAGGTCACTCCATTCTGTGTAGTGCAAAACTAGAGTAATTAGCTGAGGGAAAGTCTCAAACACTTCAGCAAGGCATACTCTTCTATTATTCATACATGCAAATGTGTCCAAGTGTTTGCATTAATGTCCTCTATGAAACTTAAGCGCTGTTACAAGCGCACTGGCTATAGCTCTAGTCATTTTGACATCAATTACTGTAGCTTCAGTTCAGCTGAAGTGTGAAAAATGGGGCAGACAGAGGAACGTGTGAAAAATGTAGACATGTTTAGTACATTACATGCTTCTTAAAGCATAATTCAAATTAGATTTCTTCTTTTGCCTTATAGGTTTTTAATGGTACTCCCAACTTTCAACCCCTGAATTTACCAGGATCCACAATTTATATAATACTCTATTTCTAATGTTATTTGGATGAACCTAAGGAGCATAAAAAAACCTTGAACGATTACTTTTGCAATTTCTTTTGGGTCAAATCTTAGATTGACTGTCCTACACCAACACCCCAGCACCCCTCTCCATGCACCCCTGTGTCCCTGTCAACATTCAAACAAACCAAATCAAGTTTGTCACAACGCATCAAATTGCGCAGTGTTGCACTATAAGTATCCCTGTCTGATATAATAATATACATTTAACGTTCTGCTCTCTGTGTGTGTTTTTGTATAGTGTTCCGATCGAGCTCGACCATCGGCCTGAAGCCCCTGTGGAACCAGCCTCCGTCACCAGACGCCGTCGGAAGCGCCGCCGCCGCCGCCCACCACCACCCCCACCCCAACACGGCGTGTTCATCCTCCGCTCCTCCCTCGCC
This sequence comes from Protomyctophum parallelum, assembly GCF_964188405.1. Taxonomy (NCBI): domain Eukaryota; kingdom Metazoa; phylum Chordata; class Actinopteri; order Myctophiformes; family Myctophidae; genus Protomyctophum; species Protomyctophum parallelum. The sequence goes on along the minus strand of NC_139697.1, from coordinate 19,932,941 downwards.
ATCTCACAGCAGCAAGCGTTCCCCCTTCGCCCCCACCTCCTCCCCACCCCCACCTCCACCTCCTCCTCCTCCCCCCGTCCCCATCTCACCTCCACCACCACCACCACCTCTCGCTTTCTTCTCCACCTCCTCCCCCCCTCCGCCTCCCCCTCCTCCCCCTTTCTCCTCCTCCTCCACCTCCCCTCCCCCCGTCCCTGTCTCCCCCCCTCCTCCTCCCCCTCCCGCCTTCGCCTGCACCTCCTCCTCTTCCCCCCCTCCGCCGCCCATGCCCTCCTCTCCCCCGCCCCCTCCCCCGCCCCTGGCCTTCCAGGACCGGCCCCCCGGCGGCGGCAAGCCGCCGCCCCCCGTTCCCACCGGCCCCCCTCCTCCTCCTCCCCCTCCTCCTCCCCACCACTCTCAGGTGACCCGGCCCACCTGGCTGCCCATCCACCAGCATGGCCAACAACAGCAACAACAACCCTCCACGCCGCCACCTCCCCCTCCTCCTCCCGCCGTCGACCGCTCCTCGGGGTACTTCTACCCCCCTCCCCTTGTCTCCGAGCCCCCCTCCAGGTTCCCCATACTGCGGGACAGCAGCCCGCTGGGGCCCCCGCCCCCTCCTCCTCCTCCGCCTCTCCCCGCCTCCTACGTGCCCAGCTCCGCCTCCTTGCTCCTCCTCCCCCCTCCTCCGCCCAAGGCGCCGCCCGTGCCCTCGCCGGCGGCCATGTTGTTGCGTCCCATGGGCATGCCCCCCCCCCCTCTGCCGCCCTCCTACCCCTGCACGGCGCCCACGCGGCGGCCGCCCGCCGTGCCCAGGAGTGCAGGTGTGTGTGTATTAAGACGCGAAGGTCCGTCATGGCCGTCCGTCGCTCCCACTTTACACACTGTGCAATTTACACTGGACCTAGAGTAAAGTGTTTGGTCAATGCCTACATTGTAATTGACAATTTACAATAATCATGTAACTGTGATTTCTTTTTTTTTGTCCCACTTTTTTGGAGTAGCAAGTCAAATTAGTACTTATACTTAACCCATTCTGACCTGAGATCAGATTCTAAAAACATCCTGACAGTTTTTTGAAAAAGCTATGTTTCTATGTCAGTGGTTCTTCGATTTTTCAAAAATATCAGACCTACATGCTCATGCACAGAGTGCCGCGCTATGAGCTTGTAGGTCTGCTATTTTTTAAAAATCGAAGAACGACTGAGATAGAAACATAGCTTTTTCAGAAAACTGTCAGGATGTAGAAGACATTTTTAGAATCTCATCTCAGGTCAAAATGGGTTAAGATCTGGTTGCAAAAGGGGTGAAGTGGCCCTTTAATACTTGTGACGAACGTCTGGGGTTTTTTCCTCATTCTGTGCCCACAGGCGCAGGGCGTCTGGCTCCGCCCCCTGCTCCCCCAGCGCGCTCGCCGTCCACTGAGCTGTCCAGCCGCATCCCTCCACCTCCACCACCTCCACCTCTCGCCCCCTCCAGCCTCAGGAATGGACACCTCCACAGCCTGGGTGAGACACACACACACACACACACACACACACACACACACACACACACACACACACACACACACACACACACACACACACACACACACACGCACATGTACTGTATGCCAGTGGTTCTCACAGTGGGGTCCGGGGACCTTATGGGCCTGTATAACACTGAGAGTGTACATTTAACGGGTCCATTTGGTTCCATCTGTACACTCTCAGAGTTAAATTAACATTGATTTTACAATATAAATTGGGGTCTCAGAGATAATAAAAAAATGCCATTAAATGGGGTCCGTATAGACTCATGCCGTAGGCGTAGACTAAAGCCAGAAAAATCTTCTCTTATAGGGTACCTGGCAACTTTTTTTCCGCCCACACCTTTCAACAGCACTCAAAACAAGTATTATTTTAATTGTGGGTGAACACCAGTAGAATTTGGTGAAAACCGGCACTGTTTTTGTCACGATATCTGTCTGTTGTATACTTTTATTATGTACTGTAGTGTTGCCCTATAGTGTTTCCTGTTCTGCCTGTCTTGTCTCACCTCCCTGTGATTACTAGTTTTCTCCACCTGTGTCCTGTTAGTCTCCCAGCCAATCCCAGTGTTGATTGTAGTTCTGTTGCACCTGTGTCTAGTCTATATAAACCTCCCTGTGTTCAGTGTTCCCTTGTCAGATTATAAGTCAATGTTACTGTGTATGTCCTGCTACACTTTACTGTGAGTTTTACGTTAATAAATATATTGGACTGCATCAGTTTGCCTGCCTGGTTCTGCTTCTGGGTCCTCACCTGACACACCGTGACAGTTTTAGAGATATTTGTCGGGACTTGAGACACCAGGCCGTCTGGTCACCATAATGTATGCGTGTGTGTCACTTTGTGGTGCCACAGATCGAAAGCCCATACATTTTTCCCATAGAGATTTCCCGAAAATATTGATATAAATTATTTTAAGCCTGGAACCAAGCCACGCAGGCTCCTGGCGAATCATGATGACCATGAAACCATTTGATTCTGTGTCAATAAACTGTTATGACAAGTCTTCTATAGCTTGTTAATTGTGGCTAACTACAGTTAAATCTAAGAGCACGTGTCAGTTCCATTCCATGGGAGCAAAGGGACGGAGCTGTCCCGTTGCCGACAGCCAATAGGAAAGAAGCGCCGTGGTTGTTGCTCGAGCCACACAGCATGAATGAAAAGGGTAGTTTTAAATAGCACAGGGAACTGGTTAATGGCAAGAATAGTATAGTTGTTTTTCTCCCATTTACACAACAGAGCAGGAATATTGTTGGGAGAGAGTAACCTCGCCTCACCAGGCTTTCCACCACCTCGTTTCAAACGTCCATATGATCGTATGACGTAACGATATCATCCGCTCCCGACAGGATCGAAATGGTGCCCAGAGAGAGAAGGAGAGTGAAACGGAAAATGGTGAAACGAAAACATGTGATTGATTGACACGTCACTGGCGTCACTGGAGTGCTGAAAAAGGTTGACTTTGCTCAACTTTTTGATTTGCAAGCGCGTCATGCAGCGTCATTTGCAGCGCGTCATGCAGCGACAGGTGTCGGGTGTCAGTTTGTATTCCTCCCGTCACTGGCAGTGGTTTCCAAACTTCCCATTGAAAAAATGACATGTAGCCTGTCGCTTTGTCCCCCGCTAGTGTGAACATATAAGAAAGAAGCGTATGGTCCCATCTGCATCAGAGAAGGGTTGTAGCCAGTGCATGTCCAAGGCGTCGAACGTATCAATTCAACACAAATCAAGAATGTAGTTCATTCGCCTGTACATTGGAGTGCTTGGCTCTCTGGAGAAGAGAACTACAAGCCAAAAATGCCTTCCTTCCAAGTGGGTTGAAGCACCGTGCTTCTTTCCTATTGGTTGACCCCCCGGGGTCAACGTTCACCAGCGTTGAACTCCACGCTTCAGATGAAGTGTCCTGTCAAACCGCCGCAACCAGACACTCAGCACCCCTTGCTCCCATATAGAATGGAAGTGAATGGAATGCTGATGCATCGGAAGCTTTTGTGTGACTGTGTGCCCCAAAGGCATGGCAGTGTGTTGGGTCCTTGGAAATGAAGAACTCTGATCTGAGAACTGTGGCTTGTCGACTGGCCTATAGCTTTAAGCCTGTCACACAGGTTCGCTCTGTCCCATTCGTATCGACACAGTCGACTGCTAAAGTTTGTCTCATAGTGCTATACTTAAGGCAAGAAGGTTGCAATGGTTGCGTCCCACCGTCTCTCCGCACGACAAATTTGTACCTGCAGTAATAGTTGTGCCGATATCGCACATATGCTATAATAGCTGATCTACAAACTCACAACACGCTGCGGTGTAGCCTGGACCTAAATCTTACAGATTGTAGCTTTGATGAAGATACAATGGCAGACTTTAAAAACACGTATATCCCCCCCCCCCCCCCCCCCGCCCCCTCAGATGACTTTGAATCCAAGTTCCAGTTCCACCCCGTGGAGGACTTACCCCCTCCTGACGAGTTCAAGCCCTTTCCTCGGAGCTACCCCAGCAAAGAAAACAGAGGTATAGCCAACTGAACAGCAGCAGCAGTGTCTGATGACACAACACAACACAACCACAACACAACACTCATTTGCTGATGACAAAACAATTAGCTCCATTGACTTCTCTAATTTCCTCTCTCTCTCTCTCTCTCTGTCTCCTTTCTCATCCTTCCTTTATCTTTCCCAGCGTCTACAGTGAACGCCAAACCACCTGGGATCAGGACACACCTCCGATGAGTCACAGCACGCACGCACACACACACACACACACACACACACACACACACACACTCACACACACACACACAGAAAGCAGCTGACCTCTGGGCCTCTAGCCCCTGCTAAAGACGGGAAAGATGGGAAACTAATGAGAATGACAGTGGAAAAAGCCTTTTGTCTACATGCAGGGTTTCAATGTATTGTGTGCTCAGAGTGTCTCATAAATTAGGTCACTTTTGTCTGTCTGTGTGCGTGCGTGCGTGCGTGCGTGCGTGTGTGCGTGCGTGCGAAGGAGAGAGAGAGAGATAGTCTATGACTGTCGAGTGCTGAACTGTGTCCCGCCCTATACTCCATGTGACCCTCTAACCTTCTCCAGTGTGGAATGTTTTGAATGTGTGTGAGAGGAGGGCTACAGTGCTCTCTCTCTCCCATGCTCCCCGTCTCTCTCTTTCTCACACACGTACGTGTGAGTGTGCGCGCACACACGCACGCACGCACGCACGCACACACAAACACACACAAACGTGGTCACACATGCGCGCACACACACAATCCAAGGTCAGTGCCTTACCGTTGCTAAATTTAGCTTGAGCAAACAGCAGAATGTATAATTGCCCTCTGTAGGTCGATGACCATCTCCATATTATATTATAACTGGCCTACATTGTTCTACAGCTCTTTCAAAACCAAGCTCCTCTCTCCCTCCCTCTCTCTCTCTCTCTCTCTCTCTCTCTCACACACACACACACACACACACACACACACACACACACAGTACACAGAGTACAAAGCCGTATTAAGCAAAGTAAACATATCTAGGACATTTCATTTGTGGTGCAGATTCTAGAATGTTTAGAGCACATGACGTGTGTCCACCAAAGGCAAAGCTCTCCCAAATATCCAAATTCCTCAACCCCTTCAACCAAAGCAATACTCAGGTGAATATTATAAATAGCTCATTTTGTTATAGCAATATACACATACCCAATAAGTGTGTAGACTATGAACTCTGGCTGCAGTGCACAATAAAATCCTCGATAGCGATAATTCATCCATTTGTAAATCATCACTAATGCTGCGTCCACACTGGCGGATGCAAAAGATACAAAGATACACTGCATATTTGTAGCTTTGTATCTGTAAATCATTTGGTTTCATTTTCCACTGAGTTAATTCTTTGTTAAGAATCTGCATTACTTCATTTACAAGAAGTTTACACATTTACAGAGAATGTAGAAGAATTGTTATTTTGATCGGCATTTTGCCTGTTATCTCGCCCATGGAATTCCAGCATGGAATTGTGGACAAAATCTTATCCAACTATAAGAAATTATTCTTTCGTTTTAGGTCTGAGAGGCTAAATGTCATCAAACAAATGGTCGTCCGTGGCTAAAATGCAGAATATATATGGACCTTGATATGGAAAGGGTTGAAAAACACTGCTCTAGCCTGACCCTGTTTAACCCATTTTGACCTGAGATCAGATTCTAAAAATGTCTTCTACATCCTTACAGTTTTCTGAAAAAGCTATGTTTCTATGTCAGTCATTTTTCTAAAATAGCAGACCTACAAGCTCGTAGCGTGCCACTCGGTGGCACGCTATGAGCATTACATAATGCTAACACCAAAAGGGGTTCCCGCCCCAAAATGGGTAGATCAATATGCAACATCAGGGTGAATAATTATGCAAAGTGGATCAGTTATGGCTCAAAGTTGTAAGTACACCACCATTGAATGCATTACAGACATTCCACGTTTACTTCTTATTCTCAGAGACCCTATAAGGCTAATACTTTTGACTCTACCAAGGAACAAGAGGTTGTGCAGTAAAGTATAAATTATCCAGAAAATAATCACTGGAGAATTATGAAAATGTATTTTGTTGTATTTGAGTGCTTCTTCTTCTTTCTTTTTTTTTTACTTCTGTCTGTATGTTCCTTATATACTGGATGTACTGTATACTCACTACTCACCGTTTCATTTTCATATTTTATTACAGTTCTCAACTACTGTCCGAAGTTGTAATGGGGTGAGTGAATTCAGTCCACTGTGGATTAGAGTTCCACAGGAGTTGAGCGCCTATTCCAGCACTAACACTTGTGAATACAGTGCCATCTACTGGTCAATTATGAAAAGTATTATGATGGTTCTGCCACCAAATAAACTACTGTATTTTGTTTTGTTTAAAAAGCTCTCGTGGTAATTTTATTAGTTCTTCCGCAGACATTGCAAAAAAGAAATCCTATAAAACTCACATTCATTCATGAATACAGAATTGTTACTGTGATCTTGGACCGTACTAGCATTGATCTATGTACATGAATAAGTCACTCGTCAATCGTTTTAAGGCACATAAAACCGCAAAGATTCAACTCATATGAACAACCAGCTGCTGGGAGCATAGCTTCTCGCTTTCTAGGAATGTACATTGTTTTTTTTCCTCATTATTATTATTGAAAAGTGTATCATGCGGCAAAGTATAAATTAGCGGCAGCCTAAACTCACTAGTCTGCTTCATTTACAGTGATTATAAAAAGGTATTTGTGGGCATTACATAAAATGTATTCTCCAATACTTTGTTATACAGAGGAGTTCGAAAGAGTATCCTTTTTAATACTATTTTGGACAGAAAAAGATGAATGATATGATCATATAATCAATCTGTAATCTGTTCCAACATGAGACAATAACAATTGATTATATCTTTGGAGAGGAGCTTATCCTGTGTGTTGGGGAAATCAGAACAAATCTGCACTCAACTACAACAAATAAACTAAATTAATCAGATCATTAATTAACCACTTTGAACCTTGGTATCTCTATTCTTGGCATATCATAATAGGCAAACATTTGCCCCCAAAAAAGATTATCTACAAGCTCATCACTTTGTGAGCTTGTAGATTTACTATTTTTGGCAAAGATTTGGTGTAGGGGGGGGAGAAGAAATGGACCAAGTACGGACCCCTGCAGGATCCAGTCAATGAAGTGCTGTATAGGGAGTGGTCCTTGAGCTAAATAATGGAGATTTGGTAACCAAATGGACCCTTAGAGATCTTTAACTCTTGAGTGTAAAAAATTAAATACTCTCTCAAGAGTTCAATTATTGTTAAACATACTTAAGTTAATTTACAAGAAGTCTACACAATTAGAGAATGTAGAAGGACAAATTGTTATTTTGATCGTTTGCCTACGTTATCTCTCCTAATGGTACCAACGTCAATACAGCATGGAAATGTGTACATATTCTTTAGTTTGGGGTCTGCAAGGCTAAATCTCATCAAATGGTGGTCCGTGGCTAAAATGCAGAGTAAATAATGGGCCTTGATATGGAAAGGGTTGAAAACCACCGGTTTAAGTAGTTGAAGACAAGGACAGAGGCTCAAGTTATGGAAATATGCAATCTTATTTCATTTTCTCCCAACAGCCATGTAACAGCTCACAACTCAAATGATATTTCAAGCATGCACGTCTCTGCAAAATGTATTACAAACAAAGTATAAATCTTTAGGACAACATCAGCCTCCAACATTAGCTGCACTGGGGATGAAACAGGACCCGATGAAATGATCAGTCTAGTTTCCTCTCTTTGGTAAACATGTTGGGTGATGATGTTGGAATGGTTCAGGAAATGTCTAGAGGTATGAAATATTCTTAACCACTTTCATAGCAGATCTACAAACTCACAACAGGTCTTGTTACTGTTAGCTTACTTTAAAAGGATCCCTGGCTAATAAGACAAATATGACTTATAACATTATACCTTAAATATTTTATTTATTTTATACATAAAGAATCTTTCACTCAACATGAGCTGCTCCTGTCGCAAGTTGATGATGTCATATTCCGATATGGTCCAACTAGCCCTATGGTATAGTATGGAATGCATATGCTAATAAAAACAACTTAATACTTCCTAAGGATAATATGACCATCAAAGCAATTAAAATGTAAATACTTATTAGCATGTGCATGCCATAGGGCTGGATCACACATGGACATCAACTTGCGATGGGAGCAGTTCCTATTGAGTAAAAGATTCTCCATTTATGAAAGAAATACAATATTTGGAGGTGTTTTAATTTACATTTTGAGTTATAGAGGACAAGTATAATGTTTTAAGGCATATTTGTCTTAAGAGCCAGGGATCCTTTTAATGAGACCATTCAAGAACACTTACTTGTATTGAGGTATAAGCTCTTTGAAATGCAACGCTCTCTACCATGCTTGAAGGTCACTTTGAAGCTTTCACACAAGTTCCAATCATACCAAAATTAATGCAACTGTACAAAGACCTTTTTCGATACAATGGGTTGAACGTGACACAGCTTAATTAAGTCACATTTTAGTCACCCGAAATGTTTTAGTGTCATACGATTTTAGTCGACTAAATCTACAGTTCGACTAAAATGTGTTTTCGCAGGCCTTGATGGTGTCGAAATTTGTTGACGGAATTGTCGAAATATTTAGTCATAGTTTTAGTCGTCATAGCTTAGTTTTTATTCCGTTGTTATTCAGTTTTCTTCTGTGAAAAAAAGGTAGTCGACAAAGGACAAAGGAGGGGGTTCAGAGTTCATCGTGTTTGTAGGTAAACTCTCTGGAGGATATGAAGCCATCGTTGTTCTCGTCCTCCTTGGCGAAGATGTCCGCCGCCATGTTCTCGTGGTGGGTGTCGTTGGGAGGGTAGCCGTGGCGCTCAAACTCCTTCCTCAGGTACTCTTTCACCTGGTTAAACAGAGAGGACAGAATCCATATTTTCTCTGTGAAAGCCGGATAACAATAGAAAAGCTTTGGTAGGCCCCCCTCCCTCTGGCGGTGCAGGGGTTCAAGTTCCCGCCCCCCCCCCCCCACCCCCCCCCCCCCCCCCCCCCCCCCCCACAGCAGAGAGACTATAGGAAGGCTTCGCGGTGCCTCTGGCTTGGCGTCCCAGCTGAAAACACGATTTGAGGAGGAAGGTGAGCTCTGTGAGAAGGACATTTAAATGTCTTGGTTGTTCAGTGGGAAGCAGAACTGGGTAGAATAGCATGCCTAAGCCTATATTGTTTATAGTTTATGAGAGTTTTAGGTCACATTCTCACCTAATACTTCGGTAGACTCAGATCCGTATGGGCGGGGAAATGGAATTCTTGCATATTTAATTGATTGCGGTTTGCCTTCACACTGTCATTCGCAGCAATTGGAAACGCAGCAGGGGGGACCTTTATCAATGTGTTCCATTCATAAACTATAGCCTACACTGCTACACAGTGAAATCTATGGTGATAAAATTACACTCATAACGTGCATGTGTCGAGCCGTCTGGGACCCCCCCCCCCCTCTCTCTCTCTACGCACGCAGCCGCCACACACTGTTCTTTTGGGCATGCAGCACAGCGCTGCATGAGCGCACTGATATACAGTAACTCCCCAGTCCCCACACAGTGACAGCACTCCATGTTTACGGCACGCACAGACAGACAGACAGACAGAATATTATGTAGGCTATAATACACTGCAGTGTTTTTATGTGTTTTCTTAAGCAATTGATTAATGTACACGTCCTCATTTCGATCAGGGCTTCAGTCTCCTTATTCGACCACGTCTATCCACAGTAACGGGACATCTTTGCGCTGCGTAAAATATGCCTTCTACGTCTCCAACTGTGTTCAGCTCCTCACCCGCCACATTATGTTTGCTTCATTTCCTTTATTTACTGCGGATTGCATTCACACCTGCACCGAATCGTAGTCAAGTGCGATTCGAAGCGAAGCGAAACCCACGTTTTTGGGCGGAGTAAAATGCGGTTATTTGCTGCGCATTAGGATTCGAATGAGCCTTCACACCTGCCAAACGAAGCGCACTTTCTGACAATGCGCAGCAGGATTCGTTTTAATCGCAGCAAAGCTCTCTGGTATGAATGCGACCTTAGTCACACAAACACAAAAGTAGAGTAAAGTAAAATAATCAGACAAACTTCTTTACTGCGCTGTCTGCAGTCGCAAAAAGTTTGCTTTGGACGAATCTCCATCTCCACAAATCTTTGCACGCAGAACACCACAGAAGCAGTAGCGGCAGTAGCCTATACTGGAGCCATACTGCTGTGTTGCTTACCGTGTATGAGAACCTGCGTTCAGGTAAACAGTTAAAGCTGTTGTTATGCAAAGTAGCAGCCATTTGATTTGGGCACGGTACTTGACACGGCATGAAAATAGGGGGGGTTGCGTCTTCTCTTGAATCTAGGGGGACGCGTTCTAGCGTGCACACACACTTGCACTGTTCCGTCGCAATTTTATTTTGCAGTGTTACTGCGTTCTACGAGCATGACACCACAGCACAGCACCCGGGGTAAGATCCTCACCGAGTGAAAGGGGGTGAAAAGAAGCATCCTACTGGCAGGGTCATGTGTATCACAGTTGACACATGCTCCCATACACCCCCTTCAACCAGTAGGGGTCAGCCGTGACAAGATACTAAAGAACAAAGGGGACTTGACAGAATGACTAAATTGGGAGAAAAATAATTGAGAAAATAAAAGAAAATAAACACTTTAGTACAGTGTGCCAGAATACAAAACCACAAGGAAAAGTACAATAAAAAAAAGGTTCTCATTCAATCGCTGCAATGTCCTTACTTCTCCCTTGGAGAGTTTCCAGTCGTCGTTGAGGTCCATTTCCTGGAAGGACTCGTGTGACCTGGGGCCGTTCCTGATGTCCATCACCTCGATGACGAAGGTGAGAGTGCTCTCTGGTGGGATCTTACCTGGCCACGGACAATATCACCAGACATGTCAGTAAAAGCAGACAGAATAACATTGTTGAATAGAGGGTATGCGCATGCTTAAAGTGAATGGCACATCGAGTGGCAAATCGAGTGGCAAAGTAACATGCAAAGTGAGTTTAACATTGTTTAATGCAATCGGAAAGGACTTTTCTGTGTGGATGTCTGGGCTGTCAAGGCCAGAAAGTAGTTTTTTGCCACTCAGTAGGCGTTCCTGCATAATTTCCGGGTTTGATGATGATGTCACACACATACCCTCTATTAACCCATTTTTGGAACTCAATGTTAGCCAATTAGGATGAAATATGACTATAGAGATACTGTGTCACAGGATTTTTGGACAGAATCTGGAGTCATTAAAAAAAAACATGTTTTTAATCCATTTAGACCTTAAAAACAGTTAAAAACATTCACTTTGAAAGAATATATATTAAAAGATTTGCACCACATTTTTACGATTTTTAAAAAATAGCAGACCTACAAGCTATGCCAACCGTTTTCTTACCTTAATCTGATGTCATCATATCCAAGTCCGAGTGGTACAGGTTAAAAAAAAATCACACACCTTATCTCCCTCCCAAGCCCACTGCAGCTCCGACCGTGCGTGGTGGATTTAACGCTGAATCGCTTATTTTGATCGTTCGAAAATTGTCTTTTTTGTAGATATCTGTCTTTCATAATGTCGCATTACTCATCAGTGTTTGTTTTTTGCACTCTCGGAGCTGCAGTGGGATGGGGAAGGAGTTATGACATCTTTCACCTGTACCACTCCTTCTTGGATATAATGACATAACATGATGAAAGATTATTTAACTACTAAATAATTGAAAGGATTTACTATAGTAGAAAAGGGAGTAAAACAAAAATAAAATTAGGGAAATGAACAATTATAAAGTATTTCCCATAAAGGTGAAGTGAGAACTACTTTGACTACTTTTACAATACTATATTACTACATAATATGACAAACAGCAAAAATATCTACGCAGACGCAACGCGTAGATCTGCTATTTTGTATTTCCCCATCTCATTTTAAAATTAGTTTACATGCATTACCTGCAAAGCTTAGTCTCCCAACACAGTAAAACACACAAAACAAGCTTTGTAGCATCAATATGAATGGAAAACAGACAAACTAGAAACCAGCTGCTAATCGGAAGCACACCTCCACCTCATTCACGTTCCGACTTCTACAGTAAATCATTCATGCTGCTTGTTAGACCGGAGGTTAGTAGTTACTTCAGCAAAAGCAAAGTTAGTTTAATGTTACACGGTTATGTGTTAGCTATAGGGTTATGGTGCCATGTATGCTTACCAGTGCTAAGCATAGTATTGTACAAGCTCCATGCTGAGAAGAGGTCAGCTGATTCAACAGAAATGCATTAAAACCTCATTCAGGCAGGCAGCCCTAGAATGCAGTTACAAAGGATTAGTCATTGTATGAGGTATGCAACAATATATACATAATACTAGATCAGACATGTCCAGTCTGGTCCGGTGACCAATCGTGGCATGAAGGCAGATTTGTGACCTGCAGCTTCCTTCTTAAAAGGAATTAATTATTTATGGACCCCCCCAATATAGTCACGTGAGTTATTAAATTAACATGGGCAGATGGACTATCTCTCAATAGTATTTGTACATTTAAAAAAAGTGCTTGTTCCTTATACTGTAGTTCCTCATTATCAAGGAGAAATAAATATTAATTATTTATAATATTTAGTAATTTTTTTTTACTTAAATCTTTGCAGAGACACTGGTAACATTTAGCTACACTGCTATTCGAAGAAAATACATCCATTACGGGACTGTAAATATAATAGCAATGAAGACAGTGCGCGCATGTGGGGGAAAAAATGTTTTGTTCAGTGGCTTACATTTGGCTACACTACAGATACATTTACTATTGATATTGCACTGTAGTCAAGTAAAAAAGGTTGTAATGCAATGCATTTGTATGTGACTTTGTTATGGTCCAAATGTACTGTACAGTAATGACAGGAGATGCAGTTGTTGTTGGCCTTATGGTGTATTCATATTCTCAAATGTGGTCCACTTTGTGGATCTAAAAATCTGTAGATAAATTAGACCCACGTTATGTTTTAAGGTTGTGAACATTATAGGCCTACCTCTCCCCTCCTTTCCATAGGCCAAGGCTGGAGGGATGACGAGTCGTCTCTTCTCTCCAGAGCACATGCCCTGGAGGCCCTTGTCCCAGCCCTTGATCACCTCTCTGATCCCTAGAGTAAACCACACTGCCTGCTTGTCACCACTTGTACGACTGTGACACACACACACACACACACACACACACACACACACACACACACACACACACACACACACACACACACACACACACACACACACACACACACACACACACACACACACACACACACACACACACACACACACACACGCAATTCAATTCAATTCAAAGGGCTTTATTGGCATGAGAAAACATACGTTTACATTGCCAAAGCAGAAAGAACAATACAGCAATACAATCAAAACTAAAATGATGTACTTTGAAGGTCAGGATCTTCAATAGATCGAGTGACCAAGATCACTCGATGCAGGTATAGTGCAGGAATATACACAATGATTAGTCTTTAGGGTGGTTGTGTTCCATTTGATATCCTTCTCCTATCACAGCAGCTCACAAATCTTGCTGCTATGTTTGCACATTGTTGTACTTCGCCCAGCAGATATGGGAGTTTTTTGTCATTGGTCATGTTTTCAAAATCTGATCTGTGGGAAGTATGTGTCTCTGATGTCTTGGTACAATGGACAGATGGTTAGGAAGTGTAGCTCGGTTTCCACTTCATTTAGTGGAGTGCATGCCTTTCATCCGACGGAGCATTGGTCCGAACGACAACCTACCTCCTCCCTCACCCTAACCCTAACCTCCCCCGGGGCAGACACCTAAACCTAACCGCCACCCTCTCCCGACCCGCAGCGCACCTCGGAGCATTGCTCCTTCGGAGCAATGCTCTGTCGGATGATAGTATGCCTCCCCATTTAGTGTGCAGTGGGTGCATAGTCTGTCTTCTCTCGGGATACAGGTCTGCCTATGACGGCCTTTCTCGATATCACACACACACACACACACACACACACACACACACACACACACACACACACACACACACACACACACACACACACAGACTGTCCAGAGTTTATCAATGTGAGATCCATGCAGGTACCCTCAGGCTCAGGATTCATGGTGGGGAGACACCCAGCTAAGTCTGTAAACTCGGGAGAGTTAATGGGGTAAAAAACATTTGGAATGGAATCATCTCATTCATTCGACCAAACTTACCTAGAGTGGAACATTGTACCATTCTGGAAATATCCCTCATTGTGCACCAAGAGAATGTCCCCATACTTGGATTTGCGGTGACAGAGAAAAGGCTTGTGGAGAACCTCTATCTTCACCTCAGGCTCGGGCTGAGGGAGTCCACTGACGAGGGTCATGAAGAGAGACGAGCTCAGCCAGCTCAATGCGGTCAGCAACATCCTGCCGCCGGCAAAAAACCCCGAATGAACGGATCAATAATGTGTTGCAAAGTTACGAATGAGGTAACAACTAAACGGCACGAGCCAGCGCTGCGCTCAAGTTGGTTTTCTACGTGGCAGCGACGTCTCATTCTACTAACTTGTTGCAGGAAGTTCTCCAATGATTGGCTACATTCTTCCCCATACCGCGCCTCTAACCACTCCCACCTCGTCCACTGCAGTGATTTCTTTTTCATTTCACACACAGACTCCAGGTTTGATAGGCTCCATGTTCATGCACTATAGGCCAGCGAGCGGAGGGCAACTTTGAAGATGGAGACTGGAGAGGACCGCTGTAGTTCCACAGTAGGGGAGACGGGGGTAATGTGAGACACTTTTTACATTTGCTCCCCTGTAGGCGAGCTAAAATGATATATCAGTCAAATTTACATATTTCCCATTCATTTGGGATGTTTCCTAAAAATGGAAATGATTAGAATGAATCCAAGACAAAGGGCAGTGAACATATGATTGTTTTAAAAAAAGTGGTCAGGTGTCTCACTTTACCCCAGGGCTGGGGTAAAGTGAGACAGACCATCAAAATCAATGGGGTAAAGTGAACCACTTATTCTTTTCACTTTAAAACTACCATAAAAACACTTGTTTTAACAGTTAGAACACTGACAGCTAGCTTGACAACCACACATTCCAAAACTAATGTCAGACTAGTAACAGAATCATGGGAATTGGTCATTAACCACATTTTCTTTCTAAACACTTGAAAGTAAGTCTGAACAGAATCAAAGACAACATTCTGTAATTCAAAATGTTTTAATTAACATTCAAATGATTAGAACACAACACACACGCACACAATTCACATCTCTACAAAAAGCAACACTTGCTAAAAGAGATAAACGTTTCTCTCGGTCGAAGTTTCCCCCCATTTAACCCATTAGGACCGGGAATGTATCTGTGTCACTTTAGCATAGTAGACAGCAATTGGGTTCGGAACACTTGACCCTTAGAGCAGGCTAGTAGGGGCTCAGCACCATCAGAACCAGCTAGAACAGCTACAGCTACAACTAGGTCTACTCTACATTCCAGCCAAGGTTACAGTTTGTAAATACATCAACGATGTGATTATAATCCATTTCTAATGGATGAAGCCTTGGCCTGGAAGAGAGGTTATCAGGTGGTCTCCAAACGTCTTAGAGTGTTTCAACCCTCAACAACTACACTCTCCAGTTGGCGGGTCAGCAGTGATTTGGCCAAGTCACTGCCCCTCTCCTCCAGGCCCCCAGCTATAGACAAATCTGTGGAGGGGCGCCCCGGGCACAGCCATCACCGAGGTGAAACCAGCTATAGCATTGGCCACACCCGGCCAACAGGGAACGCAGTGACCTGCTGGCCAGGTGCAGCAAACCAGTGCTGACCACACCCCAGCGACCAGCTCGCCCAGGGAACCCCCCGAAGATCCGCCCACTGTCCTTTCTGTCATGCCTGAACCAACAGGAGGCTCCCTCGGCCTTGTGTGTTCTTGGGGGACTACAGGCACTGAGGTCTCTAGGACTATGGTTTGCCTCATGCCTAGGGTTCTCCTACATCTCACCAGACTGTTCGTCTGTGCGGTGTGCATGTGTCCATCCTTGTCCAGTGTCCACACTTAGCCTTACTCTGGTGTATTCGAGTCAAAGAAGCCTTCTCTGAGTCGGTGTCACTTGTTGTTGTCGTTGAATCTGTCCTATCGAGTCTCCCTTCCTCCCCTCCTCTCGGGAGACTCTGGGGGTATTGCTTATTTGTACGTTCTGTAGCTTGCTTGGTGCCCTCTTGCGAGTGCTGCGACAGGGGTTGCTGGCCCCTGTTACCCCGCCAGTCTTTTCTGGAGGTCAGCTGTCTCTCCAGCGTCACTGACCTTCCTCGGTTGCCATCCAGACTTTCCTGGAAGTCACTGGTTTCTAAAGGTGAGGATTTGCTCTCTCTGTGTGGTTCCTCCACGCTGTTTAGGTTGTGGCAGCTTCTTCGCCACATCACATTTCAGAACATGTGCCATATCGTTTTCCTTTATAGCAAATGTGGGTCTCTCCCATGCTTTCGTGTTTCCCAGGAATAATTTGTGCAATTGTGCATATATTTCTGGTGAATTATCTTCTTTTCTGCCTTGCTCTCAGCGGCTGCCTTCTCCATCTCTACAAGGGCGGTTCCACCCCAGGTTGTCTTTCTGGTGTATCTTGGCATTTTCTACAATGTTTATGACATAGAAAATAAAACATATGCAATGTAATATTAGATTAAAATATGTTTAAAACTGAACTTAACTTGTGCCTCATGGTGGGGTAATGTGAGACAGTGTCTCACTTTACCCCAGAGCATTTGTCTCACTTTACCCCACACCCACATTTTGGTAAACAGGACCTCTTTTAGCAATTCAGGCTAATCTTCAGCTAGCAGCAATCTCATGGATGTATATGATGGTAGTTCATCAATGTGTATGATTTAAGTTTTTCTACCTGAATTAATTTGCTTTGACACAACAGCTGATTATGTTGACGACAAGAAAATTAACTTTTACATGCAAAAAACATATTTTTGTGAAAAAAACATGCTTACCACAGCACAATAAGGTCCTCTCCTCCATGGCAGGTAGGAAATGGGAGGGGCTTCAACATATAATGGTCACATGACACAAATGTCTTGTGGTCATGTGATACAGGGGGTGTCTCACATTACCCAGTGTCTCACATTACCCCCGTCTCCCCTACACTCCAGAGGGCCACATTGCATATTACTGTAAAATGTAAAAAAAAAAAAATGTAAAAAAAAAAATGTAAGCAATAAGCCACGAGAGGGGGGTCCGTGCATGGACCCCCCGCCCCCCTTTAGGGATCCCAATTTAATTTATAAAGTGTTCATTTAAATATTTAATAATAATAATAATAATAATATAATGTATATATTAAGATCAATTAGCCTAGACACAAATTGTATTGACTGATTGAAGTGTTAACAGGTATACACATTGTATCAAAAAGAATGTTGAATGTTGATTTGATGCTCTCTTATTGGGCACAGGGGAAACGAAGGAACTGTGCAACATGGAGTGACGTTATTTTCGATCAATACAGCGGTGAGCGGTCGATAAACGGATCGTCCTATTGATTAAGCTGAGAGACACTGTGTCTCAGACACAGCAGGACCCGCAGTTGATGCAGGCATAGCCCTGTAAACATGACCCTCGTATTCATACGAGGGTCATGACGTAACTTCACCCTGGTCTTTGCAGACGCTACATTTACAAATAATTAAAATATATAAACATTCGCATTTCAAATATAAAGTACTCACAAAGTTTCCCACGGGTGTTAGTTAGTAGCAGCGCGAGCGATTAGAATTTCTGCATCCCGCGTTGTTTAATAAAAAGCATTTTTATCCGAGGTGTTATTTTGCCATTGGCTTTCAACTACGCGCCCCTATCGGTCGGGAGGATGGTGGCACTCGGTGTGTTCGATATAGGTACGCTGACCGCCCTGCCAATACAGACTAATAGGCGAGTGCGCTCTCGGTGTGCAACTGTGGATTTCCCAAACGAACCCCGTTTGAAAAAAGTAGCCGGAGAGCTCGGACAAAAATGCATTTTATTAAAGAACGCGGGACGCAGCAATTCTAATCGCTCGCGCTGCTACTAACTAACACCCGTGGGAAACTTTGTGAGTACTTTATATTTGAAATCTGAATGTTTAAATATACGGAAATCTTGTAAATGCAGCGGCTGCAAAAAACAGGGCAAAGTTACCGCATGACTGTCATGATAATTATCATGGCAGTCATGTTCCAGGGCTAATGCAGGCAGAGATCGAGCACCACACACAGTCACACACACCACACACCGCGGCCCTGGAGCAGTGGTTCTCATGCAGACAACGACTAAAGCAAGCGAGTCTGACAGCTAAAACGTTTCCCCGCTTTAGCCTCTCGGCGTCATACGATATAGACGCCATACAACTTGTGTATTGTGAATCAGGCTCCGTCTTTTGAGCTAATTTAGAACTTCCTGTCTGAGAGCTAGCTAATTTAAGACATCCGGTTGCCTTCAGAATAAAATAAGGCTATTTAATTAATAATTATTACATTACATTATTAGTATTATTATTACATTACAGTTATTGTAAAGACACACATTATGTTTCTGTGTAAAAATAAGTAATTAAATAACATCAAAAAGTTATCTAAATGGATAAATGCTATTCACTGGAGTGAATATTCTATTATATTCTAAAAACGACTTATAAATCCTAAAGCCTTGTTTATACTTCACTGTGCAACGGTCCTATGCTGGACAATAGCAGATATGCAAACTCACAGCACATCTCATTCAAGACACTGAACTTGCAGATATGCCATTTTTGAACACACTATAAAGGTAACCATTTATCATGCTGCTCTACGTGGCACTGCATTCTGTGACATTAAACCAAATGGCATTTTCCACTCTATGACACTACTGTTCTACATTTTTGTCTAATAAAATAGGCTATTAATTTAATCAATCAAACTGCATTAACTAACAGAGATACTACTAACCAAGCTATCCATGTCAACATGCTCTATAGGAGTCTCAATAACAGGTATAAGTAACGTTTAATATTTAGTAATTTTTAATGTAGCAGAAGAGGCCATTCATTGAACAGAGTTTTGCACAATTTTAACATCCCAGATCGATTGAAATATGAATCTACTGTGCTGTGCTACACCATGATATATTAAGAGTACAATAACATTCCATTGTGAATAAAAACGTATTAACCACAGTGTAATGCTAAAGGTTTCATCACAGGGCTGTCTGCTTCATGTAATATCATTAAAAGTGTTGTTGGTGACAGTTATATGAGTTGGAAGCATTAAGACCCATTTTAACCCTCAATGGCTTCCTTTCTGACAAATAACGTTATTGTAAAAAAAAAAAAAAAAGATTCACGCGTAGCTATTTTGCATTTACAATAGAGCACCGAAGTCTGACGTCACTTTCAATAGAGGGCGTCAGTCCCCAGGTTCATGTATTTGTTTAGTTGCATTGAAAGCCTCATTATAACAACTGTGTTTGAACAATAAACATGTCACCCCGGCCGCTTCACTCATATGGATATGAAGAATCAACTGACTGAGAGAAAACGCTAATGTTACTGCTGCTGAATTAGTTCGATTTTCGCTAGAAGCAGACCGTATCATATATGAGCATTTACAAGTGTAATGCTTAATTGGGTCGTCCACTCACAGTTGACAGTCTTTGTATTGAGTTTGTGCTTAAAATGTACTGTAAATTCTACAAACTGTTAATAAATATTTCAATCAATCAATCAATGAGTGACTGACTGTTGCAAACGATACAGAGACACCTCCCTGACAATAACGCCGAGACAGCTTGTTTATTTTTGGACCACAACGCTTATAGTAGACCAGGGGAATGGTCGGGATGAGCCAGTTACGTCAGGACTTCGGTGCTCAATGAGAAGCGGATGGGACCAAGGGACCCGGATGTAACGTAGAAGGACTACAATAAATTCGCTGTTAAATCTCGCGGGCGTGGCCTCACACCGGAAGGAAGTGCCGCCGTCCTCAAATACGGAAGAGACGCGTGGAGGTCGGCTTGGTCAGTGTTTGTTTGGAAGTACCACGTCACCATCTTCCGGGTCCGTCTTCGGAGCAAGTAAGTGATTAAATGTTATTTAATACTTAACGCTGTTGTTGTTTTTGTGTTCAAACGTCTATCACTTGAAGTTACTTGTTATGATGTTTATATATGATGTTTGTACGACCGAATGGTTACTGTTGAAGGTTTATAAACAACGGGCCCGTCGATGACCGAGTGTTTTTCCTTCTTACCAAAACAAACACAATTGTTTTTCCATCTAGTCGAGGTCCATTATTCATTAAGTATTTGAGCCACGGACCACCATGTTACATTTATAGACTCACATTAGAAATGAGCGAGTTATGATTAAAAGAACGTATAAGACGTATGATCTTGGCTCTTTAACACACGACACAGACGGCTAGCTAACTAGGCTAGCTAGCTTCTAGCCTGTTGTTTGTTGGTGAAAGACTCCAAGCTGGGAAGTGTATTTCAGCGAGTAGCTATACGTGGTTTTGTTTATTTTCTGTAAAGTATAACCCTCGCTGCTACTCGCTGAAATACACTTCCCAGCTTGGAGTAAATAAACAAAACCACGTATAGCTACTCGCTGAAATACACTTCCCAACTTGGAGTCTTTCACCAACAAACAACAGGCTAGAAGCTAGCTAGCCTAGTTAGCTAGCCGTCTGTGTCACTCATTTCTTGCTCATTTAAAAAAAGGTTATATACTATGTAAACTATGAAATGCAGGCTTTCATTTGGTATATAGAACGTTTGTGTAGGCCGTCTCTATGAAACGGTATCAATTGAAAAGGAAATGTCGGGAAAAAGCTTTATTTTTTCCCTCGCGCACCCAGCGCCAAGATCACGCGTCGTGTAGGCCGTCTCTACGAAACGGTATCAATTGACTAATGATCATTATGACTTGCTGTTTGCTGTATCTGTTTTTTTTAAATAGCAAAATACTGGGTCAATTGTCTGACTTTGATTGCTTAAAGTAGACCTGCATAAAATTCTGTACTGCAGCTATTTACAACCAGGTAGTGTATAAGTTAAATTGAATTGTTGTACTTTCAAAAGGGTTTATTGGGGCACCTAAGGTGTTAGATCTCATTCTTCTGCCCTTTGTTTCATTGCACACATGTTAAAGCATTGGTCTAAAACTACATAGCCTATATCCATTGAAAACTCTGTTAGCCTACTAGTTACTTTTTAGATTGTATTACAAAATATACACTAAACAACTTCAGTCCTATATTTCTTTACTTTAACTTACTTTTACTTTAACCTAGTGGGGGAGTGGTTAGTGGGTGGGGGAGTGATTATGCAAGAAATTAGGGTTGTGGACAAGTATCTATTGTCACACCCATTCAAGTGGTGCTAAAATTTCAGGATTCTTTGCATGGCTTATTCTTAGCCCCTCTCGGGACCCTACGTAAAACTTTTCTGATATTTTGTTGAGTTTTACGTTGGGTCCCTGCTCACTACTGTATTTTCGTATGGAAATTCCTATACGCGGAAGTGGAGATTCTCTCTAAAATAGGACCCGCGGCATGTGACGCCATTATTTTCCTTGAGTTATTCTGAATTCGGTAACTTTAAGTAGCTATACATCCAGCTGCGAATATCTCCTGTGGCGCGGAAGCCGTTAAGTATTTTTAATCTTTGTTTGACCGATTTGGTCGCTTTATTTCTTCTTGTTTGTTTACCGTTTATTGTACCGCCTCCCGGTGTGCGGTTGGCTTGTGCGGCTACGTCCCTGCCTCTGATCTGCTGTGTCATAGCTATAGCGCCACTAGCTAGCCAGATAGGCGGTACAATGAGGTGTCAATAAACAAGGAAGGAAAAGAATAATCCAAGCTTCCAAATCGGGCAAACATATATTAAAAATACTTAACGGCTTCCGCGCCACAGGAGATATTCGCAGCGGCATGTATGTGTACTTATACTTTACATATTCAGAAAGCCTCACACTGAATAATATCGTCATAGAGCGCGGGGAGCAGCGAAACATGGAGTAAATGTTTTAAACAGGTGGCATGGACGACGTGGAACAGGACCCAATGCACTGGGTCGAACAAATGTCAGAAACTTCAGTAGCATTTGGGTTCTGCTTGGAGGGCTAGCTTATTCTCTGCTTTGGGGTTTCTGTTTCAACAAGTTTTAGATGGTCATATCTCCTTCAATTATTGTCCAATTTCATTGAATGATACATCATATGAAAGCTTACATTCTGTACTTTAATAATTTACTGTAATCTGTAAAAATCGAGTTGAGGCATATTCTGCTGGCACTGGTCACAGATTCTAAACACAACAAGTAACTTAAAAAGTGATAACATGTTTGAGCCACGGACCACCATTTCACATTAATAGACTCTCACAATGGTGGTCAGTGATTATGCAAGAAATTAGGGTTGTGGACAAGTATCTATTGTCACACCCATTCAAGTGGTGCTAAAATTTCAGGATTCTTTGCATGGCTTATTCTCTGCTTTGGGGTTTCTGTTTCAACAAGTTTTAGATGGTCATATCTCCTTCAATTATTGTCCAATTTCATTGAATGATACATCATATGAAAGCTTACATTCTGTACTTTAATAATTTACTGTAATCTGTAAAAATCGAGTTGAGGCATATTCTGCTGGCACTGGTCACAGATTCTAAACACAACAAGTAACTTAAAAAGTGATAACATGTTTGAGCCACGGACCACCATTTCACATTAATAGACTCTCACAATGGTGGTCAGTGGCTCAAATGGGTCTGAGAGACTAGATGGCGTCAAATGTTGGTCCGTGGTTCAAACGCTGAATAAATAATCGACTAGAGGTGAGAAGAGTATTGTTTGGTAGGTAAAGGACACACATTCTGTGAAAATTGGCGCGAAGCAACAAACATTCTTTGAAATTGGTGGGAAACGATCCCGGGCACTCATGTTAACAAAGCTCAGTCACTAACCACTATGCTACAATCAGCATTATATAATTAAAGGATCAAAAGTAGCAATCTTCTACATTCTCTAATTGTGTAGTTTTTTGGAAATTAAGCAGATGCTTAACAACAATTGAACTATTGAGAGTGTAAAGATCTACTATTGGGGTATATTTGGTTACCTAAATTAAATTGCTCTGTATTGTGACAGTAATCATTGCTATAGAGTGTGTGTTCAGTAACAGTGTTAAATAGCTCTATAGTGTGACAGAAATCATTGCTATAGTGTGTGTTCAGTAACAGTGTTAAATAGATATTGTGACAGTAATCATTGCTATAGTGTTTGTTCAGTAACAGAGGTCTCCCGGTCTCTCCAGCTTTTTGTTAAACACAGTCCCATAGTCACAGTACCTCCCATTCACTCCCACTCAGTCCCATTCACTCCCATTCACTTTTATTCACTCCCATTCAGTCACATAGTAACAGTACATCCCATTCAGTCCCATTCACTCCCATATTATCAGTCCCATAGTAACAATACCTCCCATTCACTCCCATCCACTCCCATGCACTCCCATAGTATCAGTCCCATAGTAACAGTACCTCCCTTTCACTCCCATTCAGTCCCATAGTATCAGTAACTCCCATTATCTTGCAACACAGCAGCCAAGTATATGCAGAACATGTATACACGCATTTGACATAACACAAACAACAAGACAATTTACATACATAAAGACATGAAGACAAGAGCAATATCCACCGCTTTGATTATCCTGTGGCTACTACAACTCCTGATTAAACCCTTTTCTATTTATTAAAGAGCTGGAGAGACAGGAATATTCCTGTTACTGAACACACACTATAGCAATTATTACTGTCACAATAACTTTGTACTTTTGCTACTGATGTTTGTGTGCAACATTTGAGCTGGTGTCAAGTCACCTTAATTCAAGTGATAGATTATATACAGGGGCATGCCATATGGTCTACCTGCACAGCCTTTGTGATTACTGGTAGATCACGATGTACCTTTTGGGCACCCCTGCAATACAGGATTCCTGTCCAGAATTGTTTTTTATTAAATATAGAGGGTTTAAGTGTAGGGTTTGTCATGTTGGTGTTCTCTATAACTTTTCGTCCTGGGCATGACGTTAAACTGTCCAGTGTAACTCCAAGTTACATGGGGTGGGTATGGTTTGAGAGTTTGTGATGCTCAGTTCTTTTTTTGCGTCTCGGTTCCTCAGGTGGAAGCTGCATAGTTGGGTTTTTGATGGGTTGGGTTTCAAGTGGCTGGTCGTTTGTTTAGATATTGAAAAGGAGGGGGGCGAGCGCGCTACCTTGTGGGAGGCCGTTCTTTTCGGCTTTCCATTTACTCCTCTGGTCATTTAACTGAACATAGAAGCGCCTGTTGTTGAGGAGGCTTTTCCTGACCATTGTGCGGTGTTGGACAGTGTCGTAGGCAGCAGAGAGATCTCTGAATGCTGCTCCAGTTATTTGTTTCCCCTCAAACCCATCCTCAATGTGTTGGGTGAGGTTGAGCTCTGTCCAGCACAGGAGCGGCTGGGACGGAAACCAGCTTGGTCTTTAGTCAGCTTGGTATCTATGAGTGGCAACAAGGCGTTGGAGTAGCAGCTTCTCATATAGCCTTGTAGGTGATGCAGAGGGAAATGGGTCGGTAGCTCTTTGTGGATAATGGGTCTATGCCAGGTTTAGGGATTGCAACCACGTTGGCCTTTTCCCAGACAGAAGGGATGGTTTTCTGTGCTATGCATGTGTTCAGCATCCCCACAAGCCAGGTCTTTGCGTTGGGTCCCAGGTGCTGTAACATTTCTGCCAGTAGGTCATCAATCCCTGCTGCTTTTCCGGGTTTCAACTTTCCCATTGCAGTTTCAAGTTCTTCTAGGTCGAAGGGTTTGGTTTGAGGGCTGGCTGATTGTGGTTGGTCTGATACCACTGTGCGATGGTATTCTCCTGTGGGTCGGTGGCGGTCTTGGTCACAACTGGTGGCCAACAGTTGTAACCAACACCGCCACCGACCCACATAGAATACCATCGCACAGTGGTATCAGACCAACCACAATCAGCCAGCCCTCAAACCAAACCCTTCGACTTAGAAGAACGTGAAACTGCAATGGGAAAGTTGAAACCCGGAAAAGCAGCAGGGATTGATGGCATACTGGCAGAAATTATACAGCACCTGGGACCTATCGCAAGGACCTGGCTTGTGGGGATGCTGAACACATGCATAGCACAGAAAACCATCCCTTCTGTTTGGAAAAAGGCTGGAGTAGTTGCAATCCCTAAACCTGGCAAAGACCCATTATCCCCGAAGAGCTACCGACCCATTTCCCTCCTCTGCATCACCTACAAGCTCTATGAGAGGCACTAGAATTTCTGAACAGACTATATTTACATCAATATGTCTGGGTCCCCACCTACTCACTCAGGGTTGACGTGTCACACCTGCAGTGATGGGAGGGGCACCAAAATGTGGTATTTTGATTGTTTAATGGGGGCACTCCCTTAGTATAAAAGTGTATGTTTTGTGTACACATGACCTGATGAAGATCAAATGGATCGAAACGCTGTCAGTATTTCAACAAAGAACGTCTTTCTTATACCTGTGGTGTGCGGGCTCCATCCAATACCTACACCAGTTGTGATGCAACAGAGTTTGCTGTGACCGTTGTGAATTATGGGTGGTGTGGTTTTTGCCAAGACGGTGGATTGTGGCCCATGCCTTCCTGCTGTTATTTGACATGTTGGTGTTCTCTATATCTTTTCGTCCTGGGCATGACGTTAAACTGTTCCGTTCGAGAGGACCAGCGACCCTCGAATGTAAACGGCCACGAAAGGAAATTATGTGTGTGTGAGGTGTTCTCTATAGGTTGGGTTTCAGGTGGTTGTATTGTAGTAGCTTGACATTTCTTGGAGGGCACTTTCAAGGACAGACTCAATCTTCTGGAAGTCTGCTTGTTGGGTCGTAATGCAGAGGTTGTCGGCGTAGATGAAACGCTGGCATTAGGCATTGGGTAGTGGCTGGTCGTTTGTGTAGATATTGAAAAGGAGGGGGGCGAGCACGCTACCTTGTTGGAGGCCGTTCTTTTGGGCTTTCCATTTACTCCTCTGGTCATTTAACTGGACATAGAAGCGCCTGTTGTTGAGGAGGCTTTTCCTGACCATTGTGCGGTGTTGGACAGTGTCGTAGGCAGCAGAGAGATCTCTGAATGCTGCTCCAGTTATTTGTTTCCCCTCAAACCCATCCTCAATGTGTTGGGTGAGGTTGAGCTCTGTCCAGCACAGGAGCGGCTGGGACGGAAACCAGCTTGGTCTTTAGTCAGCTTGGTATCTATGAGTGGCAACAAGGCGTTGGAGTAGCAGCTTCTCATATAGCCTTGTAGGTGATGCAGAGGGAAATGGGTCGGTAGCTCTTTGTGGATAATGGGTCTTTGCCAGGTTTAGGGATTGCAACCACTTTGGCCTTTTCCCAGACAGAAGGGATGGTTTTCTGTGCTATGCATGTGTTCAGCATCCCCACAAGCCAGGTCTTTGCGTTGGGTCCCAGGTGCTGTAACATTTCTGCCAGTAGGTCATCAATCCTTGCTGCTTTTCCGGGTTTCAACTTTCCCATTGCAGTTTCAAGTTCTTCTAGGTCGAAGGGTTTGGTTTGAGGGCTGGCTGATTGTGGTTGGTCTGATACCACTGTGCGATGGTATTCTCCTGTGGGTCGGTGGCGGTCTTGGTCACAACTGGTGGCCAACAGTTGTAACCAACACCGCCACCGACCCACATAGAATACCATCGCACAGTGGTATCAGACCAACCACAATCAGCCAGCCCTCAAACCAAACCCTTCGACTTAGAAGAACGTGAAACTGCAATGGGAAAGTTGAAACCCGGAAAAGCAGCAGGGATTGATGGCATACTGGCAGAAATGATACAGCACCTGGGACCTATCGCAAGGACCTGGCTTGTGGGGATGCTGAACACATGCATAGCACAGAAAACCATCCCTTCTGTTTGGAAAAAGGCTGGAGTAGTTGCAATCCCTAAACCTGGCAAAGACCCATTATCCCCGAAGAGCTACCGACCCATTTCCCTCCTCTGCATCACCTACAAGCTCTATGAGAGGCACTACAATTTCTGAACAGACTATATTTACATCAATATGTCTGGGTCCCCACCTACTCACTCAGGGTTGACGTGTCACACCTGCAGTGATGGGAGGGGCACCAAAATGTGGTATTTTGATTGTTTAATGGGGGCACTCCCTTAGTATAAAAGTGTATGTTTTGTGTACACATGACCTGATGAAGATCAAATGGATCGAAACGCTGTCAGTATTTCAACAAAGAACGTCTTTCTTATACCTGTGGTGTGCGGGCTCCATCCAATACCTACACCAGTTGTGATGCAACAGAGTTTGCTGTGACCGTTGTGAATTATGGGTGGTGTGGTCTTTGCCAAGACGGTGGATTGTGGCCCATGCCTTCCTGCTGTTATTTGTCATTATGGTGTTCTCTATATCTTTTCGTCCTGGGCATGACGTTAAACTGTTCCGTTCGAGAGGACCAGCGACCCTCGAATGTAAACGGCCACGAAAGGAAACTGTGTGTGTGAGGTGTTCTCTATCATTTCATTCCAGACTTCACTGTCTATCTCCTGTGTTTTCCATTCATCTTGAGCGTTACACAGTCGTCTGATGTGCGGGGGGAGGTGCCGGCTAGCGCATAAAGGCACGGACGGGACAGGTGTTGTCTTGACCCATCCCGTGATGATGCGACAGGTGTCATTTAGGGCTGTGTCGACCAATTTGGTGTGACGTGATCGGCTCCAGCTTGAGCAGGCATACTCTGCTGTAGAGAAAGACAGGGCCATGGCAGTTGCACGGATTGTTTGTGGGTCTGCGCCCCACTTGGGAGTTCACTAGTTTTCACAGGATGTTATTGTGGGTGTTGACCGTGGCTTTTGTGTTCTCCAGGTGTTTTTTTGAAGAAGAGTGTCCTGTCCAGTGTAACTCCAAGATACATGGGGTGGGTATGGTTGGAGAGTTTGTGACCATCCCAAGTGACGCTCAGTTCTTTTCTCGCGTCTCTGTTCCTCAGGTGGAAGCTGCATAGTTGGGTTTGTGTGTCTTTCTTTTTCTGTCTTTCTTTCTTAGGACGGAGATCAAGGTAGACGCCATAGGAAGGCTCAACACTAGCCGATGCCCCTAGAGATCCATCCCAAAGCTTCCCTCAGGGAGCACAGCAAGCCAGCTAGCCAGCAAGCCTGCCCAGTCAGCCAACGCAGCCAGTTAGCTCCGCCAGTCAGCCAGTGTAGAAAGTCAGGCTGCCAAGCCAGAGCATATCAGCCCTTGCAGTCAGCCATTGCAGCCATACCAGCCTTGCTCAGTCAGCTCAGCCAGGCCTCTCTTGAGGCCTGGCTCTCTGTCTGCCTGGCCCGGTCTGCCCTGCCCTGCCTTGCAGCAACAGAACCAGCCTTTCTGGAAAGCCAGCCAGCTCAGAATGCGAGCTGAGCAAGCCAGTGCAGCAGCAAGCCCAGACTAGGTTACCGCAGCCTTACTGTGCAGCCACAGCCACTCAGTCTAGACCAGCAGGAGCTGGCCAGGCTCCAACCCTTGCAGCGCAGCCTTAGGCCGGACAGTCCCCCTGCCTGCACTTTGTTGCCTTCCTGGCCTGTCTGCCTGCCTAGGCGCCTCGGTCTTCCTGTCTGTCTGCCTTGGCCTGCCAGTCTGAAACTGGTTTAGACTAACTGCGTGCTTGCCAGCTGCGCTGGCTTGCTGAGCTCGTATTCTGAGCTGGCTGGCTTGCCAGCAAGGCTGGTTCTGTTGCTGCAAGGCAGGGCGGGGCAGACCGGGCCAGGCAGACAGAGAGCCAGGCCTCGAGAGAGGCCTGGCTGAGCTGACTGAGCAAGGCTGGTATGGCTACAATGGTTGACTGCAAGGGCTGATGTGCGCTGGCTTGGCAGCCTGACTTTCTACACTGGCTGACTGGCGGAGCTGGCTGGCTGCGTTGGCTGACTGGGCGGGCTTGCTGGCTAGCTGGCTTGCTGGACTCCCTGAGGGAAGCTTTGGGATGGATCTCTAGGGGCATCGGCTTGTGTTGAGCCTTCCAACGGCGTCTACCTTGATCTTCGTCCTAAGAAAGAAAGACAGAAAAAGAAACACACACACAAACTCAACTATGCAGCTTCCACATGAGGAAGGCACGCAGGCACGCAGGCAGGCACAAGCTGCCTGCGTGCTTGCTTCGCCCTCCAGTTGCTGCTCCAGTTATTTGTTTTCCCTCAAACCAATCCTCAATGTGTTGGGTGAGGTTGAGCTCTGTCCAGCACAGGACGGGACGGAAACCAGCTTGGTCTTTAGTCAGCTTGGTGTCTATGAGTGGTATGAGGCGTTGGAGTAGCAGCCTCTCTTGTAGGTGATGCAGAGGAGGGAAATGGGTCGGTAGCTCTTTGAGGATGATGGGTCTTTGCCAGGTTTGGGGATTGCAACCACTTTGGCTTTTCTCCAGACAGAAGGGATGGTTTTCTGTGCCATGCATGTGTTCAGCATCCCCACGAGCCAGGTCTTTGCGTTAGGTTCCAGGTGCTGTATAATTTCTGCCAGTATGTCATCAATCCCTGCTGCTTTTCCGGGTTTCAACTTTCCCATTGCAGTTTTGAGTTCTTCTAGGTCGAAGGGTTTGGTTTGAGGGCTGGCTGATTGTGGTTGGTCTGATACCACTGTGCGATGGTATTCTCCTGTGGGTCGTGGCGGTGTTGGTTACGACTGTTGGCCACCAGTTGTGATGCAACAGAGTTCGCTGTGACCGTTGTGAATTATGGGTGGCTCCCTGAGGTCCTTGATCGCCATTGGGTCCAACAGTGGTCATTGAAGCGTGCACACACATGCACACATGCACCTACACACACAGGGGCACATGCGTATGCACACCTGGACCTTTAAATGAACAACAACACAAAAACTAAGGCACTGGTGTCGGACTTCTGGTTTACCGGAACGGGGTTCAACTCCCTGCAGTGCCCTGCTCAATGTGTTGTATTTCATTCATTGGTCCATGGTCTCAGGTCATTGAGCGGCGCGCTATAGTGTGCGATTCTTCATCATTGTTGAGGATTTTTTAAAGGTGAAAATCAAGGAAAAGCAAAAGGCTATAGTCCATGGTCACGGACCGCATACTGGTCAAGGTCATTTATACTGTTGAAGATCATTTACTAGTCTTCTAAAGGTCATTTATACTGGTGAAGATCATTTACTAGTCTTCTAAAGGTCATTTATACTGGTCAAGGTCAATTACTAGTCTCATGAAGGTAATTTATACTGGTCACAGTCATATACTGGTCACGGTCATTTCTACTGGTGAAGGTCATTTATACTGGTCAAGGTCATTTGTACTTGTCAAGGTCATTTATACTGGTCAAGGTCATTTACTAGTCTTATTGAAGGTAATTTATACTGCTCAAGGTCATTGATATTGGTCAAGGTCATTAAGTGGCACGCTATAGTGCGCGATTCTTCATCATTGTTGAGGATTTGAAAAAAGGTTAAATTGCAGAAAAGCGAAAGGCTAAAGTCCATGGTCACGGAGGGCATACTATAGTATGTTGTTTTTCTTTTTTTTGGTGGTGTGCGGGCTCCATCCAATAACTACACCAGTTGTGATGCAATAGAGTTTGCTGTGACCGTTGTGAATTATGGGTGGTGTGGTCTTTGCCAAGACGGTGGATTGTGGCCCATGCCTTCCTGCTGTTATTTGTCATGTTGGTGTTCTCTATATCTTTTCGTCCTGGGCATGACGTTAAACTGTTCCGTTCGAGAGGACCGGCGACCCTCAAATGTAAACAGGTGTTGGGACAGGGTCAGGTGTTGTCTTGATGCATCCTATGATGATGCCACAGGTGTCATTTAGGGCTGTGTCGACCAATTTGGTGTGACGGGATAGGCTTGTAGGTGATGCAGAGGAGGGAAATGGGTCGGTAGCTCTTTGGGGATAATGGGTCTTTGCCAGGTTTAGGGATTGCAACCACTTTGGCCTTTTTCCAGACAGAAGGGATGGTTTTCTGTGCTATGCATGTGTTCAGCATCCCCACAAGCCAGGTCTTTCCGTTAGGTCCCAGGTGCTGTATCATTTCTGCTAGTAGGTCATCAATCCCTGCTGCTTTTCCGGGTTTCAACTTTCCCATTGCAGTTTCAAGTTCTTCTAGGTCGAAGGGTTTGGTTTGAGGGCTGGCTGATTGTGGTTGGTCTGATACCACTGTGCGATGGTATTCTCCTGTGGGTCGGTGGCGGTCTTGGTCACAACTGGTGGCCAACAGTTGTAACCAACACCGCCACCGACCCACATAGAATACCATCGCACAGTGGTATCAGACCAACCACAATCAGCCAGCCCTCAAACCAAACCCTTCGACTTAGAAGAACGTGAAACTGCAATGGGAAAGTTGAAACCCGGAAAAGCAGCAGGGATTGATGGCATACTGGCAGAAATGATACAGCACCTGGGACCTATCGCAAGGACCTGGCTTGTGGGGATGCTGAACACATGCATAGCACAGAAAACCATCCCTTCTGTTTGGAAAAAGGCTGGAGTAGTTGCAATCCCTAAACCTGGCAAAGACCCATTATCCCCGAAGAGCTACCGACCCATTTCCCTCCTCTGCATCACCTACAAGCTCTATGAGAGGCACTAGAATTTCTGAACAGACTATATTTACATCAATATGTCTGGGTCCCCACCTACTCACTCAGGGTTGACGTGTCACACCTGCAGTGATGGGAGGGGCACCAAAATGTGGTATTTTGATTGTTTAATGGGGGCACTCCCTTAGTATAAAAGTGTATGTTTTGTGTACACATGACCTGATGAAGATCAAATGGATCGAAACGCTGTCAGTATTTCAACAAAGAACGTCTTTCTTATACCTGTGGTGTGCGGGCTCCATCCAATACCTACACCAGTTGTGATGCAACAGAGTTTGCTGTGACCGTTGTGAATTATGGGTGGTGTGGTCTTTGCCAAGACGGTGGATTGTGGCCCATGCCTTCCTGCTGTTATTTGTCATTATGGTGTTCTCTATATCTTTTCGTCCTGGGCATGACGTTAAACTGTTCCGTTCGAGAGGACCAGCGACCCTCGAATGTAAACGGCCACGAAAGGAAACTGTGTGTGTGAGGTGTTCTCTATCATTTCATTCCAGACTTCACTGTCTATCTCCTGTGTTTTCCATTCATCTTGAGCGTTACACAGTCGTCTGATGTGCGGGGGGAGGTGCCGGCTAGCGCATAAAGGCACGGACGGGACAGGTGTTGTCTTGACCCATCCCGTGATGATGCGACAGGTGTCATTTAGGGCTGTGTCGACCAATTTGGTGTGACGTGATCGGCTCCAGCTTGAGCAGGCATACTCTGCTGTAGAGAAAGACAGGGCCATGGCAGTTGCACGGATTGTTTGTGGGTCTGCGCCCCACTTGGGAGTTCACTAGTTTTCACAGGATGTTATTGTGGGTGTTGACCGTGGCTTTTGTGTTCTCCAGGTGTTTTTTTGAAGAAGAGTGTCCTGTCCAGTGTAACTCCAAGATACATGGGGTGGGTATGGTTGGAGAGTTTGTGACCATCCCAAGTGACGCTCAGTTCTTTTCTCGCGTCTCGGTTCCTCAGGTGGAAGCTGCATAGTTGGGTTTGTGTGTCTTTCTTTTTCTGTCTTTCTTTCTTAGGACGGAGATCAAGGTAGACGCCATAGGAAGGCTCAACACTAGCCGATGCCCCTAGAGATCCATCCCAAAGCTTCCCTCAGGGAGCACAGCAAGCCAGCTAGCCAGCAAGCCTGCCCAGTCAGCCAACGCAGCCAGTTAGCTCCGCCAGTCAGCCAGTGTAGAAAGTCAGGCTGCCAAGCCAGAGCATATCAGCCCTTGCAGTCAGCCATTGCAGCCATACCAGCCTTGCTCAGTCAGCTCAGCCAGGCCTCTCTTGAGGCCTGGCTCTCTGTCTGCCTGGCCCGGTCTGCCCTGCCCTGCCTTGCAGCAACAGAACCAGCCTTTCTGGAAAGCCAGCCAGCTCAGAATGCGAGCTGAGCAAGCCAGTGCAGCAGCAAGCCCAGACTAGGTTACCGCAGCCTTACTGTGCAGCCACAGCCACTCAGTCTAGACCAGCAGGAGCTGGCCAGGCTCCAACCCTTGCAGCGCAGCCTTAGGCCGGACAGTCCCCCTGCCTGCACTTTGTTGCCTTCCTGGCCTGTCTGCCTGCCTAGGCGCCTCGGTCTTCCTGTCTGTCTGCCTTGGCCTGCCAGTCTGAAACTGGTTTAGACTAACTGCGTGCTTGCCAGCTGCGCTGGCTTGCTGAGCTCGTATTCTGAGCTGGCTGGCTTGCCAGCAAGGCTGGTTCTGTTGCTGCAAGGCAGGGCGGGGCAGACCGGGCCAGGCAGACAGAGAGCCAGGCCTCGAGAGAGGCCTGGCTGAGCTGACTGAGCAAGGCTGGTATGGCTACAATGGTTGACTGCAAGGGCTGATGTGCGCTGGCTTGGCAGCCTGACTTTCTACACTGGCTGACTGGCGGAGCTGGCTGGCTGCGTTGGCTGACTGGGCGGGCTTGCTGGCTAGCTGGCTTGCTGGACTCCCTGAGGGAAGCTTTGGGATGGATCTCTAGGGGCATCGGCTTGTGTTGAGCCTTCCAACGGCGTCTACCTTGATCTTCGTCCTAAGAAAGAAAGACAGAAAAAGAAACACACACACAAACTCAACTATGCAGCTTCCACATGAGGAAGGCACGCAGGCAGGCACAAGCTGCCTGCGTGCTTGCTTCGCCCTCCAGTTGCTGCTCCAGTTATTTGTTTTCCCTCAAACCCATCCTCAATGTGTTGGGTGAGGTTGAGCTCTGTCCAGCACAGGACGGGACGGAAACCAGCTTGGTCTTTAGTCAGCTTGGTGTCTATGAGTGGTATGAGGCGTTGGAGTAGCAGCCTCTCTTGTAGGTGATGCAGAGGAGGGAAATGGGTCGGTAGCTCTTTGAGGATGATGGGTCTTTGCCAGGTTTGGGGATTGCAACCACTTTGGCTTTTCTCCAGACAGAAGGGATGGTTTTCTGTGCCATGCATGTGTTCAGCATCCCCACGAGCCAGGTCTTTGCGTTAGGTTCCAGGTGCTGTATAATTTCTGCCAGTATGTCATCAATCCCTGCTGCTTTTCCGGGTTTCAACTTTCCCATTGCAGTTTTGAGTTCTTCTAGGTCGAAGGGTTTGGTTTGAGGGCTGGCTGATTGTGGTTGGTCTGATACCACTGTGCGATGGTATTCTCCTGTGGGTCGTGGCGGTGTTGGTTACGACTGTTGGCCACCAGTTGTGATGCAACAGAGTTCGCTGTGACCGTTGTGAATTATGGGTGGCTCCCTGAGGTCCTTGATCGCCATTGGGTCCAACAG
This sequence comes from Protomyctophum parallelum, assembly GCF_964188405.1. Lineage (NCBI taxonomy): Eukaryota > Metazoa > Chordata > Actinopteri > Myctophiformes > Myctophidae > Protomyctophum > Protomyctophum parallelum. The sequence goes on along the minus strand of NC_139697.1, from coordinate 19,898,485 downwards.
TGGTCATTGAAGCGTGCACACACATGCACACATGCACCTACACACACAGGGGCACATGCGTATGCACACCTGGACCTTTAAATGAACAACAACACAAAAACTAAGGCACTGGTGTCGGACTTCTGGTTTACCGGAACGGGGTTCAACTCCCTGCAGTGCCCTGCTCAATGTGTTGTATTTCATTCATTGGTCCATGGTCTCAGGTCATTGAGCGGCGCGCTATAGTGTGCGATTCTTCATCATTGTTGAGGATTTTTTAAAGGTGAAAATCAAGGAAAAGCAAAAGGCTATAGTCCATGGTCACGGACCGCATACTGGTCAAGGTCATTTATACTGTTGAAGATCATTTACTAGTCTTCTAAAGGTCATTTATACTGGTGAAGATCATTTACTAGTCTTCTAAAGGTCATTTATACTGGTCAAGGTCAATTACTAGTCTCATGAAGGTAATTTATACTGTTCAGTCATATACTGGTCACGGTCATTTCTACTGGTGAAGGTCATTTATACTGGTCAAGGTCATTCGTACTTGTCAAGGTCATTTATACTGGTCAAGGTCATTTACTAGTCTTATTGAAGGTAATTTATACTGCTCAAGGTCATTGATATTGGTCAAGGTCATTAAGTGGCACGCTATAGTGCGCGATTCTTCATCATTGTTGAGGATGTGAATAAAGGTTAAATTGCAGAAAAGCGAAAGGCTAAAGTCCATGGTCACGGAGGGCATACTATAGTATGTTGTTTTTCTTTTTTTTGGTGGTGTGCGGGCTCCATCCAATAACTACACCAGTTGTGATGCAATAGAGTTTGCTGTGACCGTTGTGAATTATGGGTGGTGTGGTCTTTGCCAAGACGGTGGATTGTGGCCCATGCCTTCCTGCTGTTATTTGTCATGTTGGTGTTCTCTATATCTTTTCGTCCTGGGCATGACGTTAAACTGTTCCGTTCGAGAGGACCGGCGACCCTCGAATGTAAACAGGTGTTGGGACAGGGTCAGGTGTTGTCTTGATGCATCCTATGATGATGCCACAGGTGTCATTTAGGGCTGTGTCGACCAATTTGGTGTGACGGGATAGGCTTGTAGGTGATGCAGAGGAGGGAAATGGGTCGGTAGCTCTTTGGGGATAATGGGTCTTTGCCAGGTTTAGGGATTGCAACCACTTTGGCCTTTTTCCAGACAGAAGGGATGGTTTTCTGTGCTATGCATGTGTTCAGCATCCCCACAAGCCAGGTCTTTCCGTTAGGTCCCAGGTGCTGTATCATTTCTGCTAGTAGGTCATCAATCCCTGCTGCTTTTCCGGGTTTCAACTTTCCCATTGCAGTTTCAAGTTCTTCTAGGTCGAAGGGTTTGGTTTGAGGGCTGGCTGATTGTGGTTGGTCTGATACCACTGTGCGATGGTATTCTCCTGTGGGTCGGTGGCGGTCTTGGTCACAACTGGTGGCCAACAGTTGTAACCAACACCGCCACCGACCCACATAGAATACCATCGCACAGTGGTATCAGACCAACCACAATCAGCCGGCCCTCAAACCAAACCCTTCGACTTAGAAGAACGTGAAACTGCAATGGGAAAGTTGAAACCCGGAAAAGCAGCAGGGATTGATGGCATACTGGCAGAAATGATACAGCACCTGGGACCTATCGCAAGGACCTGGCTTGTGGGGATGCTGAACACATGCATAGCACAGAAAACCATCCCTTCTGTTTGGAAAAAGGCTGGAGTAGTTGCAATCCCTAAACCTGGCAAAGACCCATTATCCCCGAAGAGCTACCGACCCATTTCCCTCCTCTGCATCACCTACAAGCTCTATGAGAGGCACTAGAATTTCTGAACAGACTATATTTACATCAATATGTCTGGGTCCCCACCTACTCACTCAGGGTTGACGTGTCACACCTGCAGTGATGGGAGGGGCACCAAAATGTGGTATTTTGATTGTTTAATGGGGGCACTCCCTTAGTATAAAAGTGTATGTTTTGTGTACACATGACCTGATGAAGATCAAATGGATCGAAACGCTGTCAGTATTTCAACAAAGAACGTCTTTCTTATACCTGTGGTGTGCGGGCTCCATCCAATACCTACACCAGTTGTGATGCAACAGAGTTTGCTGTGACCGTTGTGAATTATGGGTGGTGTGGTTTTTGCCAAGACGGTGGATTGTGGCCCATGCCTTCCTGCTGTTATTTGACATGTTGGTGTTCTCTATATCTTTTCGTCCTGGGCATGACGTTAAACTGTTCCGTTCGAGAGGACCAGCGACCCTCGAATGTAAACGGCCACGAAAGGAAATTATGTGTGTGTGAGGTGTTCTCTATAGGTTGGGTTTCAGGTGGTTGTATTGTAGTAGCTTGACATTTCTTGGAGGGCACTTTCAAGGACAGACTCAATCTTCTGGAAGTCTGCTTGTTGGGTCGTAATGCAGAGGTTGTCGGCGTAGATGAAACGCTGGCATTAGGCATTGGGTAGTGGCTGGTCGTTTGTGTAGATATTGAAAAGGAGGGGGGCGAGCACGCTACCTTGTTGGAGGCCGTTCTTTTGGGCTTTCCATTTACTCCTCTGGTCATTTAACTGGACATAGAAGCGCCTGTTGTTGAGGAGGCTTTTCCTGACCATTGTGCGGTGTTGGACAGTGTCGTAGGCAGCAGAGAGATCTCTGAATGCTGCTCCAGTTATTTGTTTCCCCTCAAACCCATCCTCAATGTGTTGGGTGAGGTTGAGCTCTGTCCAGCACAGGAGCGGCTGGGACGGAAACCAGCTTGGTCTTTAGTCAGCTTGGTATCTATGAGTGGCAACAAGGCGTTGGAGTAGCAGCTTCTCATATAGCCTTGTAGGTGATGCAGAGGGAAATGGGTCGGTAGCTCTTTGTGGATAATGGGTCTTTGCCAGGTTTAGGGATTGCAACCACTTTGGCCTTTTCCCAGACAGAAGGGATGGTTTTCTGTGCTATGCATGTGTTCAGCATCCCCACAAGCCAGGTCTTTGCGTTGGGTCCCAGGTGCTGTAACATTTCTGCCAGTAGGTCATCAATCCCTGCTGCTTTTCCGGGTTTCAACTTTCCCATTGCAGTTTCAAGTTCTTCTAGGTCGAAGGGTTTGGTTTGAGGGCTGGCTGATTGTGGTTGGTCTGATACCACTGTGCGATGGTATTCTCCTGTGGGTCGGTGGCGGTCTTGGTCACAACTGGTGGCCAACAGTTGTAACCAACACCGCCACCGACCCACATAGAATACCATCGCACAGTGGTATCAGACCAACCACAATCAGCCAGCCCTCAAACCAAACCCTTCGACTTAGAAGAACGTGAAACTGCAATGGGAAAGTTGAAACCCGGAAAAGCAGCAGGGATTGATGGCATACTGGCAGAAATGATACAGCACCTGGGACCTATCGCAAGGACCTGGCTTGTGGGGATGCTGAACACATGCATAGCACAGAAAACCATCCCTTCTGTTTGGAAAAAGGCTGGAGTAGTTGCAATCCCTAAACCTGGCAAAGACCCATTATCCCCGAAGAGCTACCGACCCATTTCCCTCCTCTGCATCACCTACAAGCTATATGAGAGGCACTACATTTTCTGAACAGATTATATTTACATCAATATGTCTGGGTCCCCACCTACTCACTCAGGGTTGACGTGTCACACCTGCAGTGATGGGATGGGCACCAAAATGTGGTGTTTTGATTGGTTAATGGAGGCACTCCCTTAGTATAAAAGTGTATGTTTTGTGTACACATGAACTGATGAAGATCAAATTGATCGAAACGTCAGTATTTCAATAAAGAACGTCTTTCTTATACCTGTGGTGTGCGGGCTCCATCCAATACCTACACCAGTTGTGATGCAACAGAGTTAGCTGTGACCGTTGTGAATTATGGGTGGTGTGGTCTTTGCCAAGACGGTGGATTGTGGCCCATGCCTTCCTGCGTTTATTTGTCATGTTGGTGTTCTCTATATCTTTTCGTCCTGGGCATGACGTTAAACTGTTCCGTTCGAGAGGACCGGCGACCCTCGAATGTAAACAGGTGTTAGGACAGGGACAGGTGTTGTCTTGATGCATCCCGTGATGATGCGACAGGTGTCATTTAGGGCTGTGTCGACCAATTTGGTGTGACGTGATCGGCTCCAGCTTGAGCAGGCATACTCTGCTGTAGAGAAAGACAGGGCCATGGCAGTTGCACGGATTGTTTGTGGGTCTGCACCCCACTTGGAGTTCACTAGTTTTCACAGGATGTTATTGTGGGTGTTGACCGTGGCTTTTGTGTTCTCCAGGTGTTTTTTGAAGAAGAGTGTCCTGTCCAGTGTAACTCCAAGATACATGGGGTGGGTATGGTTGGAGAGTTTGTGACCATCCCAAGTGACGCTCAGTTCTTTTTTCGCGTCTCGGTTCCTCAGGTGGAAGCTGCATAGTTGGGTTTGTGTGTGTCTTTCTTTTTCTGTCTTTCTTTCTTAGGACGGAGATAAAGGTAGACGCCGTTGGAAGGCTCAACACAAGCCGATGTCCCTAGAGATCCATCCCAAAGCTTCCCTCAGGGAGCCCAGCAAGCCAGCTAGCCAGCAAGCCTGCCCAGTCAGCCAACGCAGCCAGTCAGCTCCGCCAGTCAGCCAGTGTAGAAAGTCAGGCTGCCAAGCCAGAGCATATCAGCCGTTGCAGTCAGCCATTGCAGCCATACCAGCCTTGCTCAGTCAGCTCAGCCAGGCCTCTCTCGAGGCCTGGCTCTCTGTCTGCCTTGCCCGGTCTGCCCTGCCCTGCCTTGCAGCAACAGAACCAGCCTTTCTGGCAAGCCAGCCAGCTCAGAATGCGAGCTGAGCAAGCCAGTGCAGCAACAAGCCCAGACTAGGTTACTGCAGCCTTACTGTGCAGCCACAGCCACTCAGCCCAAACCAGCAGGAGCAAGCCAGGCTCCAACCCTTGCAGCGCAGCCTTAGGCCGGATAGTCCCCCTGCCTGCACTTTGTTGCCTTCCTGGCCTGTCTGCCTGCCTAGGCGCCTCGGTCTTCCTGTCTGTCTGCCCTGGCCTGCCGGTCTGAAACTGGTTTAGACTAACTGCGTGCTTGCCAGCTGCGCTGGCTTGCTGAGCTCGTATTCTGAGCTGGCTGGCTTGCCAGCAAGGCTGGTTTTGTTGCTGCAAGCCAGGGCGGGTCAGACCGGGCCAGGCAGACAGAGAGCCAGGCCTCGAGAGAGGCCTGGCTGAGCTGACTGAGCAAAGCTGGTATGGCTACAATGGTTGACTGCAAGGGCTGATGTGCGCTGGCTTGGCAGCCTGACTTTCTACACTGGCTGACTGGCGGAGCTGGCTGGCTGCGTTGGCTGACTGGGCGGGCTTGCTGGCTAGCTGGGCTCCCTGAGGGAAGCTTTGGGATGGATCTCTAGGGGCATCGGCTTGTGTTGAGCCTTCCAACGGCGTCTACCTTGATCTTCGTCCTAAGAAAGAAAGACAGAAAAAGAAAGACACACACAAACTCAACTACGCAGCTTCCACATGAGGAAGGCAGAAAAAAAAGGTGAAAATCAAGGAAAAGCGAAAGGCTATAGTCCATGGTCACGGACCGCATACTGGTCAAGGTCATTTATACTGGTAAAGATCATTTACTAGTCTTATGAAGGTCATTTATACTGGTCAAGGTCATTTACTAGTCTCATGAAGGTAATTTATACTGGTCAGTCATATACTGGTCACGGTCATTTATACTGGTCAAGGTCATTTGTACTTGTCAAGGTCATTTATACTGGTCAAGGTCATTTACTAGTCTTATTGAAGGTCATTTATACTGCTCAAGGTCATTGATCAATATCAATGACCTTGATGACCCCAAGGTCATTAAGTGGCATGCTATAGTGCGCGATTCTTCATCATTGTTTACGATTTGAAAAAAGGTAAAATTGCGGAAAAGCGAAAGGCTATAGTCCATGGTCACGGAGGGCATACTATAGTATGTTGTCTTTCAAGATTTCGGAGGATTTGAAAAAAAGGTGAAAATCACGGAAAAGCTAAAGGCTATAGTCCATAGTCTCGGAAAGCATACAAAAATGTGTGGTGCTATACAGGCCGTTCTGGAAAATTTGGGACAGAGGTTCATCGTTGGCATCCAGGGAGTGTGTGTGCAAAATTTGGCATCGACCGGGTTAATGGTGCTGGAGATTAGCTGTTAACAAACTGACGTACACACACACACACACACACACACACACACACACACACTCACTCAGAGTGCAAAACATACTCTATCCCCATGGCTTTGGCCTGGTGCCATACCGTTATTAATTATTGCCTACAATGTCAATTGTGAAATTACTTTACCGTTGCAATGCAAAATTTACATTTCAACGAATGGACCTCGTAAAACAAAACAAAAACCAAGGCACTGGTGTGGTACTTCTGGTTTACCGGAATGGGGTTCAACTCCCTGCAGTGCTCTGCTCAATTTGTTGTATTTACATGGTTCATTTTTATTTTCTGCTCATTGTGTTGCCTTTTCATAGATGATAACCCCCAGGTTCTTTAATGTGTTTGCACTCCCTACAGTTAGGTTACCAAGTCTATTTATTTATTATTTCTGTTCACTAGAACTAGAACCAATTACCAAAGTAGGCTTTCTAATGACACAACTCGCCTTTGTTTTTATGTGTAGCAAAAACGTTCTTTTTATTTACGCCAAAGAGTAGAGGCTGGTCTGCATTCATGCGAGCGGGGAAGTTTAGAGTAACATAGCTCTAAATGAAACGCATTAGAGCTATGGACCAGAGCTAGTAGTCATAGCACTTCATGGTATATGCATAGTTTATATAGTTTCATTATAGATATATTAAACAGAGAGGACTGGAGTCAATTGGGTTATATTATGTTTAATACTAATTTGAAGCTGTCAAAATCTGACAGACTTCTGGCGGCCATGGCCACGCCCACCTTTTGGTAACGCCCACTTTCGGCCAAGCCCACAAAAAGGACCCCCCATGTCATTTGCCAGGCAGGCTCCACTCTCAGACAGATATTTGGCTCCGTCTTATGAGCTAATTTAGAATTTCCTGTCTGAGAGCTAGCTAATTTAAGACATCCGGTTGCCTTCAGAATAAAATAAGGTTATTTAATTCGTTAATTAAATAATTGTCAATGCCCAAGGCACAGCACTTTTTTGAGCGTTGACCTCAGTAGAAGGTCTGCTGCCGTGAATTTTACACCTCTCCCACTTAGCGGAGAGTGGGGTGTGGTACAGGACATCTCCCCGAACGCGTGGGTATACTGCATCTACAAGTAGTACAAGATAAATTGAAACCATTGACACCTACTTCGATGGTTCAGTTGTCATCTATGCCGGGGAATTTAGCAGCTCTCATTCAAGCGTTTTTTCAAAATCCAGGTCACACATTTGATTGCAAAACAATCTGTGGTGTCACTCAACAACTAGTGAATAGCATCTTACTTGGCCTTAGGAATGCACAATGACCCATTAGATTTTATACACAAACTAGTAGTTTGGTTGAGTATGTGTGGTGTCCACACAGTTGTTCAAGCAAAACATACAGACATCTGTACATTCTGTGCCTGGACAGTTGAAAGCAATTAACAGAACAATAACGGAGGACAATTTGGAAGAAGATGATGATGATGTGGTTTTATGCAATGAAAGTCTAAATGACAATATGTGTGAAGCTATACCATTACCAATTCTAACATTTCTACAACAGACATCTGCTATCAAAAAATGTCACACACGGCTTGAAGAAGCAGCAGCGCAGGACTCAACATTTAGACGGAAACTTGAGAAATTCAATCTAGCCAACACATCAGTGTCATTAGTGTCTCAGAAATGTTCTAGGACAGAAGAATGCACCATATTAAACAGCTTTGTAGAATACACACTTCGGTCTCCTTTCCTTGGAGATGACCTGCTTTGCCTGAAAAGTCTTAGTCTGTATAGTTGTACTCAATGTGGTGACAAGGCCTTACCATCTACAAAGAACATGTCACAATTCATAGTGCAGCCACTTGACGTGTCACAAAAAGGCATCTTAGACACTATTGCACAAATATTACCTGCTCAATCTGAACAATGTGAAACATGTCAGCAGGAAAAGAGCTTATCAACATATGAAGTAATTAACAGCCCACAGACCTTACTTCTCCTGTTAAGAGCTGGCACAAAAATTCCAAAAACGTTCAATTTATCCTGTCTGTACCACCAAAATGAGTATGCTTTGACCAGTATGTGTGTATTTTTCGACAGGCCACCATATGCGTCATTGTACATCCTTAAAGATCATAAATGGCATATCTGGACAAATGAATCGAATGATACAGCAGGCTATACCTTTGATGCAAAGAACATCCGCTCGACAGCACACAAAGACAGTAGTCACAAGTAGTTTCTATGTCGTGTCATACGAGAAAATAAACAGTCGAGAAATAATCAAGTTTCGTCAGGACAAACAAATGCATAAATGCACAGACAGATGCAATCAACGCACACAAGTGACACCCATTCCAAAGCTAGAGGTAACTCCTTGACCTGACTTAGCTTGCGTAGAGAAAGTGATTTCATGTCAATGCCCCAAGGCACAGCACTTTTTTGAGCGTTGACCCCAGTAGAAGGTCTGCTGCTGTGAATTTTACACCTCTCCCGCTTAGCGGAGAGTGTGGTGTGGTAGAGGACATCTCCCCGAACGCGTGGGTATGTCCAGATAGTTGCCTCGCGGAGGCCTCTTTGTCCAGTGTCCATTCTGGGTCCGGAAACGGTACTTTTTTCAGCGTTGACCACAGTAGAAGGTCTGCTGCTGTGAATTTCACACCTCTCCCGCTTAGCGGAGAGTGGGGTGCGGTACAGGACATCTCCCCGAACGCGTGGGTATGTCCAGATAGTTGCCTCGCGGAGCCGTCTTTTGTCCAGTGTCCATTCTGGGTCCGGAAACGGTACTTTTTGTCAGCCTTGACCCCAGTAGAAGGTCTGCTGCTGTGAATTTTACACCTCTCCCGCTTAGCGGAGAGTGTGGTGTGGTAGAGGACATCTCCCCGAACGTGTGGGTATGTCCAGATAGTTGCCTCGCGGAGGCCTCTTTGTCCAGTGTCCATTCTGGGTCCGGAAACGGTACTTTTCGTCAGCATTGACCCCAGTAGAAGGTCTGCTGCTGTGAATTTCACACCTCTCCCGCTTAGCGGAGAGTGTGGTGTGGTAGAGGACATCTCCCCGAACGTGTGGGTATGTCCAGATAGTTGCCTCGCGGAGGCCTCTTTGTCCAGTGTCCATTCTGGGTCCGGAAACTGTACTTTTTTCAGCGTTGACCACAGTAGAAGGTCTGCTGCTGTGAATTTTACACCTCTCCCGCTTAGCGGAGAGTGGGGTGTGGTACAGGACATCTCCCCGAACGCGTGGGTATGTCCAGATAGTTGCCTCGCGGAGCCGTCTTTTGTCCAGTGTCCATTCTGGGTCCGGAAACGGTACTTTTTGTCAGCCTTGACCCCAGTAGAAGGTCTGCTGCTGTGAATTTTACACCTCTCCCGCTTAGCGGAGAGTGTGGTGTGGTAGAGGACATCTCCCCGAACGTGTGGGTATGTCCAGATAGTTGCCTCGCGGAGGCCTCTTTGTCCAGTGTCCATTCTGGGTCCGGAAACGGTACTTTTTGTCAGCATTGACCCCAGTAGAAGGTCTGCTGCTGTGAATTTTACACCTCTCCCGCTTAGCGGAGAGTGGGGTGTGGTACAGGACATCTCCCCGAACGCGTGGGTATGTCCAGATAGTTGCCTCGCGGAGCCGTCTTTTGTCCAGTGTCCATTCTGGGTCCGGAAACGGTACTTTTTGTCAGCCTTGACCCCAGTAGAAGGTCTGCTGCTGTGAATTTTACACCTCTCCCGCTTAGCGGAGAGTGTGGTGTGGTAGAGGACATCTCCCCGAACGTGTGGGTATGTCCAGATAGTTGCCCCGCGGAGGCCTCTTTGTCCAGTTTCCATTCTGGGTCCGGAAACGGTACTTTTTGTCAGCATTGACCCCAGTAGAAGGTCTGCTGCTGTGAATTTTACACCTCTCCCGCTTAGCGGAGAGTGGGGTGTGGTACAGGACATCTCCCCGAACGCGTGGGTATGTCCAGATAGTTGCCTCGCGGAGCCGTCTTTTGTCCAGTGTCCATTCTGGGTCCGGAAACGGTACTTTTTGTCAGCCTTGACCCCAGTAGAAGGTCTGCTGCTGTGAATTTTACACCTCTCCCGCTTAGCGGAGAGTGTGGTGTGGTAGAGGACATCTCCCCGAACGTGTGGGTATGTCCAGATAGTTGCCTCGCGGAGGCCTCTTTGTCCAGTGTCCATTCTGGGTCCGGAAACGGTACTTTTTGTCAGCATTGACCCCAGTAGAAGGTCTGCTGCTGTGAATTTTACACCTCTCCCGCTTAGCGGAGAGTGTGGTGTGGTAGAGGACATCTCCCCGAACGTGTGGGTATGTCCAGATAGTTGCCTCGCGGAGGCCTCTTTGTCCAGTGTCCATTCTGGGTCCGGAAACGGTACTTTTTTCAGCGTTGACCACAGTAGAAGGTCTGCTGCTGTGAATTTTACACCTCTCCCGCTTAGCGGAGAGTGGGGTGTGGTACAGGACATCTCCCCGAACGCGTGGGTATGTCCAGATAGTTGCCTCGCGGAGCCGTCTTTTGTCCAGTGTCCATTCTGGGTCCGGAAACGGTACTTTTTGTCAGCCTTGACCCCAGTAGAAGGTCTGCTGCTGTGAATTTTACACCTCTCCCGCTTAGCGGAGAGTGTGGTGTGGTAGAGGACATCTCCCCGAACGTGTGGGTATGTCCAGATAGTTGCCTCGCGGAGGCCTCTTTGTCCAGTGTCCATTCTGGGTCCGGAAACGGTACTTTTTGTCAGCATTGACCCCAGTAGAAGGTCTGCTGCTGTGAATTTTACACCTCTCCCGCTTAGCGGAGAGTGGGGTGTGGTACAGGACATCTCCCCGAACGCGTGGGTATGTCCAGATAGTTGCCTCGCGGAGCCGTCTTTTGTCCAGTGTCCATTCTGGGTCCGGAAACGGTACTTTTTGTCAGCCTTGACCCCAGTAGAAGGTCTGCTGCTGTGAATTTTACACCTCTCCCGCTTAGCGGAGAGTGTGGTGTGGTAGAGGACATCTCCCCGAACGTGTGGGTATGTCCAGATAGTTGCCTCGCGGATGCCTCTTTGTCCAGTGTCCATTCTGGGTCCGGAAACGGTACTTTTTGTCAGCATTGACCCCAGTAGAAGGTCTGCTGCTGTGAATTTTACACCTCTCCCGCTTAGCGGAGAGTGGGGTGTGGTAGAGGACATCTCCCCGAACGTGTGGGTATGTCCAGATAGTTGCCTCGCGGAGGCCTCTTTGTCCAGTGTCCATTCTGGGTCCGGAAACGGTACTTTTTTCAGCGTTGACCACAGTAGAAGGTCTGCTGCTGTGAATTTTACACCTCTCCCGCTTAGCGGAGAGTGGGGTGTGGTACAGGACATCTCCCCGAACGCGTGGGTATGTCCAGATAGTTGCCTCGCGGAGCCGTCTTTTGTCCAGTGTCCATTCTGGGTCCGGAAACGGTACTTTTTGTCAGCCTTGACCCCAGTAGAAGGTCTGCTGCTGTGAATTTTACACCTCTCCCGCTTAGCGGAGAGTGGGGTGTGGTATAGGACATCTCCCCGAACGCGTGGGTATGTCCAGATAGTTGCCTTGCGGAGCCGTCTTTTGTCCAGTGTCCACTTTATAAAGTCCATGCACTCCAGTGAATAGCATTTATCCATTTAGATAACTTTATTATTATTATTATAAGGATTTAATTACTTATTCTTACACAGAAACATAATGTGTGTCTTATAGCATCATATAGCATCATTTAAATGCTTAATTTGTAGTTTTAATGTGCAAATTAAACTTTTTTTCAATACTCTAGAGGGTACTCTTATTTTGAAGAGATCGTCCACCGGAAGTCTTAAATTAGCTCACTAGATTAGCTCACTAGACGCTGCCTGTGAATCAATGGATGGAGTGCTATCCTTACTTTCATGCAAAGCACCAACTTCAGTGTTTACGGACTGACCTACAATAACAATAGGCCTATAGCCTACAATAGCACAGTGAGTCACAGACTGGGGGGTCCGGGGAACATGCAGTACCTACCTGTCAGTTGCTGGGGTCCGGGGACCCCCAGTAGGCCTATCTACCTGTCAGTTGCTGGGGTCCGGGGACCCCCAGTGTAGGCCTACCTACCTGTCAGTTGCTGGGGTCCGGGGACCCCCGTTAGGCTACTGGCTGGGGGTCCCAGAGATAGAAATGCCACTATAAATGGGGGTCCGCAGTCTAATGCATGTCAAACTAGCCCTAACCATAACCTCACAAAAACAAGTAGTCCGTGTTGTAGGAAAATTTCCAACGGGGTTTGAACAGGCAAAGTTACGACGTTAGGACTCCAAGTCCGATGACTACTCCACTAGACCACCGGGACGCTGCCTAGTTAGAGATCAGGCTCTGTATTGTGTATTTAAGCGTGACGTCAGCCACTTCCGGGGTTCTATTCAAGGAAGTTCCACGTCATCTATTTTCTTTATCGTGGACACTTTACAGTTACATTAATAATTCTACTCGAGTTGGAAGCATTAAGACCCATTGTAACCCTCAATGGCTTCCTTTCTGACAAATAACGTTATTGTAAAAAAAAAAAAAAAAAGATTCACGCGTTCATATGTAGCTATTTTGTATTTACAGTGAGACGCGGATGGGACCCGGATGTAACGTAGAAGGACTACAATATGACTACAAGAAATTTGCGGTTAAATCTCGCGGGCGTGGCCTCACCCTTTGACCCCGGAAGGAAGTGACGGACGGAACCCTCACATACGGAAGAGATGCGTGGAGGTGAGTTTGGTCAGTGTTTGTTTGGAAGTGCCACGTCACCATCCGGTCCCTCTTCGGAGCAGGTATGTTATTTAATACTTAACGCTGTTGTTGTTTTTGTGTTCAAACGTCGATCACTTATGAAGTTACTTGTTATGATGTTTATATATGATGTTTCTACAAAACTTTAAAACAGTGTTTCAGTAGCTGAATGGTTAGTGTCGACGGTCTATAAACATCGGGCCCGAGTTCACTTCCCGGTCGAGGACCGAGAATGTTTTTCCTTTTCACCAAACAAACACAATTGTTTTTGCATCTAGTCGAGGTCCATTATTCATTCAGTATTTGTGCTACGGACCACCATGTTACATTTATAGACTCACAATGGTGGTCAGAGGCTCAGATACTGAATGGATCTTGACTAGATGCAAAAACAATGTTTTGCTTTGTAAGAAGAAAACACACTCTCCGTCCTGGACGGGGAGGAGATCCCCGGCCTCCATGTTGACTAACCGCCGACGGTACCCACTCGACTACTGAAACACGGCTTTAAAGAGTAGTAGTATTTACATATATAAACACATCAAGTAACTTCAAAAGTGATAACATTCTTGAGCTACCCACCATTTCACATTAATAGACTCTCACAATGGTGGTCAGTGGCTCAAATGGGTCTGACTGAGAGACTAGATGGGCTCAAATGGTGGTCCGTGGCTCAAATGCTGAATAAATAATCGACTAGAGGTGAAAAGAGTTAGCGTGAGTGCCCGGGATGGCACTCACGTTAACAAAGCTCAGTCACTAACCACTATGCTACAATCAGCATTATATAATCGAAGGATCAAAAGTAGCAATCTTATACATTCTCTAATTGTGTAGTTTTTTGGAAATTAAGCAGATGCTTAACAACAATTGAACTATTGAGAGTGTAGCCTGGGCACCATTTCATTTCGGTATATGATCCGGGCTCATGATATGCTTACGTCATGTTGTAGGCAATGGTTTGCCCCCAGCCCGGATCATACGGACTTTTGAAACAGAGACCAGGCTTTCCTCCGAGGCGGTGGAAAGCCTGGTGATGCGAGGTTATTGAGAGTGTAAAGATCTACTATTGGGGTCCATTTGGTAAGGTTACCTGAATTAAATTGCACTGTATTGTGACAGTAATCATTGCTATAGAGTGTGTGTTCAGTAACAGTGTTAAATAGCTCTATAGTGTGACAGTAATCATTGCTATAGTGTGTTCAGTAACAGTGTTAAATAGATATTAATTTGTGACAGTAATCATTGCTATAGTAGTGTGTGTTCAGTAACAGTGTTAGTTCTATATTGTGACAGTAATCTGCCGGTCTCTCCAGCTTTTTGTTAAACATAAAAAGCATTTTCTGAAACTGCAATTTTATCCAATCAGGAACGCAGTCAGGATACAGATTAAACAGATTAAAGTGGAATTGTAATGTAACAGACAAAATTAGAACTGGAACATTAAGCTCATAAACAGCTACTTTCTCCTGATTGGCTGAAAATGTGTCACCTACCTCATTTCTTTTAAAATATCGTCACCTTATTAAACTAATTGCCTAAGTAATTTTTTCAAGGTTTTCAGGAAACACAAAAAACTGTGCCAAATGTAGAATATATTATATTTCTTAATTATTTAAATTCCCAAAAATATGAAAAAATATGACTATTGACATACAAATAAAGGTGTATGTCAATCATGTAACATGTAAGGATAAAATGACTTAGGCCAATATCTGAACATGCCATTTTAACTTAGGCAATTATAAACGTTATTTAGGCCAAATTACTTCTGCAGTAAGTGACTTAGACAAAATGTTTTATTCCAATTATTTTTAATAGACCATGGTTTAGGGTCAGCCACAGAGTGTTTAAAATAATATCAGAGCACAAAGACATTTGACACTGAAGGGGAGTGAATGTGAGTGAATTTGGACTGAATTTGGACTGAATGCGACTGAATGGGAGGTACTGTTACTATGGGACTGATACTATGGGACTGACAGTCCCATATAGTAACAGTACCTCCCATTCACTCCAACTCACTCCCATTCACTCCCATTCACTCCCATTCACTCCCATTCACTCCCTTTCACTCTGAATGGGAGTGAGTGGGAGTGACAGTCCCATAGTAACAGTACCTCCCATTCAGTCCCATTCACTCCCTTTCACTCTGAATGGGAGTGACAGT
This sequence comes from Protomyctophum parallelum, assembly GCF_964188405.1. NCBI lineage: Eukaryota > Metazoa > Chordata > Actinopteri > Myctophiformes > Myctophidae > Protomyctophum > Protomyctophum parallelum. The sequence goes on along the minus strand of NC_139697.1, from coordinate 19,883,444 downwards.
CCCATAGTAACAGTACCTCTCATTCACTCCGATTCAGTCCCTTTCACTCCCCCATTCACTCCCATTCACTTTTATTCACTCCCATTCAGTCACATAGTAACAGTACACCCCATTCACTCCCATTCACTCCCATCGTATCAGTCCCATAGTAACAGTACCTCCCATTAAGTCCCATTCACTCCCATAGTATCAGTCCCATAGTAACAATACCTCCCATTCACTCCCATGCACTCCCATAGTATTAGTCCCATAGTAACATTACTCCCTTTCACTCCCATTCACTCCCATAGTATCAGTAACTCCCATTCACTCCCATAGTATCAGTCCCATAGTAACAGTACCTCCCTTTCACTCCCATTCAGTCCCATTCACTCCCATTCAGTCCCATAGTTTAATAAGGTGACGATATGATATATATGATATGGTACTTTAGTGTCAGTTCACACTGAAATGTATCTTGCAACACAGCAGCCAAGTATGCAGAACACACATACACGCATTTGACATAACACAAACAACAAGACAATTTACATACATAAAGACAAGAGCAATATCCACCGCTTAGATTATCCTGTGGCTAATACAACTCCTGATTAAACCCTTTTCTATTTATTAAAGAGCTGGAGAGACAGGAATATTCCTGTTACTGAACACACACTATAGCAATTATTACTGTCACAATAACTTTGTAATGCTACTGATGTTATGTTAGACTATATTTACATCAATATGTCTGGGTCCCCACCTACTCGCTCAGGGTTGACGTGTCACACCTGCAGTGATGGGAGGGGCACCAGAATGTGGTGTTTTGATTGGTTAATGGGGGCACTCCCTTAGTATAAAAGTGTATGTTTTGTGTACACATGACCTGATGAAGATCAAATAGATCGAAACGTCGTTAGTATTTCAATAAAGAACGTCTTTCTTATACCTGTGGTGTGCGGGCTCCATCCAATACCACCAGTTGTGATGCAACAGAGTTTGCTGTGACTGTTGTGAATAATGGGTGGTGTGGTCTTTGCCAAGACGGTGGATTGTGGCCCATGCCTTCCTGATGTTATTTGTCATGTTGGTGTTCTCTATATCTTTTCGTCCTGGGCATGACGTTAAACTGTTCCGTTTAAGAGGACCGGCGACCCTCGAATGTAAACAGCCACGAAAGGAAACTATGTGTGTGTGAGGTGTTCTCTATGGGTTGGGTTTCAGGTGGTTGTATTGTAGTAGCTTGACATTTCTTGGAGGGCACTTTCAAGGACAGACTCAATCTTCTGGAAGTCTGCTTGTTGGGTCGTAATGCAGAGGTCGTCGGCGTAGATGAAACGCTGGCATTGGGTAGTGGCTGGTCGTTTGTGTAGATATTGAAAAGGAGGGGGGCAGGCACGCTACCTTGTGGGAGGCCGTTCTTTTGGGCTTTCCATTTACTCCTCTGGTCATTTAACTGGACATAGAAAGGCGGTCTTGGTCACAACTGGTGGCCAACAGTCATAACCAACACCGCCACCGACCCACATAGAATACCATCGCACATTGGTATCAAGACCAACCACAATCAGCCAGCCCTCAAACCAAACCCTTCGACCTAGAAGAACTCGAAACTGCAATGGGAAAGTTGAAACCCGGAAAAGCAGCAGGGATTGATGACACACTGGCAGAAATGATACAGCACCTGGGACCTAACGCAAATACCTGGCTTGTGGGGATGCTGAACACATGCATAGCACATAAAACCATCGCTTCTGTCTGGAAAAAGGCCAAAGTGGTTGCAATCCCTAAACCTGGCAAAGACCCATTATCCCTGAAGAGCTACCGACCCATTTCCCTCCTCTGCATCACCTACAAGCTATATGAGAGGCACTAACATTTCTGAACAGACTATATTTACAACAATATGTCTGGGTCCCCACCTACTCACTCAGGGTTGACGTGTCACACCTGCAGTGATGGGAGGGGCACCAAAATGTGGTGTTTTGATTGGTTAATGGGGGCACTCCCTTAGTATAAAATGTATGTTTTGTGTACACATGACCTGATGAAGATCAGAACGTCTTTCTTATACCTGTTGTGTGCAGGCTCCATCCAATACCTACACCAGTTGTGATGCAACAGAGTTTGCTGTGACCGTTGTGAATTATGGGTGGTGTGGTCTTTGCCAAGACGGTGGATTGTGGCCCATGCCTTCCTGCTGTTATTTGTCATGTTGGTGTTCTCTATATCTTTTCGTCCTGGGCATGACGTTAAACTGTTCCGTTCGAGAGGACCGGCGACCCTCGAATGTAAACAGCCACGAAAGGAAACTATGTCTGTGTGAGGTGTTCTCTATCATTTCATTCCAGACTTTCCTTCGTTCATCCCGAACTTCACTGTCTATCTCCTGTGTTCTCCATTCATCTTGAGCGATGCACAGTCGTCTGATGTGCGGGGTGAGGTGCCGGCTAGCGCATAAAGGCACGGGACAGGTGTTGTCTTGACGCATCCCGTGATGATGCGACAGGTGTCATTTAGGGCTGTGTCGACCAATTTGGTGTGACGTGATCGGCTCCAGCTTGAGCAGGCATACTCTGCTGTAGAGAAAGACAGGGCCATGGCAGTTGCACGGATTGTTTGTGGGTCTGCGCCCCACTTGGAGTTCACTAGTTTTCACAGGATGTTATTGTGGGTGTTGACCGTGGCTTTTGTGTTCTCCAGGTGTTTTTTGAAGAAGAGTGTTCTGTCCAGTGTAACTCCAAGATACATGGGGTGGGTATGGTTGGAGAGTTTGTGACCATCCCAAGTGACGCTCAGTTCTTTTTTCGCGTCTCGGTTCCTCAGGTGGAAGCTGCATAGTTGGGTTTGTGTGTGTCTTTCTTTTTCTGTCTTTCTTTCTTAGGACGGAGATCAAGGTAGACGCCAATGGAAGGCTCAACACAAACCGATGCCCCTAGAGATCCATCCCAAAGCTTCCCTCAGGGAGCCCAGCAAGCCAGCTAGCCAGCGAGCCTGCCCAGTCAGCCAACGCAGCCAGTCAGCTCCGCCAGTCAGCCAGTGTGGAAAGTCAGGCTGCCAAGCCAGAACATATCAGCCTTGCAGTCAGCCATTGCAGCCATACCAGCCTTGCTCAGTCAGCTCAGCCAGGCCTCTCTCGAGGCCTGGCTCTCTGTCTGCCTGGCCCGGTCTGCCCTGCCCTGCCTTGCAGCAACAGAACCAGCCTTTCTGGCAAGCCAGCCAGCTCAGAATGCGAGCTGAGCAAGCCAGTGCAGCAACAAGCCCAGACTAGGTTACTGCAGCCTTACTGTGCAGCCACAGCCACTCAGCCAGATCAGCAGGAGCAAGCCAGGCTCCAACCCTTGCAGCGCAGCCTTAGGCCGGATAGTCCCCCTGCCTGCACTTTGTTGCCTTCCTGGCCTGTCTGCCTGCCTAGGCGCCTCGGTCTTCCTGTCTGTCTGCCTTGGCCTGCCGGTCTGAAACTGGTTAAGACTAACTGCGTGCTTGCCAGCTGCGCTGGCTTGCTGAGCTCGTATTCTGAGCTGACTGGCTTGCCAGCAAGGCTGGTTCTGTTGCTGCAAGGCAGGGCGGGGCAGACCGGGCCAGGCAGACAGAGAGCCAGGCTTCGAGAGAGGCCTGGCTGAGCTGACTGAGCAAGGCTGGTATGGCTACAATGGTTGACTGCAAGGGCTGATGTGCGCTGGCTTGGCAGCCTGACTTTCTACACTGGCTGACTGGCGGAGCTGGCTGGCTGCGTTGGCTGACTGGGCGGGCTTGCTGTCTAGCTGGCTTGCTGGGCTCCCTGAGGGAAGCTTTGGTATGGATCTCCAGGGGCATCGGCTTGTGTTGAGCCTTCCAACGGCGTCTACCTTGATCTTCGTCCTAAGAAAGAAAGACAGAAAAAGAAAGACACACACAAACTCAACTACGCAGCTTCCACATGAGGAAGGCAGGCAGGAAGGCACGCAGGCACGCACAAGCTGTCTGCGTGCTTGCTTCGCCCTCCAGTTGCTGCTCCAGTTATTTGTTTTCCCTCAAACCCATCCTCAATGTGTTGGGTGAGGTTGAGCTCTGTCCAGCACAGGAGCGGCCGGGACGGAAACCAGCTTGGTCTTTAGTCAGCTTGGTGTCTGAGTGGCATGAGGCGTTGGAGTAGCAGCCTCTCTTGTAGGTGATGCAGAGGAGGGAAATGGGTCGGTAGCTCTTTGGGGATGATGGGTCTTTGCCAGGTTTGGGGATTGCAACCACTGTGGCCTTTCTCCAGACAGAACGGATGGTTTTCTGTGCCATGCATGTATTCAGCATCCCCACGAGCCAGGTCTTTGCGTTAGGTTCCAGGTGCTGTATAATTTCTGCCAGTATGTCATCAATCCCTGCTGCTTTTCCGGGTTTCAACTTTCCCATTGCAGTTTCGAGTTCTTCTATGTCGAAGGGTTTGGTTTGAGGGCTGGCTGATTGTGGTTGGTCTGATACCACTGTGCGATGGTATTCTCCTGTGGGTTGGCGGCGGTGTTGGTTACGACTGTTGGCCACCAGTTGTGATGCAACAGAGGTCGCTGTGAGCATTGTGAATTATGGGTGGCTCCCAGAGGTCCTTGATCCCCATGGGGTCCAACAGTGGTCATTAAAGCGTGCACACACACACATGCACACATGCACCTACACACGCACAGGCGCACATGCATATGCACACCTGGACCTGTAAATGAACAACAACACAAAAACTAAGGCACTGGTGTCGGACTTCTCGTTTACCGGAACGGGGTTCAACTCCCTGCAGTGCCCTGCTCAATGTGTTGTATTTACATGGTTCATTGGTCCATGGTCTCAGGTCATTGAGTGGCGCGCTATAGTGCGCGATTCTTCATCATTGTTGAGGATTTTTTTTTAAAGGTGAAAATCAAGGAAAAGCGAAAGGCTATAGTCCATGGTCACGGACCGCATACTGGCCAAGGTCATTTATACTGGTGAAGATCATTTACTAGTCTTATGAAGGTCATTTATACTGGTCAAGGTCATTTACTAGTCTCATGAAGGTAATTTATACTGGTGAATGGTCATATACTGGTCACGGTCATTTATACTGGTGAATGTCATTTATACTGGTCAAGGTCATTTGTACTTGTCAAGGTCATTTATACTGGTCAAGGTCATTTACTAGTCTTATTGAAGGTCATTTATACTGCTCAAGGTCATTGATATTGGTCAAGGTCATTAAGTGGCATGCTATAGTGCGCGATTCTTCATCATTGTAAAATCGCGGAAAAGCATAAGGCTATAGTCCATGGTCACGGAGGGCATACTATAGTATGTTGTTTTTCACGATTTGAAAAAAAGGTGAAAATCACGGAAAAGCTAAAGGCTATAGTCCATAGTCTCGGAGGGCATACAAAAATGTGTGGTGCTATACAGGCCGTTCTGGAAAATTTGGGACAGAGGTTCATCGTTGCCATCCAGGGAGTGTGTGTGCAAAATTTGGCATCGACCGGGTTAATGGTGCTGGAGATTAGCTGTTAACAAACTGACGGACACACACACACACACACACACACTCAGAGTGCAAAACATACTCTCTCCCCATGGCTTTGGCCTGGTGCCATACCGTTATTAATTATTGCCTACAATGTCAATTGTGAAATAACTTTACTGTTAAAATGCAAAATTTACATTTCAACGAATGGACCTCGTAAAACAAAACAAAAACCAAGGCACTGGTTGTGGTACTTCTGGTTTACCGGAATGGGGTTCAACTCCCTGCAGTGCTCTGCTCAATTTGTTGTATTTACATGGTTCATTTTTATTTTCTGCTCATTGTGTTGCCTTTTCATAGATGATAACCCCCAGGTTCTTTAATGTGTTTGCACTCCCTACAGTTAGGTTACCAAGTCTATTTATTTATTATTTATGTTCACTAAAACTAGAACCAATTACCAAAGTAGGCTTTCTAATGACACAACTCGCCTTTGTTTTGATGTGTAGCAAAAACGTTCTTTTTATTTACGCCAACGTGTAGAGGCTGGTCTGCATTCATGCGAGCGGGGAAGTTTAGAGTAACATAGTTCTAAATGAAACGCATTAGAGCTAGTATGGACCAGAGCTATAGTAGTCATAGCACTTCATGGTATATGCATAGTTTATATAGTTTCATTATATAGATATATTAAACAGAGAGGACTGGAGTCAATTGGGTTATATTATGTTTAACACTAGGCCCATGCCTTCCTGCTGTTATTTGTCATTTTGGTGTTCTCTAAATCTTTTCGTCCTGGGCATGACGTTAAACTGTTCCGTTCGAGAGGACCGGCGACCCTCGAATGTAAACAGGTGTTGGGACAGGGACAGGTGTTGTCTTGATGCATCCCGTGATGAATCCACAGGTGTCATTTAGGGCTGTGTCGACCAATTTGGTGTGACGTGATCGGCTCCAGCTTGAGCAGGCATACTCTGCTGTAGAGAAAGACAGGGCCATGGCAGTTGCACGGATTGTTTGTGGCCCACTTGGAGTTCACTAGTTTTCACAGGATGTTATTGTGGTTGTTGACCGTGGCTTTTGTGTTCTCCAGGTGTTTTTTGAAGAAGAGTGTCCTGTCCAGTGTAAATCCAAGATACATGGGGTGGGTATGGTTTGAGAGTTTGTGATGCTCAGTTCTTTTTTTTGCGTCTCGGTTCCTCAGGTGGAAGCTGCATAGTTGGGTTTTTGATGGGTTGGGTTTCAGGTGGTTGTATTGTAGTAGCTTGACATTTCTTGGAGGGCACTTTCAAGGACAGACCCAATCTTCTGGAAGTCTGCTTGTTGGGTCGTAATGCAGAGGTCGTCGGCGTAGATGAAACGCTGGCATTGGGTAGTGGCTGGTCGTTTGTGTAGATATTGAAAAGGAGGGGGGCGAGCATGCTACCTTGTGGGAGGCCGTTCTTTTGGGCTTTCCATTTACTCCTCTGGTCATTTAATTGGACATAGAAGCGCCTGTTGTTGAGGAGGCTTTTGCTGACCATTGTGCGGGTTTGGACAGTGTCATAGGCAGCAGAGAGATCTCTGAATGCTGCTCCAGTTATTTGTTTCCCCTCAAACCCATCCTCAATGTGTTGGGTGAGGTTGAGCTATGTCCAGCACAGGAGCGGCCGGGACGGAAACCAGCTTGGTCTTTAGTCAGCTTGGTATCTATGAGTGGCAACGAGGCGTTGGAGTAGGAGCCTCTCATAGAGCTTGTAGGTGATGCATAGGAGGGAAATGTGTCGGTAGTTCTTTGGGGATAATGGGTCTTTGCCAGGTTTAGGGATTGCAACCACTTTGGCCTTTTTCCAGACAGAAGGGATGGTTTTCTGTGCTATGCATGTGTTCAGCATCCCCACAAGCCAGGTCTTTCCGTTAGTTCCCAGGTGCTGTATCATTTCTGCCAGTAGGTGGCGGTCTTGGTCACAACTGGTGGCCAACAGTCGTAACCAACACCGCCACCGACCCACATAGAATACCATCGCACAGTGGTATCAGACCAACCACAATCAGCCATCCCTCAAACCAAACCCTTCGACCTAGAAGAACTTGAAACTGCAATGGGAAAGTTGAAACCCGGAAAAGCAGCAGCGATTGATGACATACTGGCAGAAATGATACAGCACCTGGGACCTAACACAAAGAACTGGCTTGTGGGGATGCTGAACACATGCATAGCACAGAAATCCACCCCTTCTGTCTGGAAAAAGGCCAAAGTGGTTGCCATCCCTAAACCTGGCAAAGACCCATTATCCCTGAAGAGCAACCGACCCTTTTCCCTCCTCTGCATCACGTCTTTCTTATACCTGTGGTGTGCGGGCTCCATCCATATACCTATACCAGTTGTGATGCAACAGAGTTTGCTGTGACCGTTGTGAATTTTGGGTGGTGTGGTCTTTGCCAAGACGGTGGATTGTGGCCCATGCCTTCCTGCTGTTATTTGTCATGTTGGTGTTCTCTATATCTTTTCGTCCTGGGCATGACGTTAAACTGTTCCGTTCGAGAGGACCAGCGACCCTCGAATGTAAACAGGTGTTGGGACAGGGACAGGTGTTGTCTTGATGCATCCCGTGATGATGCCACAGGTGTCATTTAGGGCTGTGTCGACCAATTTGGTGTGACGTGATCGGCTCCAGCTTGAGCAGGCATACTCTGCTGTAGAGAAAGACAGGGCCATGGCAGTTGCACGGATTGTTTGTGGGTCTGCGCCCCACTTGGAGTTCACTAGTTTTCACAGGATGTTATTGTGGTTGTTGACCGTGGCTTTTGTGTTCTCCAGGTGTTTTTTGAAGAAGAGTGTCCACTGTCCTGTCCAGTGTAAATCCAAGATACATGGGGTGGGTATGGTTGGAGAGTTTGTGATGCTAAGTTCTTTTTTTGCGTCTCGGTTCCTAAGGTGGAAGCTACATAGTTGGGTTTTTGATGGGTTGGGTTTCAGGTGGTTGTATTGTAGTAGCTTGACATTTCTTGGAGGGCACTTTCAAGGACAGAGCTGGTCGTTTGTGTAGATATTGAAAAGGAGGGGGGTGAGCACGCTACCTTGTGGGAGGCAGTTCTTTTGGGCTTTCCATTTACTCCTCTGGTCATTTAACTGGACATAGAAGCGCCTGTTGTTGAGGAGGCTTTTCCTGACCATTGTGCGGTTTTGGACAGTGTCGTAGGCAGCAGAGAGATCTCTGAATGCTGCTCCAGTTATTTGTTTTCCCTCAAACCCATCCTCAATGTGTTGGGTGAGGTTGAGCTATGTCCAGCACAGGAGCGGCCGGGACGGAAACCAGCTTGGTCTTTAGTCAGCTTGGTATCTATGAGTGGCAACGAGGCGTTGGAGTAGCAGCCTCTCATAGAGCTTGTAGGTGATGCATAGGAGGGAAATGGGTCGGTAGCTCTTTGGGGATAATGGGTCTTTGCCAGGTTTAGGGATTGCAACCACTTTGGCCTTTTTCCAGACAGAAGGGGTGGTTTTCTGTGCTATGCATGTGTTCAGCATCCCCACAAGCCAGGTCTTTCCGTTAGGTCCCAGGTGCTGTATCATTTCTGCCAGTAGGTGTCATTTAGGGCTGTGTCGACCAATTTGGTCTGACGTGATCGTCTCCAGCTTGAGCAGGCATACGCTGCTGTAGAGAAAGACAGGGCCATGGCAGTTGCACGGATTGTTTGTGGGTCTGCACCCCACTTGGAGTTAACTCGCTTTCACAGGATGTTATTGTGGGTGTTGACCGTGGCTTTTGTGTTCTCCAGAGTGTCCTGTCCTGTAACTCCAAGATACATGGGGTGGGTATGGTTGGAGAGTTTGTGACCATCCCAAGTGACGCTCAGTTCTTTTTTCGCGTCTCGGTTCCTCAGGTGGAAGCTGCATAGTTGTGTTTGTGTGTGTCTTTCTTTTTCTGTCTTTCTTTCTTAGGACGGAGATCAAGGTAGACGCCGTTGGAAGGCTCAACACAAGCCGATGCCCCTAGAGATCCATCCCAAAGCTTCTCTCAGGGAGCCCAGCAAGCCAGCTAGCCAGCAAGCCTGCCCAGTCAGCCAACGCAGCCAGTCAGCTCCGCCAGTCAGCCAGTGTAGAAAGTCAGGCTGCCAAGCCAGAGCATATCAGCCCTTGCAGTCAGCCATTGCAGCCATAACAGCCTTGCTCAGTCAGCTCAGCCAGGCCTCTCTCGAGGCCTGGCTCTCTGTCTGCCTGGCCCGGTCTGCCCTGCCCTGCCTTGCAGCAACAGAACCAGCCTTTCTGGCAAGCCAGCCAGCTCAGAATGCGAGCTGAGCAAGCCAGTGCAGCAACAAGCCCAGACTAGGTTACTGCAGCCTTACTGTGCAGCCACAGCCACTCAGCCCAGACCAGCAGGAGCAAGCCAGGCTCCAACCCTTGCAGCGCAGCCTTAGGCCGGATAGTCCCCCTGCCTGCACTTTGTTGCCTTCCTGGCCTGTCTGCCTGCCTAGGCGCCTCGGTCTTCCTGTCTGTCTGCCCTGGCCTGCCGGTCTGAAACTGGTTTAGACTAACTGCGTGCTTGCCAGCTGCACTGGCTTGCTGAGCTCGTATTCTGAGCTGGCTGGCTTGCTAGCAAGGCTGGTTCTGTTGCTGCAAGGCAGGGCGGGGCAGACCGGGCCAGGCAGACAGAGAGCCAGGCCTCGAGAGAGGCCTGGCTGAGCTGTCTGAGCAAGGCTGGTATGGCTACAATGGTTGACTGCAAGGGCTGATGTGCGCTGGTTTGGCAGCCTGACTTTCTACACTAGCTGACTGGCGGAGCTGGCTGGCTGCGTTGGCTGACTGGGCGGGCGTGCTGGCTAGCTGGCTTGCTGGCTTGCTGGGCTCCCTGAGGGAAGCTTTGGGATGGATCTCTAGGGGCATCGGCTTGTGTTGAGCCTTCCAACGGCGTCTACCTTGATCTTCGTCCTAAGAAAGAAAGACAGAAAAAGAAAGACACACACAAACTCAACTATGCAGCTTCCACATGAGGCAGGCAGGCAGGCACGCAGGCAGGCATCAGCTGCCTGCGTGCCTGCGTGCCTGCGTGCCTGCGTGCAGTGTTTTCCAGGCAGCAGAGAGATCTCTGAATGCTGCTCCAGTTATTTGTTTTCCCTCAAACCCATCCTCAATGTCTTGGGTGAGGTTGAGCTCTGTCCAGCACAGGAGCGGCCGGGACGGAAACCAGCTTGGTCTTTAGTCAGCTTGGTGTCTGTGAGTGGCATGAGGCGTTGGAGTAGCAGCCTCTCTTGTAGGTGATGCAGAGGAGGGAAATGTGTCGGTAGTTCTTTGGGGATGATGGGTCTTTGCCAGGTTTGGGGATTTCAACCACTTTGGCCGTTCTCCAGACAGAAGGGATGGTTTTCTGTGCCATGCATCCCCACGAACGAGGTATTTGCGTTAGGTCCCAGGTGCTGTATCATTTCTGCCAGTATGTCATCAATCTGCAGCTGCTTTTCCGGGTTTCAACTTTCCCATTGCAGTTTTGAGTTCTTCTAGGTCGAAGGGTTTGGTTTGAGGGCTGGCTGATTGTGGTTGGTCTGATACCACTGTGCGATGGTATTCTATGTGGGTCGGCGGCGGTGTTGGTTACAACTGTTGGCCACCAGTTGTGATGCAACAGAGTTCGCTGTGACCGTTGTGAATTATGGGTGGCTCCCTGAGGTCCTTGATCCCCATGGGGTCCGACAGTGGTCATTGAAGCGTGCACACACATGCACACATGCACCTACACACGCACAGGCGCTCATGCGTATGCACATCTGGACCTGTAAATGAACAACAACACAAAAACTAAGGCACTGGTGTCAGACTTCTGGTTTACCGGAACGGGGTTCAACTCCCTGCAGTGCCCTGCTCAATGTGTTGTATTTACATGGTTAATTGGTCCATGGTCTCAGGTCATTGAGCGGCGCGCTATAGTGCGCGATTCTTCATCATTGTTGAGGTTTATTTTTTTTAAAGGTGAAAATCAAGGAAAAGCGAAAGGCTATAGTCCATGGTCACGGACTGCATACTGGCCAAGGTCATTTATACTGGTGAAGATCATTTACTAGTCTTATGAAGGTCATTTATACTGGTGAAGATCATTTACTAGTCTTATGAAGGTCATTTATACTGGTCAAGGTCATTTACTAGTCTCATGAAGGTAATTTATACTGCTCAGTCATATACTGGTCACGGTCATTTATACTGGTGAAGGTCATTTATACTGGTCAAGGTCATTTGTACTTGTCAAGGTCATTTATACTGGTCAAGGTCATTTACTAGTCTTATTGAAGGTCATTTATACTGCTCAAGGTCATTGATATTGGTCAAGGTCATTAAGTGGCATGCTATAATGCGCGATTCTTCATCATTGTTCAGGATTTGAAAAAAGGTGAAATCACGGAAAAGCGAAAGGCTATAGTCCATGGTCACGGAGGGCATACTATAGTATGTTGTTTTTCACGATTTCGGAGGATTTGAAAAAAAGGTGAAAATCACGGAAAAGCTAAAAGCTATAGTCCATAGTCTCGGAGGGCATACAAAAATGTGTGGTGCTATACAGGCCGTTCTGGAAAATTTGGGACAGAGGTTCATCGTTGGCATCCAGGGAGTGTGTGTGCAAAATTTGGCATCGACTGGGTTAATGGTGCTGGAGATTAGCTGTTAACAAACTGACGGACACAAACACACACACACACACTCAGAGTGCAAAACATACTCTCTCCCCATGGCTTTGGCCTGGTGCCATACCGTTATTAATTATTGCCTACAATGTCAATTGTGAAATAACTTTACCGTTAAAATGCAAAATTTACATTTCAACGAATGGACCTCGTAAAACAAAACAAAAACTAAGGCACTGGTTGTGGTACTTCTGGTTTACCGGAATGGGGTTCGACTCCCTGCAGTGCTCTGCTCAATGTGTTGTATTTACATGGTTCATTTTTATTTTCTGCTCATTGTGTTGCCTTTTCATAGATGATAACCCCCAGGTTCTTTAATGTGTTTGCACTCCCTACAGTTAGGTTATCAAGACAACCAAGTCTATTTATTTATTATTTCTGTTCACTAGAACTAGAACCAATTACCAAAGTAGGCTTTCTAATGACACAACTCGCCTTTGTTTTGATGTGTAGCAAAAACGTTCTTTTTATTTACGCCAAAGAGTAGAGGCTGGTCTGCATTCATGCGAGCGGGGAAGTTTAGAGTAACATAGCTCTAAATGAAACGCATTAGAGCTAGTATGGACCAGAGCTAGTAGTCATAACACTTCATGGTATATGCATAGTTTATATAGTTTCATTATATAAATATATTAAACAGAGAGGACTGGAGTCAATTGGGTTATAGTATGTTTAACACTAATTTGAAGCTGTCAAAATCTGACAGACTTCTGGCGGCCATGGCCACGCCCACCTTTTGGTAACGCCCACTTTCGGCCACGGCCACAAAAAGGGCCCCCCATGTAATTTGCCAGGCAGGCTCCACTGACCGCACAGCGTGTGCACTGCAGACAGTACGGCTGCGGGAGAGTAACTCAAAGGTAAGGTACACTAGGCTAAAAATCTGCTTTGCATGCAGGCTATTTTGAGCAAAAGGATTTTTTCCTGCTACCAAGGGAAGAAGAAATGATATAATATCATACGGTCTGACTGAGGTGGTTGAGCGTGGGTACTATATATTAGTAGGCTACCGCAGCATCTTTGTATAGGCTACGTGCGTGGCACTGCGTGCTACACGAGACTGGCATGAATCGCATGATGATGCATATACCGATATGCAATATGCACTGGTGTGTTTTAGTTGTCCTGGTTTTAAGTGCTTTAATACGATCAGAGACCACCACCAATTCACCATGCATGCAGCATGCAGTACAACAATGTGCGAACACAGCAGCAAGATTTGTGAGCTGCTGTGACAGCTATCAAGGATATCAAAATGGAACACAACCGTCCACCCCTAAAGACTAATCATTGTGTGTATTCCTACACTATATCTGCATCGAGTGATCTTGGTATACAGTTGATATAGCCAATGCATAGAAATTCATTTATTGGAGATGATTCCGACTTTCAGATCTACATACATTTTGTTTTGATTGTGTATTGATTTCTTCCACTTTTTTGCTTTGGCAATGGCAATGTAAACACGTCGTTTTCTCATGCCAATAAGCATGCCCAATTAATGACAAGCATGCGGACGCATTAAGGTCCATGAGTGATAATGTGAATTAATGTGTAATTAATCCTGTGGTGTTGGTATTGTTTTTGATGAAGCTGTTTACTGTACACGGCTAGCTACTATCATGTTTTGACTCCTGGCAAATTCCCCCATAATGCAGCTTCTAATTCTGGTACAGGGCACAGCTGAGAGGGGCGTGTTGGCGCACGGCTGTAATTACAGTGGTGGATGCATCGCATCTGCTCTGCTGCGCGCGGCGTGTGTGTGTGTGTGTGTGTGTGTGTGTGTGTGTGTGTGTGTGTGTGTGTGTGTGTGTGTGTGTGTGTGTGTGTGTGTGTGTGTGTGTGTGTGTGTGTGTGTGTGTGTGCGCGCGCGCGCGCATGCACACGTGTAGCCTGGAGGTGTGTGTGTGTGTGTGTGGACAGTGGGCTCCAGCAAGTTTATATTGTCCAAGGCGGGGTAGGGAGAGAGAGAGAGGGGGGGGGGGGAGATAGAGAGAAGCGTGGGGAGATAGAGAGAGAGAGAGAGAAAGAGGGGGAGAGAGATAGATAGAGAGAGGCACAGACAGACAAACAAACTGACAGACAAGGCAGTCGCTTTAAGGAGATTAGAACAGAAGCGTTCCTCACTTCCTCATACACTCACTGTAGCGTGTAGTGTTGTAGTAGGCTACTATAGGGTGTAAGGAAAGAGGATACCCATTACCCACACCCACCACCCACCCACCGGTCATATAGTGACTGCAGGCTGCACATGCATGCAACAGCAACAGGGCAACCAGAGTGAACAGGTTGAGTGACAGCTCCTCTGTGTGTGTGTGTGTGTGTGTGTGTGTGTGTGTGTGTGTGTGTGTGTGTGTGTGTGTGTGTGTGTCTGTGTGTGTGTGTGTGTGTGTTCCGAGCAGGAGGCAGAATGAAGCAGATACAGAGCGCGGTGACCGTCCACATGTTCCTGTGCTCGGCGTGGGCCTTCTCCCACCCGTCCGTCATGGACACCTTCCTCGCTGCTCGCTTGGGTAAGGTTCCGTTACTATTCCCAATTCAATTCGGTTCAATTAAATGCAATGAAATTGTATTTTAGCCGGCTAAACATGATGCAAAATCACGACAGAAGTTATACAGGACTATACATTATCATGCAGGACCTTTTTGAGGGGCGCTATTAGCCCCTCCTATGCCCAGCTTTGTGTGTGTGTGTGTGTGTGTGTGTGTGTGTGTGAAGCGTGAAGCGATGCTTTGATTGGCTGGGCCACGGGAATTGAGGATAAAAAAGTGAGGACAGAAAAGTGAGGACGCCAAAAGCGATTGGCCCGGAATGTGATGATGTATGATGATAAGCACGCCGCGCCCCGCACACACACGTGTGTGCATATGTGTGTGTGTGTGTGCATGTGTGTGTGTGTGTGCATACTCACAGCAGAGCAGATGCGATGCATCCACACACACACACACACACACACACACACACACACACACCTTTGGATGACGGCGTGCAGACTAAAGTGATGCGTGTTGTGATCGCTCTGTCTGGCAGCTCTGGGGATGGAAGATGATCCGCTGAGGTTTGATCCCTGTTGTCTCGCGTCACCTCCTCCTCCTCCGCTGTTCCCTCCACCTCCGCAGCTGTGGACACACGGGGATGCTGTAGGCACACACACACACGCACACACACACACACACACACGCACGCACGTGCACGCATGCACGGACACACACATACAGTATGGGCAAGTCATTGTAAGTCTCTACACCGGCATTTGTTAACTACTTAAACTATTCATTGACTGGGGTTCCCTCAGGAATACAGTCAGCGTGGCATTCCTAAAGTAACCTAAGTAAACGGGTTACACCGGCCTATAACCTTATTCCTAACCTTAACCTCAGAAAAACTATGCCTAAACCTAACCATATACTGTACCTACACTTAACCACAGTAAAACTATGCCTAAACCTAACCCTATTCCTAAACTTAACCCCAGTAAAACTATGCCTAAACTATTCCTAAACTTAACCACAGTAAAACTATGCCTAAACTTAACCCTATACCTAAACTTAACCACAGTAAAACTATGCCTAAACCTAACCCTATACCTAAACTTAACCCCAGTAAAACTATGCCTAAACCTAACCCTATACCTAAACTTAACCACAGTAAAACTATGCCTAAACTTAACCCTATACCTAAACTTAACCACAGTAAAACTATGCCTAAACTTAACCCTATACCTAAACTTAACCACAGTAAAACTATGCCTAAACCTAACCCTATACCTAAACTTAACCCCAGTAAAACTATGCCTAAACCTAACCCTATACCTAAACTTAACCACAGTAAAACTATGCCTAAACTTAACCCTATACCTAAACTTAACCACAGTAAAACTATGCCTAAACCTAACCCTATACCTAAACTCAACCACAGTAAAACTATGCCTAAACCTAACCCTATACCTAAACTTAACCCCAGTAAAACTATGCCTAAACCTAACCCTATACCTAAACTTAACCACAGTAAAACTATGCCTAAACTTAACCCTATACCTAAACTTAACCACAGTAAAAATATGCCTAAACCTAACCCTATTCCTAAACTTAACCACAGTAAAATTATGCCTAAACTTAACCCTATACCTAAACTTAACCACAGTAAAACTATGCCTAAACCTAACCCTATACCTAAACTTAACCCCAGTAAAACTATGCCTAAACCTAACCCTATACCTAAACTTAACCACTGTAAAACTATGCCTAAACCTAACCCTATACCTAAACTTAACCCCAGTAAAACTATGCCTAAACCTAACCCTATACCTAAACTTAACCACTGTAAAACTATGCCTAAACCTAACCCTATACCTAAACTTAACCCCGGTAAAACTATGCCTAAACTTAACCCTATACCTAAACTTATTCTCAGTAAAACAAAATAAAGAATACAAGAACCGCCGCACCGAGCTGTCGAAGGGAAGAATGGAGGGCGAGATGGATTATGAGCGACGGTACCTGATACCTCCCACCACACCAAATCTCTTTTCAACGAAGAGATTTCGTTGAAAAGAGTGCAGACACTCTGCACTTGTCATAGCTGGACATGGTTAATGGACCCATTTAATTTAGGTCTCTATGACTGTGTGTATATCTTTGAGTGGTGCTAACCCCTCCTAGGTTCAGCTTTGAGGGTTTGTGTCAACACAAACATTGAAGACAAAGTGTGTAAACATAAACATTGAAGACAAAAGTGAGGACGCAAATTGTGATTGGCCAGAATGAGATGATGCATGTATGATGTATGATGATAAGTGCGCCCCTCACTTCACGTGATTTGAGGGGCGCTAGAGTCCAGCTTTTAGTGTGTGTGCACAAGCTGAAACACAAACATCAAATTCCCACACAAACACAACACAAACATTGAAGACGAAGGTGAGGACGCAAATTCTGATTGGCCCGGAATGAGATGATGTATGATGATAAGAGGTGCTCTTATCATCATCTTATCATCCTCACTTCAAACGAGTGTGATCTTTGTATTTACTATTGACCCAATTCTGAACCTTGGCCTGAACTGTGCCCCTATTCTGTGCTATGGAGTTATTTACTGGAGGTTGTTGTTATGTTGATGCTGTCTGGTTAAAGGGAGAGTACAGCCTGCTGGAACCTGGCGTTGTCGTGGAAGTGGAGGTGGAGGTGGAGGTGGAGGAGCAGACGCATACACCCGTGACATCGCTGGGCTGTTCCCCTGGACCACCAGGTCCTGCCGGACCCGAGGGTCCAGAGGTAAGCCCAAAGACCCCACCTCAGGATGAAAGAACATTATTTTTAATATATTGTCACGGTTCAAGTCAGGAGAGCTTGTAGGACCCAAATGCAGCAGGAGAGGAGACAGGGGCACCGAGGCAGAGCAGGTCGGTTCAAAATGTTTAATAACTAAAAAAATAGAAATACAAACGAAAAGACTGGAAGCACACTACAGTAGGTGTCAAGACAAGAGACACGTAGCATACCACAATGAACTAGCAAGGAAACACCGAGGGGAGTATAAATACACAAGGACATAGGTGAACTCAACTGATAATCAACACAGGGATTGGCTAGGAGACTTAACAGGACACATGTGGAGAAAACTAGACTAATCACAAGGTTAGGCAAGTCAGGAAACAGCAGGCAAAACAGGAAACACTAGGACATCACTACAAAATAATAGTATACAACAGACAGAGTATACAGATCATGACACACAGGTATATGGACCGAATGATCCGTTCCCTGAAGAAGGCTTCACAGCCGAAATGTTGGTTTTCTGTCTGACCCTGCATCCTAAATAAGATATTGGCACTTGCCACTTGGGCTATCAGTGTGTTTTTGTTTCTTGTTGTTCTTTCTTGTTGTTCAAAGATTCCCTCTACGGTACAGTATATAGACTGATACTCTCACATTGGTTTGATTTCCTTGTTATACTCAAGCCATGCATCGATGCACACAACGTAAAGGGACAAAAGTGTCTTGAGATTTAAATTTGAGACGCTGAGAAGTTTTTCTTTAACTTTTTTGAGTATTCAACGTGTCCTTGCTTTGGACGATGATCCTACCTTATCGATTTCATTTGACCCTGCCTTTATCAGATTATGCAATCAGTGTAATATTAGCATCTATTAGACGGCAGATATGGGGATATTGTTAAGTGTGTCTATAAATGAAAACAGTTAAACTGTTTAGCATTGATCTGTCTATACAAGCCGAGTGCTCAGTGGGGAATGTGAGCTGTGTGTATAAATTGGGTTTCATTTTTCAGGGTCATACCGGATTGCCTGGCATAACAGGACCGAAAGGGGAGAAGGTTTGTGTGTGTGTGTGTGTGTGTGTGTGTGTGTGTGTGTGTGTGTGTGTGTGTGTGTGTGTGTGTGTGTGTGTGTGTGTGTGTGTGTGTGTGTGTGTGTGTGTGTGTGTGTGTGTGTGTGTGTGTGTGTGTGTGTGTGTGTGTGTGTGTGTGTGTGTGTGCGTGTATGAATCTATGTCTGTGTGCGTGCATCACACTGCAATTGCTTATGCGCATGCATCTCTCTTTACCTCTACATCTCTCTCTCTCTGTGCGTGTGTGTGTGTGTGTGTGTGTGTGTGTGTGTGTGTGTGTGTACTTGTTTGCTTCTCTCTTGTGATACGCCTCCATTATATCAGAAAATAAATTATGTTTGTGTCCTTGTCTGCCTTGGGCTCTAATGAGCGTGTGTCTCCTCTCTCCTCGTTTGTCCTCCGTCTAGGGAGAAATTGGACGTCCAGGGTTAAAGGTGAGCCACCCTTCCCTCCCTTTCTCACTCCCCTGCGCTCATCCCTTTTCGTCCTCACTTGTCCCCTCGCTCCTTGTCCTTCGTTTAATGGGATCCGCACTATCTCTACCCCCTCCTCCATCCGCCATTCACTGCCTGTTGTTCGTTCGGATGTGTTCTGATTGTTGATGTGATGAAGATTTTACACTTCATCATCAAACATTTCACACCTATACGTACTAAAGTCAGATTGTTAAGCATCCTCGACCGTCGGTGCACCCTTCTCCACTCTCATTCCTTCTTTCTAAACAGTCTCTTACCCCTACACGGCAAGATCCCGATGGCTAAAGTGATCCTTACAACGTTGAATTCATATCACTCTTTATTATACCCTTCTCATCTGCCTCCATCTTCCCTACCATTTCTCCTCTGTTGGTCCTCTCAACTCTACCACCATCTCTTTTGGACTCCGTACGTCCGCTGCTGTGCTGTTGAACACAGAGCCAATCTGCAAACTCACAACGCATCAATGCCGCGATGCGTTGAGAGCTTGCAGATCTCCGCTTCTGAGCGCGCAGCGCCGGTGCGCAACTACTGTAAGTATAAATCAGTTACCATCTCATCCCGACCCCCTCCTATTCCCTCTCATATGCTTCCTTTCTCTCCTCATCCCCCCTCCCTCCTCTCTCCTTTTTGGCCTAGATCCATTAGCCCTCCCCATGTTACGATGCAGCCCTGCTGATCGGGTCCGTCCAGTACTGCACCACTCTAATCTTCCTAAGTGCTTCGGCTCTCCCCGTGATAAATCACTCTCTGCACAGCAAGCAAGGGTCCGCTGGCTCTGGACGCCACTGCTCCTTTGAAAGGCAGCTAAATGAGAGCATGGAATGGCTACTTCTGCAGGTGTATCTAAGAGGCTGACTGCGCGGTTAGCGGTAACTGTGCTGCGTATGTGGATCTTCTCATTCCAACGGGTTAGGGGGAGTCCGAATAACACCTGTATCCTACAGTATAGGCTGTCTCTTCTGGTCTCTCTTTAGAAGCTTTAATGTTCGCATGCTGGAGTCAGAAATTAGGACGGAACATCGCCGTTCTGATCAAAACCACGGACAGCGCCGTAGATTCAGAGATAATAGCAAGATTTGTCGGCCGTAAACAGGAAAGTGAATGGCTGCGTGCGCGGCTAATCAGCTCCGGGACGGACGAGCAAGGCGTCGCCTAGCAACGGCCGCCAACAAAAAAATTATTTTTAGCGACCGCGTTTTATACCAATAACATGGACCTAAAGACGTGTCCACACGTCCTGGGAATAATAAGTGTTAAAGGATGTGATGTTGGTTAAAGCAATAAGCTCCACCAGGCCATGGTGATTTTAGAACAGCTGAGGGGCACTGTTAGGCCCGACGCACGGTTGCCAAATATGGCAACATGAAAAACATACGTAGATGTATATCCCAAGTAAAATGTACCCCAAAGTTTTTAACAACAATTTGACTGCAAGTAAACATTTCTACAAGAAAGTAGTACCTGGATGCAGTCACTCCACAAACAAACACGTCATTAATGCTGACACACATGTGGTCACGGTTGTGTGTTATAAAGCAGGTGTGTGTTTATAAATGGATTCGAACGCAGCTCAGCCAACTATAAACAAGGTCCGGAAGTGGCTGAATTATTTATAATAGACAGGTGATGATATTGACACTTATTATTAGTATTACAGGAGGACATAATAATGTTGATTAGACATATTACAGGAGGTGATATTGACGTTAATATAAGACATACGTTGTTGTTGTAATGTATGTATGCAAGACGAAATTGGTCAGTTTTGTGATACCAGCATTCCTAAGACCTCTGGAGGTGTCGTGAGACTAACGCAAGAAGATATGCACACTTGACAAACATGGTGCTCGCTCACTAGGGCTGTGAATCTTTGGGTGTCCCACAATTTGATTCGATTCCGATTATTGGGGTCACGATTCGATTCAAACTCGATTCAATACTACAATGCAATACAGCTGCGCTGATCTGAAGTGACTAGTGCTGACTACAGTGACTTGAAAATGACTGAAGTCATGATGTTTACCGTGATTAGAGTATGCTTTACATTTCATATCACAAACGCCACGTAGTGAAAACTGTAACTGTAAGCAGAAAACAAGATTGATTTTTGGAAATTATGAATCGATTTTGAATCGTTCATAACGGGAATCGATTTTTTTGTTACACCCCTATCGCTCACCATCCTCATTCCTCCACTGACATCTAAACAAGATTATTATGCCCATGCTACATTTAACAACACAATGGATAGTAACATCATATACGATGTAGCGGTAAATTGCGCGGCTTCTTCTCATTGGCTACTGTGTCGCCATATAGGGTCGCACCGGAGCGCCAGGTCTCCCAGGGAAACAAGGACTGCCCGGATGGCCTGGATCAGATGGACCAAAAGTGAGTTTTTATGTATTTATAAAAACATATATATAAATTAATCTAGTTAAATTTTAATTTTATTTGACCACTTATGGCCTATATACTAAAATAGCAAATCTGCAAGCTCACGATGGATCACATCGCGTCAGTTGTGAAAATTTTGAAACTTTTGAAATTTCAGTACAATTCTGCACATCCCTAATTCACAAATAGGGATGCTAATTCACAGAGACAGGAAGGGGGATTACTTACTTGTGTGGCACTTAATAAGACCAGTGTGTGTCCATTGGAAACCTCGTATGAATCTAATCTCAGGTCAGAACTGAATTTCACACTTTTACTTTATTCAGGGAGACAAAGGAGACCCAGGACTCATGGGATTACCTGGGTTGAGAGGACCACCAGGGACAAAGGTTAGCATAACACACACACGACATGCACGCACGCACACACGCACACACACACACACACACACACACACACACACACACACACACACACACACACACACACACACACACACACACAAAAGTCTAGATGAAGCGATACATCACTGTTTTAATGATTGTTCCGAATGACATATATTTTGTTTTATTCTTCTCGTCAGGGTTTGCCCGGCTACAAGGGAGATAAAGTAAGCTTATGGTGGTATGTATGGGGTGTTAAGTCATAATTATCGCCAACTTTCTGACCTTTTGGTTGACCTTTTCAATCCCTTTCCCCCTCTTCATTCTTGAAAGGGAGGGCGGGGTGACCTCGGACTACCGGGACCAAAGGGGGATAAGGTTGGTGCAGGTGTTTTTCTGTAAAAAAACAAAAGTTGTGCGAGTTCATTAGAGAATTCCTGGATTGTGTATACCATACATGGTCTGGCATGTGGCCCGGCCGCGGGCCACATGCCTTCACTTAATGCGGCCCACAGGTTAATATCGCAATACTGATATAGAATTGATTTCAGCTGTTTCCAAACATGACCTGCATCTATATTAGGAGCTTAAATGTAAATGTTATTGTAATTTTGTATGTCCAATGTATTTGTATCTACGTTCATAAAGTGAACATATAGGCTAAGTATAACTAAATGCATTTAAAATTAAATAAAAATACTTTTCATTCCTATTCAAAAATAGCAGAATAGAATTAGAAGTAGAAAGAATTTCTATATAAAATCTACAAGCTCAAAAGCTTTGAAGATTGGCTATTTTTGCTACAACAGTAATATGCAATGTGACCCTCTGGAGTGAGTGTGGAACTATAGTGGCCCTCTCCATCGTCAAAGTTGCCCACCCTTGATATAGACTTTCCATCTCTCTCTCTCTCTCTCGCTCTCTCTCTCTCTGCTTTATTCAGGGGTCCATTGGTCTTCCTGGGATGCTTGGACAGAAGGTAGGTGTCGTTAATTCATGTTATTTGTTTTGAATGAGCTTTAAAACCAGCATCTGTGTGTTACTTGATAGTGTAAGTGAAATTCATGTATCATGTCATTTCATGTCATTTTGATATTGATTTAATTGATGAGGGATTGTCACGGTTTCCCATCCTCTCCCAGGGTGAGATGGGGCCAAAGGGAGAGCCAGGTGTCTCGGGAAAGAGAGGGCCAACTGGACGACCGGGAAAACGAGGAAAACAGGTGAATGCTCGCGTGTCTGTGGTTGTGCGCAAAGGTGTGTGTGTGTGTGTGTGTGTCGGGGGGGTGGGGGCTTTCACATTCCACAGTTCCTGGCACGGCCCTCTTTCACCCACTGGCATCAATTAACCCCAATCCCAGCACTAAACGACTCCTGAGAAGAGCAGACTGCCAAACAGGCTAATTCAGTCACACAGCCTTTTGACTCCCTGCGCTAACTATAGACCTCCACAGGAGAAGAGGGCTCTCCCAGAGTCTTAGATCCTCTAAGAATACACACACGCGCTCGCACGCACAGTCGCGCACACACACACACACACGCACACGCATCCCAGATATGCACAAGTGGCAGCGCCACACAAGTCTACGTCACGTTTTGTGTGTGTTTGTGTGTGTTTGTGTGTGTGTGTGTGTGTGTGTGTGTGTGTGTGTGTGTGTGTGTGTGTGTGTGTGTGTGTGCGCGTGTGCGTGTGCGTGCGTGTGTGTGTGTTTTGTACAGGGCACGAAAGGCCACACTGGATCCACCGGGGCCATGGGTCCTACTGGACAAGCAGGGCCAACTGGGCACCCTGGCCCCCCCGGTCTGCCTGCCTCAGGTAACACACACACACGCACACACACACACGCAAGCACGCACGTTGCACACGCAGCTGCAAACCCTTGCCCAAACTGTGACCAGATTAAGATCCTAAACTCCCCTCTATTGGAAAGCCATTGCAGCAGCCTTGCCCACCAGAAGCTGCATAGACACATGATTGTGAGCAAATATACTGCCAGCTTAGTACCACATTATTACACACAACCAAAATGTTACACATTGATTTGATACTCAGTGTGTTGTTATAATTTATTCCCTAATAGGCCGTAATATCAACAGGTGATCACCTATAACACAGTGGTTTTCAGCCCTTTTTATTTATTCAGCTTTTGAGCCACGGACCACCATTAGATGAGATTTAGCTTCTCAGACCCAAGACTGGGAAGTTGTTAGTTGTCGTTAGATAAGATTTTGTCTACAATTCCATGCTTTTGGCAAACGTTGATGAGAATAACAATTCTTCTATACATTGTGTAGACAACTGGCTGTCCCCGGACCACTGGTTGAAAACCACTGATCTTTTACAGTTATATTAGAGTATTTTTGTTTGTGTGTGTGTGTGTGTGTGTGTGTGTGCGTGCGTGCACGTTTGTGCGCCCCGCAGGTCTCTACCTGGTCGGGGAGAAGGGAGAGAAGGGTGTGTCCGGACCGCCTGGACGCTGTGACTGTGAGTTCATTCCTGGGGGCGATAGCGCCCCCTATGGAAGCATCACTCAACGGGGCAACAACAACAAAGTGCCTGCAGTAAGACCTCAGCCACACAAAGCACATAAAACATAACTAACATGTCGTTGCTGTCAGGCTGAATCCTTGTCCTCCATATTTCAACTTTTTAGGTTTTGTTTTGTAAATGAATATGCCATACTACTTCATCATACAAGAGGGTTGTGCAAAAGTAGCAAAAATAGCTGATCTACAAGCTCACATTTGCGACAACTAGCTTGCGACAAGCTCTTAGATCTTAGATCTTTTTAGCTATTTTTGAAACAATTTTGAAAAGTCAAACTTGTTCAGTGTGTGAGCTAAAGAAAAGTATTAACAAGAATCTAAATATATCTAAATAACTACATTGGAGACATTGCAACATCCATTTTTCTTTGTTACCATTAAAAGTAATGGTTTTGGACATACAAGGTTTCTATCCGTACTGCAACGACATATGGGTGTTAAAGATATTCTATCTATATGTTCGAAACTCTACATTTAATCGCATTGGCTGAGACAATTCTATTATCACAGATCGGATATAAATGTCATCCCCATCCAGTGTTTTGAACTACCCAGGATCCAAATCTGATCCACTCAAATGGGATGGAATGTTTTGGATACTGAAATTGCAAACGACACTTTGACTAAGTAAATTAAAGCAAGCTTATAACCTCCATGAGAGTAGGCTGGGCATATAGTGTGTGTGTGTGTGTGTGTGTGTGTGTGTGTGTGTGTGTGTGTGTGTGTGTGTGTGTGTGTGTGTGTGCGTGCATGTGTAGATATTTGTGGTGAGCAGCGAGGAGGAGTTGGACCAGCTGCAAACAGACAATGCCATTGCATTCAGAAAGGACCAGCGGTCCCTTTACTTCAAAGATAAAGATGGATGGAAGCCCATACAGGTATATGGCTAACTCGGCTTCTAACCAAAGAAACACAGTCAACGAGCGCACCTAGCATGTGAACAAAGTAAAATGTTGTATTCAGTGCAATATTATGAATAGATTCTATAAAACAGTCATCATATTTTGTTGTCTAGTTTGTCGACTCTAGATTCATATTTCCATATTTCTGGTCCCTGTGCTGAAACTAGATGTCAAAAATTCCTTATAAGAACAATACAATTGATTGTAATTCTAATCACCCCACTTATCAAACCACAAGATATCCAGTAAACCACTGCCTGTGTTCTGTTAACGTAGCCATTCCAGCCATTCCAGTCCACAGAGAAGGTTCCAGAGAGAGTGGGAGTGTGCGGGGACGGGAAGGTCCAGGCCCAGGAAGAGTGTGACGACGGCAACAAGATTGTTACAGATACTTGTCTCAGTGAGTTCCAGTTTATATCACAGACTTACTGGTGGCAAAACCAAATGTAAGACCTCTCAGGTCCTCTGACAAAGGCCTCCTGAATATTCCTGTGACAAAACTGAAAACCAAGGGGAACCGGGCCTTTGCAGTGGTTTTTGCTCCCACACTGTGGAACGCCCTACCTACCCCTTTCAATTAAAAATGCAGAGTCTGTTGAAGGTTTCAAAGTCTTGTTAAAAACTCACTTATTTAGATTACATTTTATCTTGCAAACTTTTATTTTGACCATCATTGTTGTCAATGTATGTCTCTGCTCTTATTCTTTGTTGTGTTTGCTCCTTTGTGCCTTGTTTTAACTTGATTGTTTATCTTGTTGTTTTTACTGTACAGCACTTTGTAACTTTGTTTTGAAAAGTGCTCTATAAATAAAATGTACTTACTTACTTACTTACTTACTTACTTACTTACTTACTTGACATGTCAACAAAATACCTCTTCAGTCTGACATGTCAACAAAATACCTCTTCAGTCTGACCTTATTGTATGCTGGAACACCAGCATACAATAAGGTCAGACTGAAGAGGTATTTTGTCCATCAGTTGACTTTGAGGCTTAATCAGGATTTTGGCCAGGACTAGATTGAGCTGTGCTGAAGCATGCTGAATCTAACAAAGAACACCATGATATTTGAATACATATTATGTATCCAAACCCAGCCAGACTTGTCTAAAGTACCATAAAGCCAATCTAGCCTACAGTTAGACATTACACACCACACTTACAAACCTACAAACAAACCACCTTGCACACAGTCTTTATTGTCTCTAGGCTTGTCAGCCAGACCAGACTCAGTCGGAAACCACAGGTGAGTTCACTCATGGCACATGGGGCATGGCAGAAGGCCACAGGAGAGAACTCATCATGGACAAACCGGTGAAGAGGGGAGTGGAGGGGCAGAGGCCGCGACCATGTTAGTCGTATATACTGTACGTATATAAACTGTAAATGTCAGAAATGGATAGTATTATGAAAAGAGATACCACCCAAGCCTACTACAGACCTTCCACATCTTTCTACCGAGGTTGTGACTAAGCACAGCAAGACCCTGGCCACATCTTCATTAATCTTGCCCTTTGTGTCAACCTGTCTCACACCTACCTCTCAACTCAATTAAATTAGCAGAAAAAAGTGCTGCATTGGCGCCGACGTAAGATGCAGGCGTGCCAAGGCAATTAGTAATTAGTCTTTCTACAGTATACTCTCTCATCCCTCTGATCTCTAAATCTCCTTCCCCTCTATCCCTCCAGATTGTAAATGGGCGTTCTGTGGAGATGGCTATAGGCACGCCGGCATGGAAGAGTGTGATGGCAAGGACTTTGGTTACCAGACCTGCAAATCATATCTACCTGGGTGCGTACACTGTCTCTGACACAATGCAAATACACATAAACAAGTATTATTTTTTTTTACCCAAAAATATTCGGGTATTGACTTCCTGGGCCTAGTGGCAACCTGCACAAGAAATATGGTGCTGATGACTACAGTGTAGTGGTGTCTCTGGTAATCGGAAGGTTTCCAGTTTGCTCCCTGGAACACCCAGTCTGTCAAAGTGTGTCAAAGAGTCCCTGAGCAAGACAGTTAACCAACTGCTCCTGGGGGCGCCGTATTAAATGGCACATCCCCACTGCTTCAGGAGGATGGGTTGAAGAATGCAATTCAGTTTAATTTCAATTACATGTTAGTAATGCCAAAACACAAGTTGTCTCAAGACACAAAACAATATAGAGCAAAGACCCTGACATTACAGTGGTGTATCTGTAGCCGCGTAACTAGACGTCAGTAGGCCCCCCACCAGCACCAGCAGGCTGGTCAGCGGGGGTTTATTTATTTTACCAACGGAACGGGTGGGCCGCAGCCGTGTGCCTCAAATGCCTCTGGGCCCCAAAAACGCAGTTGCGTTGTCTACGTAGCGCTAGTGACCAGTGTTGTTTTCGTCGACTAAAACTAAGACGAAAAATGTTCGTTGACTACCTTTTACACTGAAGAAAACTAAATGGAAACTAAATTAAAACTATGCTATGGTGACTAAAACTAAGACTAAATATACTGACAATTAGCAGATCTACAAGCTCACAACGCGTCGCAGCGCGTTGTGAGCTTGTAGATCGGCTATTTTCAGCAAGTGTAAAATAAGGCATTATGACGGCAACAAGGCCCGCAAAAATACATTTTAGTCGACTAAATCAACTGTAGATTTAGTCGACTAAAATCGTATGACATTTAGTCGACTAAAACTAGACTAAACACTAGAACATTCCAGGTGACTAAAATGTGACTAAAACTAAGTGAAAACTATTCAAGAGACTGTGACTAAAACTAAAATAGAAATTTGCTGCCAAAAACAACACTGTGTCTGTGTGAGTGAAAATGTGAAAGCAATGACGGCGTCTGTTTTCCTCAGGTCCTTTGGGCAGCTCCGATGCACCGACTCTTGCCTCATCGACTCCACCGGTTGCAAGTACTACACCTGAGCATTCTGACCTGAGATCAGATTCCAAAAAATGTCTTCTACATCCTGACAGTTTTCCATTCTGACCTGAGATCAGATTTAAAAAAAAAAGTCTTCTATGTCAGTCGCTCTTCGATTTTTCAAAAATAGCAGACCTACAAGCTCGTAGCGCGCCACTCGGTGGCGCGCTATGAGCTTGTAGATCTGCTATTTTTCAATAGCTAAAGCATAACATGATGCTAACACCAAAATGGGTTCCCGTTCAGAATGGGTTAAGGTGTGCTGAAGCTCACCCCCCCCCCCCCCCAAAACAAAACAAAAACATAACATAACTGATGGACTGTTAAAAGGAATCTCCTGTGTTCTGAGCCACCAATAATCACAGAGAATGAACTTTGAGTGACACCTATATATAGCTGTGGAGGTTGAACACCTCTACTGGGGGCTCAGGAAATGAATTTATGGATAATTTTATCTGCTGGCTGACTGTACTCATGGCTGCAGCACAGTTATGGGCACCGGTATAGCCATTTGGCCAATACCTAATATGGCTCTATGAAATACCGGTTGCACTGCACCAACTGTGATGATGACTTGCTGACTGTTACGTTCAGAAATGGACTGTGTTCTCATAACTCCCACTGTAGTGAGAAGGACACTTAAAGTGGCTCATTTTCCAAAGAGGCTGTGACATTTATTATGCAAATAAGAAGTTTGTAAATGTTTTATTTCCGTGTGATGTATTAAATGTATATGACGGTTTATTTACGATGGCAATAAAAATAGAGATAAAATAGCATGTGAATAATGTGCTGTGGTGCTGGGAGCACACGAAAAGCGAACTGCTTTCGATTGTTGCCCGCGTCTGGGATGCTGTAAGATTTCGCTTCTCTGCAGTGTGGCTTAATTGTTGTGTTAGCCATGTGTGTATATCTTGCGAACTGAATGTAGTAAATCTCCACTAGCAGCCAGAGTGAAATGCATGTTACAGTATATTATAGTAGCATTGCAAAAAAAGAAAAGAAAAAGAGCATCATTTGTGATTGTTGCAGTAGCATGAAGATCAATTCCCGTCCACTTACTGTAACACTCTAAGACCCGCATTAATTTCTACTTGCAAAAAATTGATTTCAACCTTACTACTACTTTGTACTACTAGAACTAAGACTAAAAAAATATGTTAAATTTTTTTTTTTAAATAAAGTTTGATGAAAAATGTATAATAATTATATAATAATATAATAAATTAATAATTTACATTTGGGGATATCTTTCACAATAATTCTTCAATAATTCTAGACATTCTAATGATCACAAAAAAACATATTACAATTATTTTACTTACTTTTATTAGGGTTAAAGGTCAAAAGTCATAGGTTAAAAAATGCCCAGAAACTTTTAATTTGTGTGTATTTCAGCCTATGTGGGGGGTATTTATATGCAAATATCATGACCAAAGGCATTGAAATGGCATTGCAATGAACATCACTGATGACGTTTAGGTGAAAAAAGAACAGAAATAAATTATAATAATTAAGTAATTAATTAAAATATAACTTGTTGCTATAAAGCAACGCTGGGTCTTAGAGGGTTAAACACTAAGGCAGCTGCTTCAGAAAACTAGGTAGGTGATAATCTGTTTTTAACTCAATGTGACTTAAGATAGCTGACTGATCGATCGTAATAAAGATTTAATTTAACACCTCTCTGTATTTATTGGATCACTGGTTATCATCTTGGAGACCCCCAGGGGTCCTGGCTGGGCCTCCCTTTGAGTTCCAAAGGGATCGACAGCTATTATAGGAACAAAATGCCGAATTCAAAGTTGTTTGTGTTTTATGTTTTGTCTAATGCCGCCCTCTACTGGCTATTTCAGTCCATGCATGGGGAAGTTGTCTTGATGACCTCATCCTAATAGGAGGCCTTTGCTATGTTTCACCAGTTTCAATTGAAACGGGCCTCCACCCTCAGGGGAGCCTCCAAGCTCCGACTAACCGTCAGGTGTCAGTCAACCCCTGCCCCCCCTCTCTCTCTCTCTCTCTCTCTCTCTCTCTCTCACTCACTCACTGCCTTACTCTCTCCCACAATGTTAAGTTACACTTATTTCCTGTTAATAGCCTGTGTAAAATGTGCGCCATTGAGGTAAAGGGGAGACACTTTATTGTGAAGGGACGACAGGATGTTGTTGCTGTGTAATTGTCGAGAGTAATGGCTGCGCACGATATTGAACAGTCAAAACTATATTTGTATCAATACACCTGTATCAACAGAATAATTATGTCATAGGTAGCCTATGGAGGCCTCATATTTGGTCTTGAAACGGGCCTCCAGATTGCTAAGGCCGCCCCTGCTCATCCTCATCATGATCATGACGGATGTCCCCCCTGTCTGGATACAGGTGTACCCAAAAAATAGTGCCCAGTTCTACCCCAAAATATTTCCCAGTTTTCCCCCCCAAAAAACCCAGTTAGTAGCCTACGAGTTAAGTGGCCACCCAGTTCTCTGGAAAAACGGGCCCAATTCTCACAAGTGCCCAGTCCTAAGGTTCAATGGTTACCTCAATACTTTAGCCATGTTTAATGGCTGGCGTCGTCATCGTCATCATCATCATCACCTCATCACCACCTCATCAACGCAACGTCATCATTGCCTCATCACTGTGCACTATTTAAACCCTGGCTTCTTGTCAACTAATTGCCAGAGTTTACTGCCTTTATAATTGCTTGCTTTGCTCACCTGGAAATTGGAATTTAATCTTCTCCTGGTGCATTGTGTTACCGTGTTCTTTATTTGGGTTTACAAATCCCGGACCTTATAAGCAAGCTCAGCTTTTGAGGGACACCATATATACCTCATTCCCTATATATGTGAAATCTCAAAGCAAACCGGCTGGAGAACAAAAGATGGTCCTCACATTCACCGCCTGTTGTTACATGATCGCTCTGTTGCCCATGGTAGCCCTGGTCTCCCTCGCTCTGTGGCACGTCGTATTCCTCCACGAGCTGAAGGTCGACCACAGGAACCCCATAGATCACTGCAACACGCTGAACCCGCTCGTGCTCCCCGAGTACCTCGTCCATGTCTTCTGCGCAACGTCCTTCTGCGCCGCCGAGTGGCTCACCCTCGGCTTCAACGTGCCCCTGCTCGCGCACCACGTCCGGAGCTACATGAGCAGGCCGGTGATGAGTGGCCCGGGGCTGTACGACCCCACGACCATCACCAAGGCGGACGTCCTCGCGTACTACCAAAAGGAGGCCTGGGGCAAACTGGCCTTCTACCTTTTGTCACTGTTCTTTCTCTACGTGCGGCTCTACTTTCTGCTGAGCACATAGAACTCTATAGCACATAGGGCCTTTCAGGGAAACTGGACTGCATGGTACTGCATGGGTTTGAGGACCTCAAAAAGGGCTCCTCCTGGGGACCTTCATTGGCTGTTGATTGCGTGGGGGGCCCGGGGCCCTCGTGCAGGAGTTTAATCCGTCCCTGCGAATAACATGGTAAAGACTGAAAATATCCACTTTCTCAGCTCAGATTGTCTTGCTCTTCACGGTGCCATTATATTGTCTACACCAGGGGCGCCAACACTTTTTTGACTTGAGAGCTACCTTCAAAATGCCGAGCTAAACGAGATCTACCCACCCAAAAAATAGCTATCTTGCTGAAAATAGTAAGTACCTTTGGAATAGTGGTGTTGATGTCACATATAATAGAAGGGTGGAAATGGAATTGGTTGTTTTTTTTAGTAGGCCTATATAACTTTGTAACGCTACTGAGGTTTGTGCGCAACACTTTTGAAAACAGAAGATATTGCATTGTGGGTTTGAGCTGACAGGCACTTTTTGATATCAAAAGTCAAGTCACCTTAATTCAAGTGGCAGCTGCCTATTTTAAATTTAAATTATATATTTTTAGGGGCATCATGTGATCTACCACAGCCTTTGTGATCTTTTGGGCGCCCCTGGTCTACACCATAACGCATCGCACAACGCATCCCACCTCACCTCACAGCATTTCTGGTGGCAATATAGAATGAGCGCCCGCATGGATATGACCTTTTGTCAACTAATGCCCACTTGGTCAGTGACATGACATCCTCCAGGACATGTTAGATCGTTTGATGTTTGTCTGTTTAGACAACTTAGATGTTCAGGGTGGCCTAGTGGCCTTGCTTCTTCACACTTAGATTTACAGCATTTCAAGTGGTCTCAAACTCTCCGCATACATACCCTATTATCATCTAATGCAGTGGTTCATACATACCCTATTATCATCTAATGCAGTGGTTCATACATACCCTATTATCATCTAATGCAGTGGTTCATACATACCCTATTATCATCTAATGCAGTGGTTCATACATACCCTATTATCATCTAATGCAGTGGTTCATACATACCCTATTATCATCTAATGCAGTGGTTCCCAAACTGTGGCGCGTGCACCTTCTAGGGGGTGCGTGACATGACAAGGCTAATGGTGGTGCCATTGTTTTATTTTAAATATATTAACGTATTATGCTAATATGGCATAGTATATGCAGAATATAGCCTATGATGCATATATATGCCATATTCAGGTTCATAATTCATATATGTGCATATAGGAAATATATGGCTCTATATAGCTTTTGAATTTTTTTTTGGGGGGGGCGGGGTGCGCCAGCTAGGTCGGGAGTTAACAGGGGGTGCATGGCCAAAAAGGTTTGGGAACCGCTGATCTAATGGATGGTGCAGGGCCCCTGCACCATCCATTAGATCAGCGGCTCGTTGTCCTGAACCAGAGACAAATAGTTTTCATAATCCTCATGGGGGCCCATGCCTGGTTTAGCCAGGGGAGGGCGGTGTTGGACAGTGTCTTGACTGTCTTCAGTGCGTTTGGGTGCAATTCCCTGGAAATCCCCATGGGGGCCCTGGCCCTCCGGCCCCCACAGACTCTACTCACTGGTGCAGGCCCATTCACATCTATTTTCAGGCCAGCAGCACCGATCAGAGCATTACATCATGGATGTTACCGTTGTGACTTGGAATCCAATTTAGGCACAAATTGTAGCCTCGCAGTGGCTAGACGCGGGCCAATATAAGCCAATTAAGCCAGGCTACACAAATCGGACTAGGCCTTTTCAGAGAACCAAAGTGGGCGCTTGAATCGGGCTGAAATCTTGCCCAAATAGGGAGTCATACAGTAGTATTCATATAGTTATGTCAGAGATGATGGGTGTCATGGACTGTCCGGGATCCAAGCTGTTATTAGTCCAACTGTGCGCTCTTATCATCGTACATCATCGTGATGTAAAATAGACACTATTTGCTCAGACACTATGACGTAAAATTCTCCATTCATTGACAATGTTTGTGTAGGCCGAAGAACATATACACTAATAGCTGAATATTACATTCTTACTATTTCAGACATGACGTCATGTGGCAACTAAGTCTATGGACTTTTTATTTTTGCTTTAAGTAGTAATGACATGTCACTGCTTTAAACATTACCCCTGTGGCAGGGGTACAAACGCAAAGATGCCCCTAAATTGACTCACATGTGTAATGACTGACAGACAGACAGACAGACAGGCAGGCAGGCAGGCAGGCAGGCAGACAGACAGACATTCAACTGGCAATGAAAATCTGTCAGCAGGATGACAAGGAAACAAACAAGGAAATGACCATAAAGCGGTATAACCAAGCCTGATGTCCTGCTATTCTGGCATTGAAATGAGCTTGCACACAGTTCTGTTTTTGTCCAACAACACCTTAGCTAAAACAATTTGATTCACACACCAGGTTTGAAATCGATCGGTCCAAGATATGCAGGATGTTGTGTATTTATGTAGAATAGTTTTCTTTTGGTTCTGTCTATATAATAAAGCAGTTGATAGGCGGTCTCTGTACAGTACCTTCCCCCTCAGATCGGTAGTTAACAATTTATCAAATCTGTTGCATTCACCACTCTCAGGTCTGAAAATAGAAATTTATTAGGCAAAATGTAAAAAAAAAAAAACACATGCGTTGAAATAATTGCAGTCTGCACATTTGCTAACACATACAGTCCTCCCACCCTGCTTTCCTTTGGGTAATGGCATTACTGATTAATGTGAAACGATTAATCTATGGCTGCCAATGCAATTATAGTTTGAAGATGATTAAGTTTAAGTGTGGTTTTGGTGTAGTTTCAGATCATATTCTGGATGGGCGGACAGTTATTGAGAGCACATACTGTAGCACCTGCACAGAACACACGCCACATATCCACGACTGGATATATAGATTTCAACTTCTACCCCCCCCCCTCATTCTTTTATGACCCACTTTCATCAAGTAGCTTCAGCAGTAGGATACAATAGAACTTAATGTAAACAAGAGGGATATCAAAAACATCATTATGAGGAGTGGGAGTATATCCATCAGGTTTCATGCTAGTCTCGACAAAGGCTGCACATTAATGTATCGTCATAATCACTAACACAATATTCATATCGCAGAAGACATTAATTTAACAGGTGTTATTCATTTCAACAAGATGTTTTTGTGGAAGTGGAGGAAGGAGTATATAAATATAAAACAAAGGGTAAGTTCAGCGATTTCAGACCTAAACAGTTATACATCATGTGTCTACTCTCTTAGTAATACTTGAACGTTAGAGAATATTAGCTCCAGTTTTACCGTTAGTAACTAGATTATGCCACCTAACCAATATGCTGTGGCAAATATGTAAGTAGTTTACTGAGTACTACAAGTGTGCAATGCATGTTGACAACTGTCATGAGATCATTTGAATTTGTCTAATTTACAAGAGTTACTTTCTACATGTACTCTCAAACCCACTGTGGGACCTACAAATGGCTCTTTGGAGATATTTTGACATATTATGCCATAACAATTAAGGACCTCCTCATTTCAAACACTGATCCTGGAGCCAATATTCTTGTGGATATAAGTACTACAGATGAGTAATGTGTAGGTTTAAAATAGCTATACATTAGATATACAGTTCAACAGCAATACAAAAGATCAATAGACATTCGTGGCATCCATCCAGTGAAAGAAAAAGTTGCGAAAGTAAAAGTGCATTGCGCATACAATATAATGTTCTTCAATCCAAATGTGTTTGTTTTTTGTCTCTGATGGAACGAGCATGTCTTACAGAACAATTGTAGGTCGCAACCTACTGAGTGAGAATCAGAAAATATACAACATACACTAACAGTCTGCTATATCAGTCAATACTTCTAGTAGGCTATATAGCAGTCTATTGTTATAGCAGTCATACAGCACCAGTCTATAATGCACAGTAACAGTTGTTTTGCAGTCTGAAGTCAGCAGTTAGCTATAGCTGTTTTTGTAAACCCCAGGGTAAGTCTGCAGCATTTTACAAGGCCCGGTCTGAGAACTATGTGGAGAAGAAAAAATCCAAGCACCAAAGAGACTCCCAACAATCCTAATTAAAAACAGTCCCACATAACAAGAAAAACACATGGCAGCTATTTCAGAAACAGAAGAGAGCAAAGACGCATTGCTGGCCTATACAAGCTCACACCGCGTTGCATGAGCTTGTAGGTCATCTATATTATAGGAATGTGACAGCATTGTGTGACAAAGTATGAATCGATCTTAAGAAGTAAGTAAGTAAGTAAGTAGCCTTGCCGAGCCCATAGGGCAGGAGCCTATCTCCTGTTTCTGTAGCGTGAGGCAGCTTGAAGTACACCCCCTGGACATGACGCTAGTATGTCGCAGGGACTTCCAATCCAATCCAACCCTTGATGCTGAGTGTCAAGCAGGGAGGCATTGGGTCCCTTTTTTACAGTCTTTGGTATGACCCGGCCGGGGATTGAACCCGACCTCCCAGTCTCAGGGCAGACACTCTAACCACAAGGCCACTGAGCTGGTTCTGCTTCTGATCTTAAGAAGTGATGCTCTTTAAATAGGCTATAATGTCAAGTCGTTCTTTCTTCTTTCTGAGACCAGAAAATATCATCTTGGTTCCTGGGATGTATTTCTTGGGATTCCTAAGATACACCATCAAAGTGTCTTCTCCCCACACTATATCTGAAATTCAGGGACAGACAATACACAGGTTTTGTATTATTATGAGCATGAGGACTATACCGTCACCACTTCTAACCCCTTTCTCTCACCATACACCAACATTATCATTACCAAGTGTGTAGCAGCTATAGTACTAGTTGAATTAGTAGCAATTGTAGTATCAACAACGGCAGCAATGCAGTTGTACATGTGAGGCAGAACCACTATAGCACAATATGCAGTTGGTGTGTGTGTGGGGGTCAGAGTCCCAATGCACATGGTGCATTATGTAATGCACTTTGAATTAACTTTGTGTATGAAGTGGTATATATATATATATATATATATTACAAATAAACCTGCCTTGTGACTTACCGACCGCCGCGTCGGAATACCGACCGACAGGTCGGTCGGGTCAAACGGATTTCGCCCTTACTGGAAGAATGTCCTATGTTCTGAGTAAACACACCATTACCATATGTGTTTAACCACTCAAGCAATGAACTGCTTTTATACACACACACACACACACACACACACACACACACACACACACACACACACACACACACACACACACACAAACACAAACAAACAGCAGTTCAGTGGTTGAGTTGGTTCTCCAAGTACCACCATGATAATATACCCGCCCTTTTTGTTCCATTACTAAGCCAATAATGCTGCTGCTCTGACAAAACTCTGTCTAATCACTAATCCGCACAATATGGGCCTTTCTCTGCCCCACCTCTCTCCCATTGTTTTATATTGTGTTTTAGGATCCAAGATGGAGGGGGTGGGGCGGAGGTGAGCGGGTGGGGTCGACATATTCAAGACACCTGTCTTGTGTCAGTGTATAATGGCCGCTCCAATGCATTTCCAATGGAAGCCCATATAGTTTGACCAAACATTTTGTTTGATAGGGGGGCAGAACACATCCATCAAAGCTGTGTTCAGACCATAGACTGTAAAAACA
This sequence comes from Protomyctophum parallelum, assembly GCF_964188405.1. Lineage (NCBI taxonomy): Eukaryota > Metazoa > Chordata > Actinopteri > Myctophiformes > Myctophidae > Protomyctophum > Protomyctophum parallelum. Next base: position 19,846,421 of record NC_139697.1, on the reverse strand, counting down.
AATATGGACAAAGCGTTCCCCGGGTCTGATATGGACGTAAGATGAAGCCAGTCAGTCCTTGAATTGTAAATCGCCATCTTTCTAGATCCGTTTGGGCCCAGCTGTCCCATTGGCTGGCCCAGACAACGAGGCGGGACTTCCCCCCTTCATCTTCGTTGGTTTTTATTTTGACTCGAACGGGGGGTGGCTCCCGGTCATAGACTGTAGCGGTAGCCACGCCCCTCAGAACATACGTGACTTTATGGTATTTTTTTTTAATAAATGGGACCATAATTTTCCAAAAAGAATATTATGACATGAGAAATGAGACTTTAAACTAGTGACAGTATAGAAAGTATTCATGACCATGTTTATTAAGGTATACAGTCTAGGTGAAGTTGGGCCCAAATACATGGACCTCTATGGAGATATGGGTTTTTTTTGGGGCCCAATGACAGCGCCACAACAGGCCATTATTATGAACTTTCAGGAAGTCCCGATTTCCTTAGTGGCTTCACAAAATATCTGTCTGACTGCCCCCCTGGTTCAGACTGAGTCTGTAAGTGGGGTTGTTAGAGAGGAGGAATCTCATCAACGTAAACCTGCCGGTTCAGACCTGCAGCATGACTGCCATGCCTGTTTTAAGGAACAGTACACTCTCCCAGATGACCTTAACTTCTCTGTCTGTCTGACTGTCTCTCTCATGTACGTATGCACGTGCATGGCACACACACACACACACACACACACACACACACACACACACACACACACACACACACACACACACACACACACACACATACACATACACATACACATACACACACACACACACACACACACACACACACACACACACACACACACACACACACACACACACACTTACTCTTATCAATGTTAGCCTGTGTGTAGTTGTATCCCGGCGACTGGCCTGTCTTCCTGCCAAACAGACCCCAGAGGTTGGGTCCCACCTTGTGTTTTCCCCCCTCGTTGGCCGTGTGACACTGAGAACACTTTTGGACAAATGCCTTCTTCCCTTTCTTGAGGTCCCCCATCACTACACACAGCTGTGGAAGAGAGAGGTAATCAATCCATACATGCACAATGTAACCATCCATACATAAGAATATACACTGACACGAAGGCGCGTCAAGCCCACCCCCGGGGGAAGTTGTGATTTGCTCTCGTTCACTGCAATGCAATTTGCGGCATTTTCAAAACAATATTGCGCAGAGTAGCGATTATCAAACGTATTTGCAATGCCATACGTTGAAAGATCTGTTGCCCGTGGACAAGGCACGCTACCTCCGCAAGTTAGATATTATCGGCATAGATGTTTGTCCGTATGTGATTAAGGATTGGACCAAGTTGCATTGGCAGCCATAGAAAATTCTTACCCCGGGCTAAAAACCGGATGTGACGTTTTTGGGCATTCCTGTCTTGCTCCGTGTCAGTGTAGAGCGTCGCAGTCCCTCCCCATCAAATAATTTATAAGAAGAAAAACAAAACAAATAGTGTTGTCTCCTGCCTTTATTTTCTTCTTTCTAATGATTTGATCGGCCCAAAGTATTGTGTTCATTGTCATGATTTGTCACGATCCGAGTTGGCTTTGTCCGCGGCGTAACCGTCTTTAAATAAATACTTTAAGAAAAGCCTATGGGCAAAATGCATTGAGATTCATTTCCTGGGCCACTCGTTGTTCTGAAAGGGGGAGGGACTGCGACGCTCTATAGAACAGTGGTAAATGTAAACCCTTTTCATATCAAGGACCATGGTCCATTATTTATTCAGCATGTTTGAGCCACGGACCACCATTTGATGAGATTTAGCCTTGCAGACCCAAAACTAAAGAATATGTCCACATGTCCATGCTGTATTGATTGAATGTTGCTACTGAGATAACAGGCAAACATTGATCAAAAGAACAATTCTTCTACATTCTCTAATTGTGAAGACTTCTTGTAGATTGTAAATGTAGATGTTTAACAATATTTAACTCTTGGGAGTGTTACCAATTAACTCTCCATCATTTAGCTGGGGACCACCTGTAACTCCCTCAAGGACCACTGGTGGCCCCCGGACCACTGGTTGAGAACCACTGCTATAGAACAGTGGTGCTCATCCATGTCCTGTCATTGTAATGATATTATGTATGATTCACAATATGAACACTGAATTTGGACTCCAAATAGGCTATTTCCAGCCAACATGCATTTTTCCAATGTACAAATATGCATTTTTTGGTATGCTTTTAAGTTTTAAATAAATTGATGGGTTTAGTTTTTTTCGGTAGGACTTGGCCTAGTGCCTACCTGACAGGCAACACACTTTCTATCGGCAGCTCTGACCGCGCTATAGCTATAGGCTGCGCTGCGTTCCTGAGAAGAAACGAACTTACTTGAACTTAAGATGTTACCTAGTACTAGTGGAACTAAGTTGTGTAACACACAGTCTAGAATAGATGACTTCTAAGTTATTTCCACTGGTATTTAGCCTATAATAGAAGCCTTGATACATTGCATGTCCATAAACGCCCATAATTAACAGAAAATGTACAACAGCTGCGGAGCAGCGCCGGAGAGCTTAAATCAGGAAGAAAAACAAAACCACTGAGAGACTCGTCATGCAGCTTTTCTTGCCCCCTAATTGTTTTCGTTTATTAGAACTCGCCTCGGATATAAATAACAAAACAAGCTTACCCGACTTCGGAGGTTTGCGCTGATGGGTATTAATTCGCAGGTAAAGTACTATCCACACCTTTTCTAGCAGATCAAGCCAATTTAATGTTTTGTGTGTTTGTATTGTCAGTGTGCATTCTTCACATAATGATAAGCCCTACCTACTTCTACATAGACGACACACTGTCTGCTCCGGATTGGACTGCTTAAAAAAACATCTCAAATTTCTCTTACTCTCTTACTTATGATTCACTCAGTCTCTGCCTGTCCCGAAAAAGGAGTTGGTCATAAAAGTGAATGAATTGCGCAAACCTTTGGGCGATGTTAGGTATTCACTCACTGTGCTCACACCCATTTTGTTTCAAGAGACGAGAGGTATAACAAAAGGGAAACGATGGGTTAAGCCTGCTGCTGTACGTGAGACAGGTGAATACGTTTATTTAACACTCACACTCACACTCTCTCTGTCTTTATTGGCACGAGAAAACGTACGTTTACATTGCCAAAGCAGAAGTGGAACAACCATATCAAAATAAAAACATTGTATTACAAATAGATATTGGATATAAATAGGAATTAAATAAAGGTGTAAAGAGCTGTGTTATACATACTATCTTGTGAAACTATAAAAAGATTGTGCATTTTCTGTCCATATAGGAGACGTTGGCTTTATACTTTTGATAAACGGTGTACATTACAATGGTTTGTATTCCTTAAGGTGCTTGTATTCCATTTGACATCCTTCTCCTGTCACAGCAGCTTACAAATCTCGCTGCTGTGTTTGCACATTGTTGCACTTCACCCAACAGATATGGGAGTTTTTTGTCATTAGTTTTCCAACTCTCCTTGGGTGATTGTCTGATGTCTTGGTACAGTGGGCAAACGGTTAGGAAGTGTAGCTCTCTCTCTCTCTCTCTCTCTCTCTCTCTCTCTCTCTCTCTCTCAGTTGGAATACCAACAGGAGAGTTAACTCATATTAGACAGTATGATAAACAAGTAATGGAAGACAGGCTTACACAAAAACACTATACATTTTATGCTGATAAATGACTATGTGAAGATTTGTATCTAGTCCTGACCTGAAAAATACAAAAAAAAAATTGTTTGTTTGCTAAAGATGGGGAGAGCCCTGAGGTTGACTTCTGTTTGGCTTTGGTAAAGAGTAAAGACGTTTACTTGGTGTCTGGTGCCATCTAGTGGCACCATGCGGTACCTGGTACTATCTAGTAGTGGCATCAGACACTAATGGCTCAAGATAATCAGCATAAGATAAATACATTTCTACAGTCTATTATCTGCTTCCATTCACTTTCATTGTGGTAAGTGTGTGTCGGGTGTCATACGCCTTGATTTACTCATTTGGCTCATTCAGCAGTGGCACACAGACCTGTGAGGTCACTGACTTTTGACTAATTACAAGTACACCTATTTGTGTGTGATTTGAACAATGCATGCGTCCATTTTCCTTGGAGGAACAAAATCACTTTATTCCAACTTATGGTTTACTTCCAGCCAGGTTTGGGTCTAGCTCTGGTGGTCTATAGCCTAATGCACTTTACTGCCGTTGCATTTAGGCTATGGGACTGTTGTCTTTCCTGGCTCGCATGAAACGTAGACTAACCTCTCCTCTGTAGAGGAAATATTAAGAACATTTTACGTACTCTCCAATACAAAAGTTTAGAAGCCTACTTTCCTTAGTGGGCGCACTGTCGCACTATAAAATGTACATTTTGGCCAGAAAGGCCAAAGTCTTATCCAACGACAACAAAATATTCTTTAGTTTTGAGCCTGAGAGGCTAAATCTCATCAGGTCCGTGGCTCAAATGGCAAATAAATAATGTAGCTTGACATGAAAAGGGTTGAAAACCATTGGTCGATCCAATTATAGCCTAGGGAATCCCCCTTGGTTGCTGTCCAAGGTGCTGAAAAGCTTTTTTTTCCTTTTTTTTTTAAACAGCCTAGGCTTGGATGCTGTGGTTGCTTGTGGTCATCGATAGCATTGCTTGTGAGACAGTGCTCACCACATGCTTGGCTTTCAACTTTCTTATTTCTTTGAAGACTGCCCATCCTGTCAGCTAATCGAGAGAGAGAACTTGTCCTAGTATCAAGGACAGGCGTTGGCGCTCATCTGCCTGTCTCTGAGCTGGTAACTCGGAAATGACTGGCTCCTCTATTAGGCCCCATGTGTCCGTATAGTCAATCATGGTAGTGTTGCCAGAAGGGACCTCTGTCATCAAAGTGAGAAAATGAAATGGCATCTAATCTTGCATGGCCTTGAGGTGCATCATTATGTTTGACCCCAGTTGTTCACATGTAGATTCACATTTTCCATTGGCATCAATTGAGATTTGCCCAGTGTTGAAGTAGGCCATAGATTTAATTTATCCCCTCTTCTGCAGTCTTATTTGTCAGAGCATGGGCCTCTGCCAACTTTGTAAAATAATCAAATGTTATGCAAATGTATGATTACCACCCTCTGTTAGATTGAGTTTCATCAGGTCCATTCCCTAGTCCCTACTAGTTTGAATGATTCCTTAATATGAAATGTTGAAAATATACAACAGCCTCACTGCCTCAGTCAAATAGAATATTTGTAACATCAGCCGAGGCTTACAAACCTCTAAAGTGGTCATCCCAGTGTGTGGGTGTGAACCCGGCAAATGGCAAAATAGGTTTGGGGATAAGGGGTGGCCCAAGATTGGGCCACCCCCATTGCAAACATTGCAAATCTTTTTGCAATGTTTGGATGATAGGACCGGGATATCTGTTGTCTGTCATTGTCAGTAAGATGTAATCAAAGTCAAAGTCATACGATTTGTCACACACGTTACCGCAGTGAAATTTGTTCTCCGCATTTGACCCATTTCTTGGAGCAGTGAGCCGCAGCCAAGGCGCGGTGAGCTGCAGCCGTGCCGCGCTCGGGAATCATTTGAATAGTAGATTTGACCCCCCCAATCTAACCCTTTGATGCTGAGTGCCAAGCAGGGAGGCATTGGGTCCCATTTTTACAGTCTTTGGTATGACCCGGCCGGGGATCGAACGCCGACCTCCCAGTTTCAGGGCGGACACTCTAACCACAAGGCCACTGTCTGGTGTAATACCGGTAGTAACACTGTATGATAGCTCATACAGTTTCAGCATGCCATTTTTGTGTATGTATATGCATGCTCGGTAATGGTACCGTTGTATGTTCATCTCCCTCTCTCCCCATCTCGCCATCTCCTCAGACACTCTTCCTCATGAGCCCTTGCAAACATACACCACTTCATCAGTAAGCATTGCACACTTTAAAGAGGAAGTTCACCCTAACTCGCATGGTGCTGAAAACGAGTGTTGCACCAAGTATTGCACACTTGAAAGAGGAACTTTGCAATAGAATCAATACTTTTGAAAATAATTTACAAGCAGTGAAATGTTGCATCTACATTTTACTAATGATTTTTTAGTACATTTAAGGCCCAATATTTCTGCAAATGCTACAAATTCCAATAGAACCTGTGTGATGGTCAATCATTTTGAGTATAAACAAGAACTTGAAGGGTATAGATTCAGGTCTGATAAAATGTGCCAAATTGTGCCATGCATGCATGTTCAAATCATGTACGCCAGTGGTTACCAAACTTTTCAGTTCAAGACCCAAAAGAGAAAATTGAGTGTGGCAATATAGTGGCCCTCTCCATCGTCAAAGTTGCCCACCCCTGATCTAGGATTACACATTTCAAGAGTTACATTACCTGCCTGTTTGGGCCACTATGCTATTTTATTGTAGGAATCTTTCAAATATCATATTTGCAAAACAAATTTGAATAGTGTACATATTTGTACACACCACAAAAACTGAACAAGGATGGTATGAACTTAAGTAGGATTGTAGTTACTCCAGAGATAAGAATGTCACAGACTTTTTCTTAGCTTTTTCAACCAATAGAGGGCAATAATAATAATAAATATAGCTGCAAGCAGCGATAAGGCAGGACCAAGAAAGAAGACCATACGCAATAAGAACAATATGCACAAATAAGAATCACAGGCTGAGTTGTCGCTACCCGGATTTGAACCCATGACCCTCTGCTCCAAAGGCGAGAGCTCTACCAAGGGTAGACCTATGCAGACACAGTCACTTGACTCATTCTAAACAGTAACATCATCCAGTATTTTCGGTAACAATTGTGTGTCCTGGTTTTCGGGATGTCTTTATCCATTACTACAGTGTGTTTTCACGTACAAACTTCTCTTGTACGCTTTCAGTGCTACTTGGCATGACCCTCTACTATACTGTGAAGTGACATAAGCATATGACGCTGCACGTATGAATTAGAGGCAGAAGAAGAATCTTCACAAACCAGCAATTTTCATTGGCTCATAAAAACTTTTCACTACAAAAAATGTATTACGATTTATTTTGTCCGTATAGGTCCAAAGTTCACGTGTAGAAGTTTTCATGCATTTTGATCAAAGATCCTGGGAGGAGATACATTTTAAATGTTTTTCATATAATTAAAAATGGCGGGTGATCTAAAGGTCAGAGGTCAAAAGTCAGAACGAAAGTTGTTTGGCATGAGGATACACATATGTGTATCAAAGTGTCATTGCCAACGGTCAAACGGTTCATGAGATATGCACGTTCAAAGTTAAAAATGGCCTACTAGTGCGCAAGCAGAGCGCACAAGTACTGTCGACCGCTACAAACTGTCAAATCTCAGCTTCTCTGTGAAAGAACGTTTGAAATATTGAATTATTAGGTTTAGCTATTTGCTACGTACCTAGTTTTTGGAGGTAAAAAATAGTATTGTTAAATATGGTAAGAGACAGCTTTCGATGGTGTGAGTGTGACGTATATGTCGGGTGGATTAAAGGAAATTCCTCTATGTATATGTAATTTGTACGTTTGTAAACGGCGACATGGACGAAAACTATTACTTGCACGCTCTGCTTGCGCAAGTAATAAGTGACCAAAGTCACTTCGTGACTTCTTGGTCCCTTTAAAAAGTAACTTTGTGACTTCTTGGTCCCTTAATAATATAAAAATTAGCAGTCTCACTCTAAAAACTAATTAAGACTAACTGAATTAGGAAAGAAAGGTCAAACCTACCTAAAACCCACTAATAACAAATCACACTAGTGTGAACTGAGCGGCGCTCTTATCAGCATATATCATCACATTCCGGCCAATCACAATTGTCGTCCTTACTTTTCCCTTACTTTTCCCCTCCTACATCCAGCTAGCCCCTCCCACATCCAGCTAGCCCCCCCTACATCCAGCTAGCCCCTCCTACAGTACATCCAGCTAGCCCCTCCCACATTCAGCTAGCCCCTCCTACATCCAGCTAGCCCCTCCTACTAGAGATGCAACGATACTGATTTTTCAATTCCGATCCGATATATTAATTTTGAAATTTCCCGATATTTGCCGATCCGATATTTGCTGTAGGCTACATAGCAAAACAAATGAATACAAAAAAACTCAAAGAGGGGATGTTTATGGTTAAGTGTTTAACCTGTAAAAATAAGAATATGAACTGTTTAACCTGTAAACCTTAAGGGAATGGCAACCTGTTAATTAATACTATGGATTATTATTATGTGCAAAGGTACAGGGGGGTACATACATTTGTACCCCTAAAGTTTTGCCTGCATGTAACCTGTTAATTCATTCTATGGTTTATTATTAATAATAATAATAATAATAGTAATTATTATTATTGCTATATACACGTGGTACCTTTTTACCCCTAATGCGATGCCGGGAATCAGCTGCGCTTTCATGTGACAAAAGCCCTGAGCCTTACCGACAGAACTCGGGGAGAAAAAAAATACCTCAGGACGTTTGTTATGGTGCTAGCTGGTGTTGTGTTGCTACTTTAGTTTGCAAACTCTGTCGGTCTTAAGAATTGCACTACACTTACAATCTGAATCAGTGTTTGAGCTTCTGACAACAATGTCATGGTTTGATAACTGAGCCAATTATATAAAGACGGATTTTACCGCGACGACGACGTGCTTATTCTTCATCATCGTCGTCGTCACAGCAGCATTTTTTTCAATGGCAATAATAAAGTTACAAAGCTTGAATCACATAGCGCTAAACAGCACGTGTGTGCAGTAAATATATAGCAGAAGAATGCAGGATTACAAGAGCAATCTCATCAATGTCAGAACGCAGCTATAGATGATAGGCTCCACCACACAACTGAACTGAGCATGCAGTGATTTGACTGATCCGTCATCATCCGTGCGATGACGGGTAAACTTTATACTTTTATTACTGTTAAGTCTGTAAGTGATGGCCCAGGCCGTAGCGTAACGGTCTGGGCACCGGACTGGTAATCCAGTCGCAGTGTGCCGCGGGTTCGACTCCCAGACCCGACACGGCCTTTACTGCATGTCATCCCCCCATCTCTCTCCCGTTTCCTGTCAGCCTACTGTCTGTCCCTTCAAAAATCAATAAAAGGCGTAAGCCGCAAAAAAAATATCTTAAAAAAAAAAAAGAAAGTCTGTAAGTGATTCCATTCTCTTGCATATTGCACCTTAGTGGGGCTTTTTTCTATAGTCTCTGTTTGCAGTACATACTGGAGGTTGGATTTGCTCACTGCACTGTCTGTGCAGGACGGACTGTAAACATTAAACACGTGTCCCCCCCTCCTGTATCGGTGTATCAAATCCGATCTCCGATACATTAATTAAGCTGGATCGGAGGCCGATACTGATATAATATCGGATCGGTTGCATCTCTACCTCCTACATCCAGCTAGCCCCTCCTACATCCAGCTAGCCCCTCCCATATCCAGCTAGCCCCTCCCACATCCAGCTTTTAGTCCACAAAATTCGTCTTAAACAAACATTAAGTTCCCATTGACAATGAATGGAGAATGTTACGTCAGTGTAACCATTACCATTGACAATGAATGGAGAATGTCACGTCACAGTGTCTGAGCAAATAGGCACAGTGACTATTTTAGGGCAAGATGATGCACGATGATAGCCCCTCCTATATGCAGCTTTGTCCTTAACTCGTGTCACATTTGCCATTGACATTGAAAGGAGGATTTACGGCATATATGGACGAGCATATCGGCTTTTCTAAACACAGTGCAACTGTTTTAATTCAGCTCAGGGATTTTGTATATAAGTGTGTGTGTATATATATATATATTTTATTTTTTCCTTTTTTTGGGGGAAGATAATATTCATTCAAATTAATTCATGAAGAAGTATAATATTCTTTTATTGGATGATGTACGATGACAAGAGCGCCCCTCACTTCACACGGTGTGATTTTTAATCCTCAATTCTGTGGTACACAGACACAGAAAGCTGGGCAAGCTCAGCCAATTAAATCATCACTCTGGGGTACACACAAACACACAAAGCTGGGCATAGGAGGGGCTAGCGCCACTCAAAAATCCAAATCTATTATAATCCTGGTTGACGGTGGTATGGTTGCTCTTCACTGTGGATATGCTGGTGTGATTTAAGATGAGCTGACTGCTTGAAACTCTTCTCACATTGTTTACAGTGGTAAGGTTTCTCTCCAGTGTGGACAAGCTGGTGTTTCTGTAGACTAGCTAACACACTGAAACTCTTGTCACATTGTTTACAGTAGTATGGTTTCTCTCCAGTGTGGACACGCTGGTGTTTCTGTAGAGCACCTAACTGACTGAAACTCTTGTCACACTGTTTACAGTGGTAAGGTTTCTCTCCGGTGTGGATACGCTGGTGTAACTGCAGATTACCTAACCAACTGAAACTCTTGTCACACTGTTTGCAGTGGTAAGGCTTCTCTCCGGTGTGGATAGGCTGGTGTTTCTTTAGACTAGCTAACACACTGAAACTCTTGTCACATTGTTTACAGTGGTATGGTTTCTCTCCAGTGTGGACACGCTGGTGTTTCTGCAGATTACCTAACTGACTGAAACTCTTGTCACATTGTTTACAGTGGTATGGTTTCTCTCCAGTGTGGACACGCTGGTGTATCTGCAGATTACCTAACTGACTGAAACTCTTGTCACATTGTTTACAGTGGTATGGTTTCTCTCCAGTGTGGACACGCTGGTGTTTCTGCAGATTATCTAACCAACTGAAACTCTTGTCACACTGTTTACAGATGTGGGATTTCTTTACTGTGCGACTCAGCCGCCGTGTCTTTACGTCTCCCGCCTGGGCTACGTTCTTGGTAAACTGTTGATGACCGGCAGGTTTTGGTCCATCCGCGTCTCCTTGTTTCTGGCTGGCTACGGGGCTGTTGATTGGCTGACGTGCTGCCGAGGGCATCTGTTCGTTCCTCAGCGTTTGGCAGTGGAGGTCGTCGTGGCTCCTCCTCTTCACGTGTTGATGGAGGAAGGTGGAGGCACCAGCATGTGGACTCTCAAAACAGGAGACCTGAGTCTGGACATGTTGGGACTCACTTCTTCCTTCCATCATCAAACCCAATGGACTGCTATGAGAATGAGAGGTTGAGTTCCTCACCCTCTGCCTCTTCTCTGTGTCTTCACTCGTACTGCGTCTTTGAAAAATCCTTCAAAAAACCCTCAGGAAACTCTCAGGAATACTTCTCCCTTAAATTAAGTGAAAGTCTCAAAGACAATTCAGACTTTATGTAGGCTGACCGGGAGCTGAGGTCTGACGTCACACACAACGTAAACCTTATGTAGGCTGACCGGCATGTCATTAACCATTTCCACGCTTTTCACGTACAAACTTCTCTTCAACCGGGATTTCAGTTAATGGACCATAGATTGTGTGTAGGACGTTTCACGCAAATCGCTCAAAAATCTAGGCAGAAAATCAGGTATAAGAATTTTTCAAACTGCTCAAAATGGCGGAAAATCTGAGGGCGGAGCTTACTTGTCAAAGTGATGTGTTCCCATGAGGACATGGGGAACACGTGGAAACAAGTGCCATGAATTCTAGCCAAACGAAGCATGAGTTATGACTGTTTTTTATTCATTAAAAGAAAAATGCTATAGCGCCCCCCTTTGGCCAATTGGAGTAAGACTGCTTTCAGTACTATTTGGCATGACCCTCATGCCTCAATTTTCATTGGCTCATAAAAACTTCATTTTTTGACTTAAAGAAATGTACTATGATTATTTGTCCGTATAGGTCCAAAGTTCACGTGTAGACGCCACCCTTTGGCCAATGGTCATGGGCTTCACATGGTCACCGTTTGGCATGGCCCTCTACCAGATTACCGCGTTTCACGAAAACCGACTCCACGGTTCAGTCAGAACTGCTATTTTTGGTGGATGGAGAAGGAGTAGAAAAATAAACACAAAAACAATAAGTGACCAAAGTCACTTTGTGACTTCTTGGTCCCTTGAAGAAGAAGAAGAAGAAGAAGAAAAAAAACACAAACAATAAGTGATCAAAGTCACTTTGTCCCTTAATAATATCTGGGACTTATATAGCGCTTTTCATGACACTCAAAGACGCTTTACATGTGTTGGGGCCAGGGGGGGGAACAAGAAAAAGGACCACTTTATTAGATTTTTTTTTTTTACAAGAGTAAAACCAATAAAACAGTGCATATAACAAGTTTAATTTAATCAGCTTGGAAATGCGATTCTGAACAGGTGGGTTTTCAGTGCAGGTAGAAAGTGAGGGGGCATCTCGGATATGTTTGGGGAGAGCGTTCCAGAGGGATCTAAGGGACTTTGGTCACTTGCTGACCTGTTCTGACATTCCATATGATCTGACCATCAAACCCATTACACTCAAGACACGCTCCATATACTCTATGGCCAGTACAGAATTCATTCCATATGTTGATCTGACTCCCCATGCCAAAGTGCCAGCGCTCGCCCAGCAGTCTGCCGTCACCCAGGCGGATGCTGACCTCGCCCTTTTTAGGGATCTAGTGAATGTGAAGGGGGAGGTGACAATCTGACATATTGAGCCTAGTATGGACACATAGTATGGCATCCCCCTGGTATCCGCACACTGATTCACTGCTCCCAGGAAAATCCTTTTATTTCTTGAACAACATTTCGACCCTCGTGGGTCTTCGTCAGGTACGAGTACACAACATCAAGAGGCGTATTATATACAACAGCATTATGGGCAGGTCAACAAGGAACAAGCTCTGTTGCAATGAGGAAAATCAAGCAAGACACGCCCACCGCATCTGAAAGGATGAGGCTGCAATCAGCATATAGGGCATGTCAAGCTAAGGACTCTCTATATATATGTTGTATATATATATGTTGTATATAATACGCCTCTTGATGTTGTGTACTCATACCTGACAAAGACCCACAAGGGTCGAAACGTTCAAGAAATAAATAATTTTCCTGGGAGCAGTGAATCAGTGTGCGGACATCCCTTCCTTTTCATTGTACGTATATCTTTGACCAGCACCTGTAGAATTTCTGGAGATGTGTGTGCTTCCTGTCGGATCCTATCCCCCTTCACATTCAATAGATCCTGTGATCCTTTTTTGGCCAGATGTAATTTCCTGGGGTCTAGTAGGACTATTGTAATTTTTTTTTACATATTTAGCCACTTGTTTGAATGCCCCCGCCCCCTGTCAAAAACAGCTAAAATCGCTTAAACGAAAGAAAGCAACGAAAGAAAAAGTAAACACTCATCTAATAAAAACCCAAACAACCTTGGTTGAAAAAAAACCCACAGTTGTCCTTTAAAAATGTGAATGTGATTTGAGCGATGAAAGATTTAGAAAACGTGTAGATTTGTTAATGTTTGGAATAGCTTGTATAACTTTACATTCTAAATAACGTTTACGTTGAGCAATTCTGTACGTGACCTGCACGTATTTGTCCAGTAGCTATACGACACTTGGATAGGCTATCATGTCTGAGGCGTGTGGGCTTGCCGTCGCCTGTGAATATACTTTACTTAACCAGTTTCGACCTGAGACCAGATTCTACAAATGCCTTCTAAATCCTGACAGTTTTCTGGAAAAAAACATGTTTCTATGACAGTCGTTCTCAAACATGTTCATGTCAAGGACCCGCAAAAATATATGTAATTGGCTGCCGACCCCCATCTGAAAATATGTTGTTCCAGGTACCCCCCCCCCCCCCCCCCCCCAGAAGGAAAGATTTGAGTTAAAAACGTTCGCTCTGAAAGAATATACAGTATATATTCAAAGATTTGCGCCACATTTTCACGACTTTTCAAAAATAGCAAATCTACAAGCTCGTAGTGCTATGAACTTGTAGATCTGCTATTTTTCAATAGCTATTAAAAGTATAAAATAATGCTTAGAATGGGTTAACATGGACTCAACCTCCACAGGGACTAAACCCAGAAAAGGAAGAAAACTATTCGTTTGATGGACACACAGAGGACAGCAGACAGACCTTCATGCAGTTGTTTTGGGTAAGTCCACATTTTCAGTTTTTGCTGTTGCTCTTTTTGAGTGGTGCAACCACTCCCTTGCGGAGCTATGTGTGTGGGTAGCTGGCTGGCTGCCTGGCTGGGTATGAGCATGAAAACAGCATGGTTGTTTTTCACCACCTGTGCGCAACCTAACGCACACTCAAACACGCACGCACATATTAACTATGATGCTTTCGCTTTTGCCAGTACAGTACAGTGACAGTACAGTACTTTACAGTAGAGGGACCGCCACACGGTAAGTCATTTCTCAACCGTTTCGGACACGGGGCGGCATGCCGGAACCCCCCCCCCCCCCCCCCCCGGGAACCACCACAGAGTTGCACCACTCACTTCACACTGCTGGGCGAGCGCTGGTGCTTTGGCATGGGGGGTCACATCAACATATGGAATGAATTCTGTACTGGCCATATATGGAGCATGTCTTGAGTGTACAGGGTTTGATGAGGTAAGATCAACATATAGAATGTCAGAATAACAGGTCAGCTCCATATATGGAGATCTAAGTGTGGCAGCGGGGGCATTGTCTTTATTGAGTGTACAGGGTTCGATGAGGGCCCAGCTAAGGCCGGGCCTTAATTTTTGGGCCTGTTGAGAACTGTAGTTTTCGCCGGCGGCCAGGTGTGGCTGCACTAATAACTTTGGAGCAGGCTCGTCTAGAGTTTGAATGGACAGGCAGTCAAAAGGGACAGTTAGCCTGAATTTCATTTAGTTTCACTTAATTATTCAGACTGAAAGCCCTCCCCACGGCAGCCGTGGGAAAGGCTGGGATAGGCGTTGTCAAAGCGGCAGTCTTCGGCGATTGGTTCACACCAGCCAATCAATATAGGTTGACGATGACGTCGTTATAAATTATATGGCTAACCTGGTTGCTAACCAAACACAGTCAATGAGTGCTACCAGCATGTAAACAAACATGGTAAAATATGTCAGGAGGATGATGATTATAAAACCCCTCGTTTCTGTAAAGAAACTATTTATCGGCTCGGACGGTTAGCTCAAACGTCTGGGCACCTGGGCTGCTGAGCCAGCCTGATGGCGTGCCGCGGGTTCGACTCCCGATCCCGACGGCCTTTGCCGCATGTCTTCCATCTCTCTCTCCCCATTTCCTGTCAGATTACTTTCAACCTATCAGTAAAGGCACAAAAGTATTTATCATAGCCAGATCGATATGGTCGCAAGTTACCACAGTGGTAGGAACAGTGTGGGCAGCCATTTGTTGTTTGTTGTTTGACGTTGTTGAGTGACTGCGCTGATGGCTAAACAGCTGCTGTGATCAGATTTTCGATCGAGACTTTCACGCCAGAACATTATTTCCCTGCGTGGCTAAATGGTAAATGGTGCATTTATATAGCGCCTTTACATAGATTGTGCATTACATTCACCCATTCACAGACACATGCATACATACACCGATGGCGGCGGAAACCATGCAAGGCACCAACCAGCACATCAGGAGCAATTTGGGGTTCAGAGTCTTGCTCAAGGACACTTCGACACTAACTCTGGGAGAGCCCGGGTTCGAACTGGCAACCTTGCGGTTACCATCCAGCCACTCTATCCCTGATCCACCGCCGCTCCATTCTTCCCAATGTCAAGTGCAGTGCAAGCAATGAGCATGTCTTACTGTATACCGGTCGCTGCCCGCACAGAATACAAAACTCTGATGCTGGCATGGCTCCCCCATATCTTGCAAGTATGATCGAACCCTACAAACCCTCCCGCGCACTCGGATCAGCCAATGCAGGGATGCTGGAAGTACCTTCACTAAAAACGCCGGGACAACGCTCCACACGTCCCAAACTCTTCTTCTTTCTGGCTCCAAAACTATGGAATGCACTTCCCATTACAATCAGAAAGAACTGCAGCCTAACTCCCAATATTCCGCCGTAGTCTGAAAACCCAGACTCCATCATGGCCCGTAGCACTTGCCCTAGCGGCCCTTAGATAGCACTTTATGTAGACTTAGATAGCATTTTATATAGACTTATAGTATGTTGCGTAGACAGCACTATAATTGCATTTTATGTAGTCATAGTACTTTATAGTGTATAGTATGTATAGTTTCATTATATAGATATTCCACTGTTACGTTCTTAGCTTACACATGTTTCATGA
The DNA here is from genome assembly GCF_964188405.1 of Protomyctophum parallelum. NCBI lineage: Eukaryota > Metazoa > Chordata > Actinopteri > Myctophiformes > Myctophidae > Protomyctophum > Protomyctophum parallelum. The sequence goes on along the minus strand of NC_139697.1, from coordinate 19,830,282 downwards.
TAACTACTTATTATGTATGTGAGATGTATTACCATATTTTTTGTTCTTGCTTATTGTAAATCGCTCTGGATTAAGAGTGTCTGCTAAATGCCTAAATTGTAGCCAAATGGGTTTATAGTTTACTTCCCTTTGCATGGAAATAGAATAATTACATCTGGACTTTTTGATGATGTAACGAGTGCAACAAAATATTTTTTTCTTTTAGTTTTGTACTTATTCTGTTTATCTTCATATATTTTATATTAGGAAGAGTTAAATTATTACTTTGAGTATCTAATAATTTATTTCACCCCTAATTTTGCACTCTTCTTTGTGCTGCTATGCCTGCCCCCACCCCACTCTTTGTTTTGCACTCTCCATTCTTGCTCTGACCCTGGTTGCAAGGCCACGATTTACGACTCTTGTCTCCAACACTTAATCCGAGATTTATCCGTAGATGGCCTCCCCACGGCAAGCTCTTCCTTTGTTCTTTCACCGACAACGTCTCACTCCCCTCTCTGCTTTCCTTTTCTCTCCTCTCCACACGTCAGTCCCTGTTAGACCTTGCGCTTTGCCACTGTAATTCTCTGCTCTTAATGTTTTTTAATGTGCCTCCCTGTCCTGTTCACCCAGGCGGCCTTTTCATCTTCGCATTTTTCCTTCTTTCCTCCCTGTTCTTTCCACTCCTTGTCTCTCCCTGTCGGTATGTAAGTCCATCTGTGTTTCTTTTGAAACCGAAGACATGACTGCGCCACCTCAGAAGGTGTGCAGGGGAGATAGATAAATGGCAGAGAAACAAAGAACGATAGAAGCAGACATTAACCACTTCAATTGAACCCTGGCGCTAACATTTGGTGAATATAGAAGATGGTTGTGACTCAAAAAAGACTGGGCTGTTCAAAGATACTTGGTGAAAACTGCATTGGGCCTAGTGTAGAGCGGCAGAGCCCTAGGGGACTCCGTTCAACTAAGTATAGGGTTTAAGTGGTGTAGGAAGAAGATGAGAGACTAAACCGAGATGGACAGAGAGAGGAAGAGGAGTCGGAGTAGTGGAAGCCATGAGGAGATGAGGGGTAAGAGTGCTGCTCTTACCTTTGTCTCCAAGGCTGCCCAGGGGGCCTGGAAGCGTTCCCAGAATTCCAGGCTCCGAAACCGGGACACCCCTTTTGGTTCCCCTGAGATGATTTGTGGGAATGTGCCATAATCTCCCCCCCCCCCCGTTTCAAGATTCAAGAATCAAGATTTATGTGAGCTGATTTATGAGGAGTTTTATCTTCTCCCTCACTTAGACATCAGTCAGGTCATCGCCACAACACTCTACATGCCCATACACTCAGCAAAGAGACACATCCATCAGGTCTCACTGACAACTTATAGTTTTATCAATAATCAAATCCATTTCTGTGTGTCCACTGTGGTGATGGATGGGCAGCTGTGGCTGACGCCATGCAGAGTCAGGCGTGTACTGTATATATGTAGTTACTAGTTATGTGTACACGCATGTGCCGTGTGTGTGTGTGCACTTGCATGGACTCACACATACTGTACACAAACATGTATTGTATAGGTACAACTTAAGTACAAGCAGTCTTCAGTGACACACACACACACACACACACACACACACACACACACACACACACACACACACACACACACACACACACACACACACACACACACACACACACACACACACACACACACATTGTTGGTTAATGGTTAATGCAAGAGCTGAGCATCAATATTGGGCCTTGAAATGTTCTAGCATGCAAAAACAACTCTGCCATCATCTCATTGTGCAGCCAACACCAGCAGATGGCGCTCAAGGTGTACCCTACACAGTAGGCACTAGGCAGGTTACTTTTGAAAAAGAAAATCTGTACTAATACACTTCACAGTTCACACTGACTGCTAATTATAATAAAGCACACAATCATTGCTTTTATGTACTTGGGGGGGGACTATATATTAAAAAATAAAAATCAGTACATACTTTTTCCCTTTCTTTCTTACTTTCTGTGACACATACTAAGGTGGGTTCCTCATGTCAGGTTCGTGTCAGCGAGACATTGCCCACAAGATGGTGCCAAATACACTATTCTCCCCATTGTCTTCAAAGGAGGTGTGTCTACATAGAGGAGGAACCACAGTTATGGGAGGTAACAAGACAAGGGGGAGTGCAGTATGGGGGGGGGTGTAAGGGAGGGGGGTGGTTTGATGGCTGTCAAGGAGGGGAGGAGTGGTCAAAGCCATGGTCCAATCAGAAGCCGGCAGAGTGCAACCAATGAGAGACTGGAGTGAAAAAGCAGCGGGGGAGGGGGCGGGGTGTGCAGGAAACTGAGCAAATGACCCTTGATGAGAGAATGAGGAGGGAGGGGGGAGAAGGGGGTTCTGGGAAAGCCGTGCGTGCGTGTGTGTGAGAGAGAGAGAGAGAGAGGGAGAGAGAGCAGGATAAGGGTGGTTGAAAAATGTACCAAAGCGTATGTTTTGACTTGATTATTTTATTTGATATATATTTACCCCTACATAAATGTAAAAGGTATGTTGTGGCTGGGCAATTCGGACGAAGAGCACGGTCGATTGGGATGTGGAGAACAAACACTGGAATGAGCTAAACGATATATTGCTAAAAGAAATAAGAAAGGAAAAAGAGATGAATACATTTAAAGCAGAAATATTGAGACTTATGCCCGGTAGAATTCTAAATATTTGGTATTAAAAAAAAGAGATTTAATTAAATTACACTGTCGTGCTAAGTGGGGAGAGAAGCAGAAAGAGAATAATTTGATTCAGCTTATTTTTTCTTACGTTTTTTTCTTATTTTTTACAAATTAACGCTGTGTGCACATGAAACAAGCATGCACAATGCTGCACTGTGAAAGACCTTGATCTTTTTATGTAAACGGAGAACCTTTATCAACTTTTTTTTTGCAACACCCTAATGGAAAATAAAGTAAAACAAATAAGTAAAATTCAATTCACTTAATTTCTATGTCATTTATATTCTTACTTATCACCATATTCTTATACTTATAGTCTCTCTCACAATACTGTTAATCTAATACTGCGGGTCAATCATGTCAATTGATTTTATCTTGTGTGAAACGTGCGATATACATACATGAATGAATTGAACTGAATTGAATTAAATTGAATTGCAAGCGAGTGGCCGCGAGAGCTAGTGGCCATTCCCCCGGTGTGCTGGCTGACCCCTGGGGACTCTGACCCCCGCTTCCAGTTGGACAAGCCAGTTGGCTGGTCAGCAGTTCAGGGAGCTCAAAGGTCACGCTGACACCCACACTGAGAGCTGTGCTGTGATCTTTCACCTCCCATCGTGAGGCTGGACCCTATATATATATATATATATATATATAAAATAAAATTTAGGGCTGTCAAATTAACAGAGTTGAGAATTTGTGAAATTAATTGCAGTAAAATGTATCGCAATTAATCCATTCTGACATTCTGACATATGTCGGTTATTGCCATAAAAGGCTATCACAATTTACATAGGAAGATGCTCAATTCACATAGCACGACAACGCGGTGAGAGACAGAGAGACGCCATCCTCCTACCACACTGGATTTGTTATAAAGAATAAAACATACATACATAATTGAATGCCACACTATTGATCCATAATGTATAAATGATAGATAAGGGTTCAGGACAACGAGGCCTTTTCGTGGAGGGGTCAGAATGAAATTTGGACTTAGACAGTTTTTCGTCTGTGGTACTCAATTATGTATGTTAAATGTTTATATAATATGTTTAATAGTTTGACAGCCTATATATTACGTGTGTGTGTGTGTGTGTGTGTGTGTGTGTGTGTGTGTGTGTGTGTGTGTGTGTGTGTGTGTGTGTGTGTGTGTGTGTGTGTGTGTGTGTGTGTGTGTGTGTGTGTGTGTGTGTGTGTGTGTGTGTGTGTGTGTGTGTGTGTGTGTGTGTGAGAGACTGATTGACAGGCACACATTGTTCATTTAACTTGCGTGAGCATGTTCAAATGTAACCAACTGGTCCTGTATAAGGGTCCGTTTGTTTACATTCGTACACGCTTCAAACCTGAATTGACCTGTTATAGCAGTGGTTCCCAAAGTGGGGTCCCCGGGGGTCCTTGGGGGAGTTCCAGGTGGTCCCCACTCCCAGCTAAATGATAGTTTGGAACCAAATGGACCCTTATGGCAGGGGTTCTCAACCTGTGGGCCTTGAGGGGCCTTGAGGGGGTCGCCAAATTATTTTGGGGGGTCCCCAAATGAATGGCTGGAAAATGGAAATGTATAGTTAACATAGCTTAGTACACAGTGCATGCATACACTTTCCATAATGATTATATCTGGTTTCAGTATTTATTTATATATATATATATATTTTTTTCTCTATAGAGCGTCGCAGTCACGCCCCCTACCAGGGCCCAGGAAATGATTCTCTGTTCATTTTCCTCATAGACATTTCAAAAAGCATTTATTTAAAGACCTTTTAAGCCTCGTACAAAGCCAACTCTTGTCGTGACAAATCATGACAATCATGACAATTATTTGTTCGGGCCGAACAAATTATTTCTTTGTAATTATTTGTTTGGTCCAAAATATTGTGTTTGTTGTCATGATTTGTCACAACTCGAGTTGGGTTTCGCGCTTATAAGGTCTTTAAATAAATATGCTTTGAAATGTCTATGGGAAAAATGCATTGGGAATTATTTCCTGAGCCTGGCGTCGTCATGAAAGGGGGCGGCTGCGGCGCTCTATTATTAAGGTTATTGTAGCGGTCAACAAGTATTGGTGGTGGGGAAGGGGGGGCCAGGGCGGGAGTCGCGAGACATGGCCAAAGCATTTCCAGGGGTCCCCAGCCAAAAACGTTGAGAACCCCTGCCTTATGGGACTAGCCTGAAGAAGGTCAGTAGACCGAAAGCATGCAAAATAAATACATTGATTGTGCACAGATCTGAGTGTACAATTGACATTGAGTTTTACAATATAGATTGGGGTCCCAGAGTTAGAAATGTCATTAAATCTGGGTCTGTAGACTGATACGCATGTCAAACTGGGGGTCCTTGAAATTAACAGTTTGACGGCATAAAACGCTTCACCCGCTATTTAATCAAATATTCTACGCTGCCGAGATTGTTTTATAACCTTTAGAGCATACGCTGAAGTATTTGCAGCTTTCAACCACGAAAATCCGGTCCGTCGGCTTGTTATGATCAGAAGCACCGGCCATGACGATGCGATACGAGACCACAGACCACAAACAAACGGCTCGTCCACTTGCATTGGGCTCAATTTCCCAGAAGCCCTAGCAGCCCAGATTATGACTTGATTTCCGGTTTCGTCGTCATAACCTGACGGCCTCGTCACCAGGTCCCGGATAAATCAGCTGTTTCTTTTTAATGAATTTAAAACGGCGAATTAAACGCATTAAACAAATGTCGGGTATAGCGTTTACGTGCGGTGGAACCCTGGATTAAACAATTAGCGGCCGTCAAACTATGGGTTAAGAATCGCTGGTCCCTGGAATATCTTTTCAAATGGGAGTCCGCGGGCTAATGAGTGTCAATTTGGGGGTCCTTGACGTGAAAAAGCTTGGGAACCACTGTGTCATAGCACCACCACGAGGCCGAAAATGCTGTGGTGGCAGTTCTTCCTTGACCCCCTTGGAGTCTGCGTGCAAAGTTATACAAAATGGGTAAATTAACATGACATATTTTGACTATGCAGTATATGCACACATAAATTCACACTTTGCAAAAGACAGAGAGAGCGCGAGAGATTGTCAGAAGAAAGGGTGGGGATGGCTTTTTACTACACTCCACACATGTTTCCCTCGGGAATGCTTAATCTCACTCTTCCTGAAACCACCTCTAACTGAACTGGTATGCACTGACTGCAGCACATTTGAAATGCTCAATTGAATTCACTTTACCCCCGTGAACCTTTTTTAGAAGACAGTGCTATCCTCTCAAGACTTAATTCATACAGACGCGTGCCCCATCAGCATCAAAGGTGAATCACAAGACTTTGAATTTACGAAGACACAGTATTGGCTATTCACAGAGAAGCATCTGTGTACTCACGTGGTTAGTAGTAGTAAGATGTAGTAGTAAGATGAAACGATCTCTGGACGGAGATGCAGGTGTCACAGTGCGGGTATACAGACTATAAGCAATGATAAGAGTTCATATGTTGTATATTTAACAATGAATGAATATGAATACAATGAATGAATGTACTCTTATAATATATACAGCCAAACCAGATGATTGTGTAGTGTGTGCGTGTGTGTGTGTGTGTGTGTGTGTGTGTGTGTGTGTGTGTGTGTGCGCGCGCCTGCGTGCTCGCATCTCCCAAGTGTTTAAAGTGGAAACTGTAGTGCTTGTGTCTGTGTGTGTGTGTGTGTGTGTGTGTGTGTGTGCGTGTGCGTGTGTGTGTGTGTGTGCATGCCAATATATATATATTGTGGAAAAGTTCATTTTCTTCCATAATATAATTCAAAAAGGGAAACTCGTATATTCTAGATTCATTGTGCCTAAAGTGAAATATTTAAAACAATGATGAAATAATTTGTTTAGAAGTTGCCCAGACCACGTGTTGAGTGCATACATTAACATTTTAATTTAAACATTATAAATGTTTTTTTTTTAATATTCTAAAATTTTGAGATATAGGATTTTCATGAGCTGTATTCCAGAATCATCAAGATTGAAACAAAAAAAATGTTTTAAATATTTTACTTTATGCACAATGAATCTAGAATATATGAAAGTTTTACTTTTAGAAGAAAATTCACTTTTCCACAATATTCAATTGTTTTGAGATGCACCTGTATACACATTACACATGCAGTCTGTCAACAGACCTTGAACAGTGCGTGTCTAGATGAATATATGTTGTGCTGTATCTCATACATGGGCAACTGGCAGCCTGGGGGCCACATGCGGCCCACACCTTGACTTAATGTGGCCCTCAGGTCAATATCGGAATACTGGTAATATTATTGATTTCAGCTGTTACAATTCCAAACATGCAAACATGACCCGCTTGAATTAGCAATTAGCAATATGCAATATGGCCCTCTGGAGTGAGTGTGGAAATATAGTGGTCAAAGTTTCCCACCCCTGCTGTACATGATATGTATGTATTAACAGTCTATGATGAATAAATACAAGTAGGCTACAGTCATATCCATAGATATCCTTATCAAGCGTCTGTCAAAGTTCAGCAATGTATATCCCGGTAGTCATTATTCGTTATTGCCGAGGCAATGCGTGTTTAATGCCTTTTTAACACGCCTTTAACATGGGGTATTTTTTTTTTTTAATATAACAAATAAATAAAATAGATATATAATGGCGGTCTGAGACTTTTGGCGCCCCCTGGTGGCGATGGATGAGTTACAGAGTTGGAAGAAATGCTGCACAGGTCTCGTGTGGCATTTTACACTTCGTGTTAGGTGTGTTTAAAGCAGTGAGAGGGGGGGGCGCTCACTGGGATGTCAAACGTCGTATACTATTCTATTATATCCTATAAGGAAACCTCTGTCAGACAGTCTGTCTGTCTGCAAGCAGCACATTATACTTAATCGTATGGCTGTGTCGCACGAGAAAGCATGCCGGTCTGCAAGTCCTCAAAGCGTTTCTTAAGTTTTACTTTATAAAATATTTTATATAAAACTGAACCCGCACGTGGTCTTTTAAAAGGAATATTTGTTGCTGTCCGGAAGAAACCACTCTATTGTTTAGGTTTTAGATTATTCTTTTTTTGCATAAATCAGTGCTATTGAACACCCTTTAAGTCTGTGGGGGTAAAAAACATATTGAACCAATGAAAAGTATTAACCGCTTCAGACAAACCCTCTTAACTCCATTGGACTACTCAAACTGTCTGCTAAAGCAACTAACTCCACCACCTCTCCCCCTCTCATGCAAGTAATTGACCACTAATATAAAGTCACCAACACCAATTTTGATGAGGCAGTATTGCTTTGTTTTCAAAATATCAGGTTTTCTTCATTTCCTGAAAAATGAATTGGAGTTCGGTGGTTTCTTTTCCAACAGCAGCGATATGAAAGTAATTTCTGGACAATTCTGACAGGTCTAGTCGTAAATGACCGGGTTATCACACACCGCATCATATGGAAATAACGGGATTAAATCACCAAAGTGGGGGAAGTCTAATAAATAGGGTTCCATCGGCTAGAGCCAGGCTACATATTCTCACCAGTTTTAATCAATATGTTTTACTGTTTGCCTGTATAGAGGGTATGCGCATGCATAAAGTGAGTGGCAAATCGAGTGCCAATCAAGTGGCAACGTTTTAATGCTGTCAGACTTTTCTGTTTGGATGTATGGGCTCTAAAAGGCCAGAAAGTAAATTTTTTGCCACTCAGATTAGGCGTTCCCATAGACATATAAACGGTAGATGCCTCTTCCGGCTCGAGGGGGCAAAGGTTTTCCGAGATTCCTTTGCGAAGCATAGCGGAAGCTTGCCAAGTGGATGCTCGGGTTTGATAAGTCCCGGAAATGATGCGCTGTGATTGGCCAGTATAGTCACTTGAGTGGCAGTGTGGCGTAGCGTGCCTTCCACACTTCCGGCACACTTCCGCCACCAGAGTGTAAATTGTTCCGTCCTCCCGTCGACACACATGGCTGACGAACTGCAGCGACCAATGAGGCATCTGTTTTGTGAGTGGTGCAGCCACTCCAAGGAACAGCAATGTGTGTCTCTATGGCCGTTTGTTTGTCTGTCTGTTTAGACAGACAGACAAAGGGACAAAGTGGCGCTGTTGAGCTTCACACTGTGCACAGGTGCATGATGGGAAGCTGCGTTTTTAGCAGCCATTACGTGATTTTGGGTGCACACTTACAGTACAGTACAGTAGAGGGACCCCCACACGGTAAATCTGTCATTTCTCGACTGTTTCGGACGCGGAGCTCTGTGAATAAGGTCTATTCCACTTGTTTATGTGCATGTATACCTGTACAGTGTGTTTACAGTCTTTGTTCTTGCTTTCGTTTTCGACAAATTGATTTTGTTTCCATGCATCACAGCATCACTTGAGGATTTTCTTCCATGTAAGCACACTAGGTATGCATGCACACTGCACAGACATGACATTAGACGGTGTAAAAATGTACCCCAGGACGAATGTGAAACAAAGCACTGTGTGGAATGACCTCGTATAGAAACACGTTACGTTTGGGACGATAAGAGATATGACATAAGATACAAATAAGTACACATGGTGCTGTAGTTACAGTGAGCTAAATCGAAAGGAAAATTAATGCCTTATTGAACGGCATTGTGGTGAAAGTCCTCCATTCAAAAATCCACTTAAAGAAAAGCACTGATATGAGGCCATGTGCTAAAAGTGCTTAAGAGCCCACAGTGCAACTGCATTACCAAGATAAAGCACTCATATTTCACTGCCAGGAAGCTTTCTCCCTATACAGTAAACGTTGTGTTAAGCTCCATAATATATTAACAGACCACCTATATATTTAACGCTTTCGCTTAAGTATGTAGTTAAAAGTGAAATGTGAGGTATTCTAGGCTTTTGGGGAAGTGAAGAAAAGGTATGAAGTTGCCGCACAACAGAAACGTACCAAGAAAACCCAACTGTAAGAAAACCAAGATTCTAGAATCACCAAGAACTACCGTAATTTCCGGACTATGAAGTGCACCTGAATATAAGCCGCACCAGCTAAATTTAGGGAAAAAAACAAAATGTGTACATAATATACAAGCCGCACTGGACTATAAGCCGCATAGATTAGCCGCACCGTTGTATAGGCCGCAGGCGCAGGGTTCAAAGCATGGGAAAAAAGTAACGGCTTATAGTCCGGAAATTACGGTATATTGTTTGTTTACCATAGTCGTCATTATATTGTAGTTGTGGTGGGTGCCATGTCATTATTACGACATCCCATTGTTCCGAAATTACTAACCCTATCTCTAACCCTAAACATAAACGCGAGCACGGGAGCAGCACATGTTCGCCATCAGCAGCGCATGTTCACCAACCAGCAATGCATGTTCACCAACCAGCAATGCATGTTCGCCAACCTTAATGCATGTTCACCAACCTTAATGCATGTTCGCCAACCTTAATGTTCGCCAACCTTAATGCATGTTCGCCATCCTTAATGCATGTTCGCCAACCTTAATGTTCGCCAACCTTAATGCATGTTGGCCAACCTTAATGCATGTTCACCAACCTTAATGCATGTTCGCCAACCTTAATGTTCGCCAACCTTAATGCATGTTCGCCATCCTTAATGCATGTTCGCCAACCTTAATGTTCGCCAACCTTAATGCATGTTGGCCAACCTTAATGCATGTTCGCCAACCTTAATGCATGTTGGCCAACCTTAATGTTCGCCAACCTTAATGCATGTTCGCCATCCTTAATGCATGTTCGCCAACCTTAATGCATGTTCGCCAACCTTAATGCATGTTGGCCAACCTTAATGCATGTTCGCCAACCATAATGCATGTTCGCCAACCTTAATGTTCGCCAACCTTAATGCATGTTCGCCATCCTTAATGCATGTTCGCCATCCTTAATGGATGTTCGCCAACCTTAAGTCATGTTCGCCAAACTTAATGCATGTTCGCCAACGTTGATGCATGTTCGCCAACTTTAATGCATGTTCGCCAACCTTAATGCATGTTCGCCAACGTTGATGCATGTTCGCCAACTTTAATGCATGTTCGGCAATCTTAATGCATGAACCTTAATGCATGTTCGCCAACCTTAATGCATGTTCGCCATCCTTAATGCATGTTCGCCAACTTTAATGCATGTTCGCCAACCCATGCATGTTCGCCATCCTTAATGCATGTTCGCCAACCTTAAGTCATGTTCGCCAACCTTAATGCATGTTCGCCAACGTTGATGCATGTTCGCCAACTTTAATGCATGTTCCCCAACCTTAATGCATGTTCGCCAACCTTAATGCATGTTCGCCAACGTTGATGCATGTTCGCCAACTTTAATGCATGTTCGCCAACCTTAATGCATGTTCGGCAATCTTAATGCATGAACCTTAATGCATGTTCGCCAACCTTAATGCATGTTCCCCAACCTTAATGCATGTTCGCCAACCTTAATGCATGTTCGCCAACCTTAATGCATGTTCGCCATCCTTAATGCATGTTCGCCAACCTTAATGCATGTTCGCCAACGTTGATGCATGTTCGCCAACTTTAATGCATGTTCCCCAACCTTAATGCATGTTCGCCAACCTTAATGCATGTTCGCCAACGTTGATGCATGTTCGCCAACTTTAATGCATGTTCGCCAACCTTAATGCATGTTCGGCAATCTTAATGCATGAACCTTAATGCATGTTCGCCAACCTTAATGCATGTTCCCCAACCTTAATGCATGTTCGCCAACCTTAATGCATGTTCGCCAACCTTAATGCATGTTCACCATCCTTAATGCATGTTCGCCAAACTTAATGCATGTTCGCCAACGTTGATGCATGTTCGCCAACTTTAATGCATGTTCGCCAACCTTAATGCATGTTCGCCAACCTTAATGCATGTTCGCCATCCTTAATGCATGTTCGCCAACTTTAATGCATGTTCGCCAACCCATGCATGTTCGCCATCCTTAATGCATGTTCGCCAACCTTAAGTCATGTTCGCCAACCTTAATGCATGTTCGCCAACGTTGATGCATGTTCGCCAACTTTAATGCATGTTCCCCAACCTTAATGCATGTTCGCCAACCTTAATGCATGTTCGCCAACGTTGATGCATGTTCGCCAACTTTAATGCATGTTCGCCAACCTTAATGCATGTTCGGCAATCTTAATGCATGAACCTTAATGCATGTTCGCCAACCTTAATGCATGTTCCCCAACCTTAATGCATGTTCGCCAACCTTAATGCATGTTCGCCAACCTTAATGCATGTTCGCCATCCTTAATGCATGTTCGCCAACCTTAATGCATGTTCGCCAACGTTGATGCATGTTCGCCAACTTTAATGCATGTTCGCCAACCTTAATGCATGTTCGGCAATCTTAATGCATGAACCTTAATGCATGTTCGCCAACCTTAATGCATGTTCGCCAACCTTAATGCATGTTCGCCAACCTTAATGCATGTTCGCCATCCTTAATGCATGTTCGCCAACCTTAATGCATGTTCGCCATCCTTAATGCATGTTCACCAACCTTAATGCATGTTCGCCATCCTTAATGCATGTTCGCCATCCTTAATGCATGTTCGCCAACCTTAATGCATGTTCGCCAACCTTAATGCATGTTCACCAACCTTAATGCATGTTCGCCATCCTTAATGCATGTTCACCAACCTTAATGCATGTTCACCAACCTTAATGCATGTTCACCAACCTTAATGCATGTTCGCCATCCTTAATGCATGTTCGCCATCCTTAATGCATGTTCACCAACCTTAATGCATGTTCGCCATCCTTAATGCATGTTCGCCAACCGTAATGCATGTTCGCCAACCTTAATGCATGTTCGCCAACCTTAATGCATGTTTGGACTGACACCGTTGTGGTGTGGCTCTCACTGAGAGGCATTTAATTAAAATGCAAGGAGTATACAAATCCTCAGATTAACTCTGAGAGGTGATTTTAGGGTGTAGTTGGAAGCGACTGTTTCTGGATTGGGACGAGGAGAGCTGTTTTAAACATTGGACGGTGATATTGGTGACGCCTGACTGTGCAAAACCTATTGTCATAGGTTTTGTTTATGGAAATATGTGTCCCACGTTTTGGAATACATGCAATACGAACGTGGCCACTATATCTTGAACGATATGACATATTTTATTTTATTTTTATAATAGAACAATTCTAGATGTATTCACTATTCAGTGTGTGTGTGTGTGTGTGTGTGTGTGTGTGTGTGTGTGTGTGTGTGTGTGTGTGTGTGTGTGTGTGTGTGTGTGTGTGTGTGTGTGTGTGTGTGTGTGTGTGTGTGTGTGTGTGTGTGTGTGTGTGTGTGCAAAACTGTACATACAGGTGGCTGCTTAGTATTGCATATTTGTCTGTCATTAAATGTTGCGATGAATTGAGCACAAAGGACCCCAATGGAAACAGACCTTTTTGAACTGTATTGAGCTGTGCTTGTCTTTGCAAACAGTACACACACAAACGTATATGTGTGTGTGTGTGTGTGTGTGTGTGTGTGGGTGTGTGTGTGTGTGTGTGTGTGTGTGTGTGTGTGTGTGTGTGCGCGCGCGTGCGCGCGCGTTTGTGTGTGAGCCAACCGTCTCTTTCACAAATACGCAGAGCAACCCGATCCTTGACACGGCTTTCAGCACAAACACTAGCTCTGAGAGGGCAGGATTTAAGAGAGAGAGGGGGGGGGGGGGGGGAGAGCAGGGAAGGGGGAGAGAGAGAGAGAGAGAGAGAGAGAGAGACAGAGAGGCTGCACAGTCCAATGTGACCTCAGTGGAGATGCACACACACACACACACACACACGCGCAGGGATTTTGGCAGACCAAGTGGGTTCAGAGAGCAGTCTGGTATTTCAGGTTCAATCTTCCACTGGGCTCAGATCAAATACACCAGCCAGCAACCAGAGATGATGTCACTGTCCTACAGCTGTCTCTACCACTCAGCACTGCACACCGTGTGGGAGCGCATGTGTGTGTGCGTGCGTGCGTGTGTGTGTGTGTGTGTTTGTGTGAAGTTTTCATAGAGCCAGTGCAACCGCAAAATTGAATCGGTTACACCCCCCTCCCTGTCTCTCCCTCCACCTCCTCACTCTCTTTTTCTTTCTCTCCCTCTATCTCTCTCTCTTATCTCTATCTCTCCCTCTCTCTTTCTCTCTTCCTCTCTCTCTCTCTCTCTCTCTCCCTCTATCCCTCCCTGCCCTGCTCTGTGGTGATGGATGCGTTGTATATATTCCTGCTGGTAATCAGATCCGTTTCTTCCAGTGGTTTTCAGTAAATACAGCCTGGTGGCGTGCCAGCGTACACCGGGGGCAGACATGCAGACAGGCAGGCTGTCTCCGGATGGATATTAGACCTCAGACTGCAGGCTGGCACAGCAGAGCCCCGTGTGGGTGCTGTGGGCATGCTGATATGGCACAGATTGTTGCCATGACGGGACCATGATCAGTGAGATCTGATTCTGTGTTGACCACATACGTGTCTGGAAAAACACACGGGCAAGACGGAGATTTATTGTGTTTTTATGGTTTTTTTGCATGCATTGCATCTACTGTATATACAATATACAGTATAATTATGTATAATAATATACACGTTTTCTTTTATGATCACATACACATGTATTTCTGATTACTCTGGTAATACTGTACAAATGGATTTTCTTTTTTCGGGGGGTGGGGGCTCAAAATCTAGAGTGTAAATTTCCTTTTTGGAGAGTGAAATTGGGCCTGTAAAAGTTAAATTCACCTCCCCAGACTTGTGTGTGTGCAGATATAATAGAGAGAGATTGAAACAGACAGAGATAATGAGACAAAGCCACAGGGACAGAGAGAGAGAGAGAGAAAACAAGAAAAAGATATAGTCTCGCGTTGCCAGACTGTTGGGCCTCTCGCAATTTTCAAATGCTTCCGTCATACAGTCAGGAGCAACGGACGACAAATGTTCGACTACCTTTTTTCACTGACGAAAACTAAATGGAAACTATACATGAAAGCTAGGCTATGATGACTAAAACTAAGTCTAAATATATTGACAATGTCGTCAACAAATAAAAACTAGACTGAAATGTTATGAAGGGACTAGTGGACAAGATAACCAGTATAAGAAAAGACACGATTCACACTTGGTGGCATGCTGTAAATAGCTAGTCGACTAAAATCGTATGATAAATGATAATTAGTCGACTAACATCTCGGGTGACTAAAACGAAATGCATTATTTGTATTCAAAGACTGACTTAAAAAAATAAATCTAAATTTGCCATCAAAATCAACACTGGGAAAGACAGACAGAGAAGAAGGGCAACCAGGGCCATAGGGAGAGGGAGAAGGGTAGAGGTCAGTCAGGGTCTCTGTTTAACACAGCTGTGAAGTGATTCATTAGTGAATGTCCTTGATTTAAGCTGTAAATTAGCTCTGCGGTGGAAATGAGTGGAGCAGAGATGTGACTTTTCACGCTCTAGTGACTATGCACGCAGGCTCATACGCATGTGTATGCACGCGCACGTCACGCGCACGCACAGAGCAGAGCGGTGTCAAAGCCATCATTTTCCCGCTGTGTATGACATCAGAGTTGTGATTAGGACATGGGGGTCCAGCCGTCTCCATTTTAACACATAACACGCACATACATACACGTGCACAGATACCATATATCAGGACTATTAATAGAAGGCCTCTCTCAGTCGTTTTGGTCCACTCAACATCCTGCCTACTGTGTGTGTGTGTGTGTGTGTGTGTGTGTGTGTGTGTGTGTGTGTGTGTGTGTGTGTGTGTGTGTGTGTGTGTGTGTGTGTGTGTGTGTGTGTGTGTGTGTGTGTGTGTGTGTGTGTGTGTGTGTGTGTGTGTGTGTGTGTGTGTGTGTGTGTGTGTGTGTGTGTACGGTTTTAACAGCAAATTCATGACCTTTTCAATCACTTGAGATTGGAGAACAAGGCCAACATGCCTGCAGCGACGGAGGACCTGAGGCTTGTGAGGTGTGCCCGAGCTTTGGAATAGCTCTCTCTCTCTTTCTCTGTCTGTCTGTTTGTCTCTCTCTAGGGTAGATACATACCTTCTCACTGAGGTCATCCTGGCCCCTACCTCCATCTAAACAATGCACTACAACCCACTGCATAAAAATATACAGCCAAACCAGATGATTGTGTAGTGTGTGTGTGTGTGTGTGCGTGTGCGTGTGTGTCTGCGTGCTCGCATCTCCCAAGTGTATATTAAAGTGGAAACTGTAGCGCTTGCCTGTCATTGCAGTCACTTTCTCTGTGTGTGTGTGTGTGTGTGTGTCATGCGGTTTGCAACACTTAAACTCCGAAACACAGGGCGGGCATGGGAAAGCTTTGCCGTTCTTTTTTTTTACGCAGAGTGCTAGTGACCGCCACCACAAATACCAGTTCCCATAATGCCTCTAAACAAAATAACATGTTTGGATTGTACACAGTGTTCACAGTGATTGTACACAGTGTTCGTGCAATCAATTTTGTAACTCCGATAGTGTACAAATGAAACCAAATGGACCTTTACCCATTTGGTTCCATTGTGTACACTCTCAGAGTTTGAGTGAAGTTAAAGCTGTGTAGTGGGGACTATATAAGAGACGGTGCAGCGAGAAAGACATTGAGACGTGCTGGTGAAAAGGATCAGGGGGTTACCACCACCCACGCACGGCAGCAGACACCAGTGTCTCGGGCCGCAACAGAGTCAGCGGGCCACACAAAAGGTATAATGGCCATCTGGGCTAAGGCGGCTACGCTACATCCAGAGACAATAGGGCCTCATTCAGGCCTCACAGCCCAGCCGAGGCCATCTGCTCCTGGTGAGAGTGAGTGGGAGAGAGTGATACCTCCCCTTGATCTCCACGGTCCCAGAAGGTATAGTGGGGAAGCAGTTTTTAGCCTATCGAAGATAATTTTGCTATTCTTGGGAGTTTATTTACAAAACAAGAATCTTAACTATTAAAGGTATATTCAGTGATTTCACTCAAAAAACCTTAGGTTTCATTTTTGGCTGTGGGACCCAGCCTTTCGTCCAATCAGGATAGACTCCGATAGAGAGTCAAAAACGAAACCTAAGGTTTTTTGACCCCCAGGGGTTAACTGGGGACAGGGAGGAACTCCTTATATGGTCAGCACACTCTATAGTAGGGAGGATTATCACAACAAAACAAACAAAGTGATATTTGAATTAAGTGAAATCACTGAATATACCTTTAACGGTTATTACATTGAAGTTATTAATGCATTCATTTTGAAATTGTCAGGATCTCTCTCTCTCCTTGTGTTTTAGTGCGTGCCTGCGTGGTGTTATTTCCTGTGTGAAGACGTCTCTAGTGTTTCCTGTTTCCGTTAAGCTGCCTTGTCTCATTGTCTCAGGCAGGCCGGAAGGCTGATTCGTGTTTTTACCTATAATAACTGGTCTAAGACGCCCTGAGGGCGAGAAGCGGCCTCGCCCTTTTTAGGGCACGCATCCGCCTGAGTGACAGCAGACTGCTGGGCGAGCGCTATATGGCCGTCTATATGCAGGTCTAGGTGATGATGATTATGATACAGTCTTCTCCATGTATGGCTATCCAGGGTTTGATCCTGTACAGACGGAACGACGAACGGACTGACGGGTTTGGCAGGTTTTCATAGTAATCTGTGGCCTACGGACGCAATAACCCATTATGTGTAAAACGTTCCCTAGAGCAGTGGTTCCCACCCAGCTTGTTTCTGAAACAAAACCGTGGCCCTGCATTTGTCACATCTGCCATTTTCCCAGCACTTCTTCTAGTTATACACTGTTATCTGTTATAAGCAAAGTCCCTTTTTAGCCATTGTGTGTTAATTGTCCATCGAGTTCACCTGTGCCTAGTTCGTTTCCCTGTGTATATTTAAGCACACAAGAGGGTGTGCAATTATACAGTTACCCTTACAAAAACGAAATGTCATTGTAACTATTTTTGTGCTGTGCTGTGATTTTTGTACTTTTTCTGTTTTCTATGGAGTTAACATTACTCTAATAGACCCCCAGGTGTGGTTATAATATTGTTTTGTAATGTCTTCCCTGTATATTTTTGGTTTCTTCCTGAAAGCTGAAAGCCTTTGAGTCAAAATGCCCAATTTGAAATACACCACTTTAGGGACATCATAACCCCTCCCCCAATTCCATATAACAGCTGTGGGCGAGGATTAAGTTCAGGTGGGTGTTGCTATGGTGAAATCCAGGTATACTTAATGAACTGGTGGGTGTGGCCACATAAAAACATAATTTTAACACTTTCTTTACACTTTTTTCTTTCTTTTTTCTTCCTCCTAGTATAATCATGGTACCTGATGATCATGTTTTAGGGGGGAAAAATCTTTAATGCCAGATTTAGCCTGGCATTAAATGTCCCATGCAAACTGCTAGCCTAGGTAACTCGGGCGGCAGAGCTGAGTCTGCTCTGCGAGACTCTGCACAGCTGATTTTTAGCTGGTTTGTCAGTTCAGTGTACTGTAGGTGTGATTGCTCATAGCTGGGGACTGTGTTTGTTTCTAATGTGTTGCTTATTTTTCTCAACCAAACGTAAAGTGGTACATAGGCCTATTTCCAACTGAAAAAGGGGTTTTAAATTTTCATTTGGACATGTCGAGTTTTTGTCGACCAACCAGCCTGATTGCCATTATTGATAGTATCAAGTGAAGACGGACAGGAAAGAGGGAGAGAGAGAAGGGGAGAGACGCACTGTACGCACACGTAATGTAGGCCAAAGCCTACAGTATATGTGGCATGCGCCTGGACCACTTGGCCAGCGAGCGCCCGACCAGCCTCAATTTGAAATGTATAGAGTATTAGATAGATAGATAGATAGAAAATGTGATGTTGGAAATGGCTTGTGCGAGCATTCGTCCATCGAGAAGACCAAGCAGGTGTTTTATTTTGCTCACCGACATTGAATGAATGACATGCCACTGTTGGAACAGCAGGGGAGAGCACTGGCGATAGGGAGTGTGGATGCATACAAATATCCATACATGGAGCATACGCACACACTCACACATGCACAGAACAGATGAACACACACACACACACACTGCCGTAGTCCAGTCCAACACGCTGCATGGCCATTCATCACTCAGCGGAAGACAAAGAGAAAGGCGGGAGGGGAAGATGAAAAGGCATGTTGGAGACAGAACAAACTAAAGAGAGATCCTCGTCTGATTGTATTTCTGTCAGCTGTTATCCAATCTGGCATCTTTTTTGCCTGTAATTCATCTGAAAATGTAAGAAGAGTATAGAGTCTGAATAAGGTTTGGCCGTTATCCTAAGAACTCGAGCGGGCTGTTTGTTGTTACATGTAGGAACATTATATTCCACGGGACATGAGTTACTTACAATTTTAATGGGACACCCATTAAAAGGTTTGACAAAATTATGATCCTACCAGGGTAACTACAGCCTTCGCATAACAAAGACGGCGTCTTGCAGCGGTACGCCTACGCATAACACAAACTCGCGAGTACATTAAATGCACATAAACACTTCATGATGGATTATGTGGTGTGTACGTTTGTACGCGCAGAGACACAAACACACTTTCTCTCTCATATACACATTAGCGAATGCCAACATAACATAATATTCTGACCTTATGATAATAAAGTCCTAGCGCGTTAGTTTTATCCTGCTTGTTTCAATATTGTTACCGCCATCGATATCTGTGACCTTCTAATCCAGGGGTGCCCAGAAGGTGGATTGCGATCTACCAGTAGATTAACCTCGCCTCACCAGGCACCACCACCTCGGAGGAAAGCCTGGTCTCTGTTTCAAAAGTCTGTATGATCCTGTCGGGAGTGGATGATATCGTTACGTCATGTTGTAGTATTGTTTTGTAGTCGACAGGCAGGAACAACAGGCGGCGGCAACTTCCTTTTCCCTCTCAATAAAAGCTCTCGTCGTAGCCTGTAGCTTTTATTGAGAAAAATCGGTTTGAGGGAAAAGGAAGTTGCCGCCTGTTGTTCCTGCCTGTCGACTACAAAACAATACTACAACATGACGTAACGATATCATCCGCTCCCGACAGGATCATATACCCTAAATGAAATGGTGCCCAGGCTACCAGTAGATCACAATTAAGTAGGGGTGTAACGATACATTTTAACAGCAAAGATACGATACATATCACGATACATGGTTGACGATATGATACATGAACGATATTAGTTCATTACGATGATACGATTCAACGATTTGAAATCGATACAGTAACTATTTAGTGAATTTTGTGTGGATAGTGCAGGTTTTTTAAAGGAAAGATTTAATATTATGGATATAAAGTAAACAGAGTGATTCTCTGACAAATAGATGGACATTGTATTTGAACACATATGAACAAACCCACACCTTTAGTTTAGTTTATCGATAGACCAAGTGTAGCCATATGGAATGGAAAAGTAATTAAACCCATCTTTTTCTTTTTTCTTCTTAAAATTGCTAAATACAATGCACAAATACTTAGTATTGATACAATTGATTATTTACATTGCAAAGTGATTCGATACCGATTATCTCCCTTTAAAAACGATACGATACAAAGTCAAACAATACGATATTTGCTGTTTACATATTATCGATATACTTGAATTAAAATCGATATTTCGATACAGTTACTATATCGTTACACCCATACAATTACGGCTTTGAAGGTAGACCACATGATATGCCCCAAAATATATATAATTAAAAAAAATTGCCATCTGCTACTTCAATTAAGGTGACTTGATTGATTGACATCAAAAAGAGCCTGTCTTGGACACTCAAGCATGAAGGAAGCATGAGTTAAGTCCGTTGCTCTCCCCAGGTTGGTGGAGGGTGTGTAGATCCCAGGATCACATTAGATGATTGACACAGGGGTGAAAAATGGGTTACAAAATCGTGGGATAAAAAATATATTAAAAAAAGAGCCTGTCAGCTCAAACACACAATGCAATAATTTGCTTTCAATAGTGTTGCGCACAAACAGCATTACAAAGTCATATACAAATAACGATGAATTCCTATCTCCCATTCCAAGTGTGTTTGTCTTATAGTATACGCCAGTACTGCTATTTTCAGCAATGGGATAATACTTTTTTGGGTGTAGATCTAGTGTAGCTGGTCATTTTTTAAAGTAGCTCTCAAGTCAAAAAAGTGGGCACCCCTGTTCTAATCTCTCAAGACAGATTCAGAGCTCTGCAGCTGAATCTGTCTGTTAATTCCCGTCTACTCCCGTGTAGTAGAGTTTGTTGTTAGTAGGAGTGTAAACAAATGCGCTGAAGGAGATTTTTCCTTTTTTTTGCCAAGGGGTTCCTAGATTGGTGACCTACTGATTCTCGTTCCACTACAGTACATGTGATTAGATTAAAATTAATAATAGAGGGTATGCGCATGCATAGTGAGTGGAAAATCGAGTGGCAAAGTGAGTTTAACGCCGTTAAGGTTCACAGCCAGAGGGTGCCAGAGCTCTACCCCTGAAAGTGCCAGACGTTTTTGACCAAACAGCAAAAATGGCCGACAATCAGTTCCGGTTCAAACACTAGTAAACATCCGAGAGCCTTTTCACAGGTCAGCAGGAGAGGTGAATGATCCGGACGAGCATAGTTTTTGGCATATCTAAGTCAAATTAAGCTCTAATCAAGCCCCGAATATATGCAATCAGATAGAACTTTTCTGTTTGGAACTTTAGACGCATGGGCTGTCAAGGCCAGAAAGTATTTTTTTGTGATGGTGTTGATGATGATGATGATGATGTCACGCACATACCCTCTATACAGGCATTAACTTTCCCTAAAATGTGCCAAACACTTTTTTTGACAGAATCTACTTAAAAAATACTTGTTTATTTAAAATTGTGATTTCACCATGCAATGATAGCGAATTGAATCGCTACTTCTGGTTCCTTGATAATGGACCAAACAAGCAAAACAATCAAAGTTGATGGGCAAAACATGCCCAGGTATCTACACAACCCCATGGTTCTACCAAACTTCAACAATGCTTAAAAAGTAATATCAAGGGCGCCCGCTGGCCTAGTGGTCCAGGCGCATGCCACATACTAGGCTCTGGCCGGTGTTCGAGTCCCGTTTATGACGACCTTTGCTGCATGTCTCTCCCCGTCTCTCTCTCTCCCTCTTTCCTATCCGTCTTTTCACTGTGGCTATCAATTAAAGCACAAAAAGCCTCAAAAAATAAATCTAAAAAAATAAAAAAGTAGCATCAAAACCAAGGGTTTGAGCCTTTGAGGCCACCCATTCGTCTCGTCTCTCCCTTCCTCATGCACACATTCTGTCAGTAAATAACTAAAGAAACACAGCATATAATTATCTACACACGCACAGGTCTAAACCTGTTGCTCTGCTCCATCGCAATGGAACTCCAGTTAAAAAAAAAAAGGTTGAGCCTTTGGGTGTGTGGATTGTGAGTCATGGAGGTTGTTGGAGTGATTTATCTCAGCCTCTCGCATCGTCCCTCCACGCCCCACACTAATCATCTCTGCGAAGGATATTAGCATGATGTTACATAGTCAATTTATTGTCGGATCAATCGTCATGCAGTAGTTGATTCAGTATACTCAAGTCTGTGCATAGCAGTGGTTTTCAACCCTTTCATATCGAGGTCCATTATTTATTCTGCATTTGAGCCACGGACCACCATTTGATGAGATTTAGCCTCTCAGTCCCGAAACTAAAGACTATTTAGTCATCATTGGATAAGATTTTGTCCACAATTCCATGCTGTATTGACGTGGTACCATTAGGAGAGGTAAATCATTCTTCCACATTCTAATTGTGTATAGACTGTAGAGTGTAAAATGAAACCTGGACCCATTGTTTGCACGTGTTTCTAAATATGTATTTACAAGCATGTACTGTATATAGCTGTGGTTCTGCTTCATGGCTCCTGTTGCAGAGTCCTGTGATTCCGTTTCTATGGGCATTTTAAGTTCTGTTCTGTGACAGTTCCATGATTCTCATGTTCCATGAGGCAGCGAATCTAAGTTTCCTTAGTACCAAAACATCAGTGTCACATGAGTATATACGATTCACTGCTACTGCATACAGAACCAGTAACGTATCAGCCTCTTGTTGTACACTGTAGATGACAGAAGGGGTTTGCGCTGGTCAACACATCCTTCCTTCAGTTGTTTCACAGGTTTCTCCTGTATGTATATATATATATATATATATATATATATATATATACGAGCCCATTTGTACATCGGGTACTTCTCATTTCCACTGTCAAATTGGTCCAGTGTTGGCCACACTCACCCTCTCTATCTCTTCCTGATGGCAGCAACACTTTAATTTAGCCTTTGGTTTGCACCATTCAACAACACCCCACACTACATTACCACACACCCACTCACCTACACTACTTTAGTGATTAACACACCTCATAGTATGTTGAAGCTTTAAGTTATTGTTTATATTGTTCATAAATATTGCTTTGTGCACTTTTAAAAGCAGTGTATTCCTCCTTTATGTTATGGCCAGGTCATAACATATTTGCCTAGCAACGAGAGTGACTATTACCTCATTCTCCCCTAGAGTTTTTCAAATGACTTAGCTAGTAAATAACATTGCAATTACAGAATTTCATGAAAATCATTCTGGTAATTTATGAAGATCATGCATTTGCTTCTTAAATGGGTTACTGTAGCGCCATCTATGGGTGTATTATAATCACATGCACGTGCAAGAACCCAGCAATTCTCATTGAAATTGGACAAGTAGTTTGTGAATAGTAATAAGTTCTGTGACAGTTCCATGATTTCATGTTCCATGAGGCAGCAAATCTTAGTTTCAACACCCGGCCTACACAGCAGTGTTGTTTTTGGCAGCAATTAATTTAGTTTTAGTCACATTTTAGTCACCTGGAATGTTTTAGTGTTAGTCTAGTTTTAAATGTCATAAGATTTTAGTCGACTAAATCTACAGTTGATTTAGTCAACTAAAATGTATTTTGGCGGACCTTGATGGTGTCGTAATGGCTGATTTTACACTTGCTGAAAATAGCCGATCTGCTGTGTGCTTGTAGATCTGCTATTTTCAGCATGCAAGCAAGTGTAAAATGACTTTTGTCTTACTTATACTGGATCTTTTGTCCACTAGTCCCTTGCAAACATTTTAGTCTATAGTTTTTAGTTGTTGACAAAATTGTCAATATATTTATTCTTAATTTTAGTCATCATAGCTTAGTTTTCATGTAGTTTCCATTTCGCTTTAGTCAGTGAAAAAGGATAGTCGACGAACATTTTTCGTCATCATATTAGTCGACTGAATCAACACTGCTACAGACAGAGCACCGCTGATTCTCAATGAAGAGGTGCAGCGAATGCACCGCTGCAACAGAACTCAACGGGGCAAGAATTCCCCCGTCATCAGCAGCTATTGTTTAACGGTAGCAGACCAAATGACAGGGTTCTGGCAAGCACTCAAACGTGCCCACCTATACAGCATAATACTGTACAGACCTTTACCTAAAGTCAATCAACACTATCAACTATGTCTGTGTGTATTCTGCTCTCACTCTTTGGGCTGTTTTAAGTTTTCCCAGGTTTTTATTTTATTTTTGGTTGTGATTTAGTGCACTGTTTCTCCGCCAGAGGTGCGTGGATGGGAAAATGTATTGGAATGCAAAAAATAATAATCATACCGAAAAATGTTGGAACTATGTTAAATGTATGAACATTATGTGTGTATATATCTATATTAACAAGTGAGTACCCAACACATGGCAAGAAACCCAAAGCCACAACAGCTACGTCGCTATTGCAACACCCACAACACCATCTTACACACTACACTCACACACACTCACACGGGCAGTGACGTCACACAGTTACCCTTCGCAGTGTTGCAACGCTATCTCCTCCTATCACGCCCATCGACCACACTCAACACCACCCGCCAACAAATGTTCATTGCAGTGCCACCAAAGATGCCTCCCGTCCACACTCACGACGGCAATGCATTTGTTTACTACAAACATTATCGCCCCAAGCACCCACACCCCCGGAACACTGTTGCCCTTTCACCACGCTAAATTCGCCAGGTCTATGCAAGTGAGCACAAATTACATGTGAGAAAATTCATTCACAAGCCCACAAATGCCATTCAAATGCCATTCAACACACACAATCTTTGGATTACGTATAAGATGGATGTATGTGTAACTGAAAAGTAATTTCAGTTAAAGAGGGGTGGGAGTTTATAAGTTTTTACTTCTTCTCACTCCTTTTCGGATATGCTTAGATTTATTTATTGTATTTTCCTTTTATTTCTTCTTGCTATTTTTTCTGTTAACTTTTTTATTTAAATTATTTTTCATTGTGAATTGCAAGGAATTGTTCTGTTTATTGGCATATTCGAAATAAACATGACAAACAAACAAACAAACAAACACTACGACTTGCTTACAATTCGCGAACCTGACAACTACTACTCCGTCTTTTAATTGGCTACTAGCTCTCAGCCTGTGCTGCTCTGATCTCCGAGTCCCCCTGACAGTCCTGTCCACTGTCCGGACTCCGCAGGAGAAAAAAACGAGGAAGGAGAGGAACTTTCGCCTCACGATTTTGCTTATTCCTTCTAAATCTCTGTATATAAAATATCGCTCTCTCAGCGAATCTCTTAGTTACATCAACATTGTTCTTTGACAGTTTTTGGTTTGTTTTAAACTATTACAATTACACCGTTCGAATTTGCCATTTCGCCTGCCAGCCATACTGCAGAGTACATTTGATTGTGCACACTCACACGCACGCCTGGAAGCTACGATCTCTCTCTCTCTCGCCACGCCACGCACGCACACACACACACACACACAGGAATAGCCGTGCAGCCTATACACGGCGACAGCGAGACAGGACGTTATAATCTTGAGTTTCATTAAATAACTGTCTTTCTCCGCACGCACACGTGCGCACACAACATTATTCAAGTGAAATGTGTAACGCCAATATTGGGCTAATATAGGCTACCAATATGTGGGTAGCCTACAGGGATATACCCACGGAATGAATATATATATATATATATAATCATCTATACCAGGGCTGCCCACACTTTTTTTTTACTTCAGAGCTACTTTCAAAACGACCAGCGCATATACCCACCAAATAAAACTATCATCCCATTGCTGAAAATATTACAAAATCTAATTGAGGAGCCATTCATAGGCTACATACAGTGGTGTCTTGTTCGTCTGTACCAGGCTGACTTCTATAGGTTTTGAAAGGTACCTATCATTTTTTTATTCTTTATTTACCCAGGGAAGTAGCTGAGCACAGGTGCTCATTTTCAGCAACGCCCTGCACATCGAAACACACACACACACACACACACACACACACACACACACACACACACACAAAATGTCATGTCAAAGGTACCTCTGGACGCCACACCTCTGATGGGTGGGGTTTAGTCTTAAGGGGTGTGTTTCTTTCACCCACTGTGTAATACAATAAATGGACGGTAGGTGGCAGTAGTACAGAGGCCAGAGAACTGTAACACAAACGCACATGGAATGGGAAATAGAGGGGGGGGAATGGAAATGGTAGGGTTTTTATTTTTGGTATTTCACTTTGCTACTGATGATTGTACGCAACAACAAGTATTGCATTATGTGTTTGAGCTGACAGGCCCTTTTTGATGTCAATCAATCAAGTCATCTCAGGTCATCTCAAGCGGCAGATGCAAAAATCTTTTTTTATATTAAAATTATATATATTTTTAGGGCCATGTCATGTGGTCTAACTGCAAAGCCTTTGTGATCTATACTGGTAGATCCTGATCTACCTTTTGGGCACCGCTTAACGTCAGATCAGCGGTTTTGTCGGCCAGCGCCAAAAATGCTCCCCGACAGCATAATCGGAGCAAATACCTGGCAGTGTGTATGAGCCATAACGTGTTGACTACACTACACTACACTAATAAGGACACATAATAACAACTAATAACCCATCCGTTACTACATGTGGAGTCAACTCCCGCAATTTCCTTCTTCCCATAGTGCGTGGCAACGTAACTCTGGGATGAGCGGCCGCGATGCGGCCGCGAAATTCTAGTGTATATATATATATATAATAGGAGACTGTTGGATGTTCCCCAAAAACGCAACAACCACTGATTTAGTGCATCCTAGATTGATCACTAGCTTGAGTGTCTGCGTGCATGTCCATTACTGTCTGGCGGCAAGCTGTACAAAGACGCATGCACGCAAGTGAAGTGACACACTTAAATCATTGCGTGTGTGCGTGTGCGACTGTGCGTGTGCGTGTGTGTGTGTAACGTAGGCGTTCCGTGAACTCGCACAAACAGTCGCGCAGGGAGCGCGGGACACACCTACCGGGCTCGCTCTCAGAGACACGCACGTCATGTCAAACACGCCGCGGCCCGACGATGATGAGAGATCCCGCGTCAAAATGGATGGTTGTGGCTAATGAGCGGGTTTCATACCGAGACAATGACAGAAAGGAGCAGAAGAAACTCCCCTCTCTCTCTCTGCCTGCCGCTGACAGACAGCTGTCGGGGCCGGGGCCTTGTTTGTTTCAGAGTATAATGAATGATAATCTGGGTCAAATCGCTGCAGAATGCAGCGGTCGCCGCAGGCCTCCCGTATATGTGGCCTTTTAGGGGCCACATGTGGTTTAGACCTATACCGGGCGTAGAACACAAAAGGGAACGGTAGCATTTTGCTTGTATGTATAGTATTTGTTTTGACTGCAGGGAGAGAGATTAGTAGGAGGGGGAGAATGTGGAAAAGAATATGCGGACGTATTTAGTTGGCCTTATGTGTTTTTGAAAATGGGGAAACTCCAGTGGTTTGCGAGATTACAGGCACAGGCAGACGGATGGACACGCAGACCAGCCGTCTTTATAGAGCGGTGGTTTTCAACCAGTGGCCCCAGGGACCACCAGTGGTCCTTGAGGGGGTTCCAGGTGCGGTCCCCAGTTAAAATAGGCCATAAATGGCCTACTAGTGTACAAGCAGAGCGTGCAAGTACTGTAGACCGCTACAAACTTTCAAATCTCAGCCTCTCTGTGAAAGAACGTTTGCAATATTGAATTATTAGGTTTAGCTATTTGCTACGTACCTTGCTTTTGGATGAAAAAAAAGTAGTATTTTGTGTAATAATAATAATTGTGTAATGATTACTTATGCCTGTTATGGCAGTGGTGTCAGATTACATACATGTATACATAGGGGCATTACCTTTAGTCCACCCGACACTGAAACATGCCATCGTTACGTCACCATCGATAACCAATTATATAGATAACATTACTTGCACGCTCTGCTTGCGCAAGTAATAATGAGCCTTGACATGAAAAAGGCCTCGCCTAGCCTCCTGCAGAGCCATGGCTTAAAAAGAAAACAAGTTAGGGGCTACAGTTCAGACTCACTGTTGTACTTTGTTTTGATGTCGGGTGGTTGAATGATCTTAGCATTGTTGAGAATAAATTGCCTTGGAATGACAATTGGCTAATAAAATGCATGAAATTATGCGTTTCCAAGGGTGAGAAATGTGACTTCAGATTCAGATACCTTTATTATTTGTGTATGACACAATGGCACAGGAATTTGCTTTGACATTAACATGAGTGCATTAAATTATTTCTTTCACAAAATGCCAACAGACACAAGACAACACCGTGCAGGGAAAATAAATATAAAGTGCAGTTATAGTTCACAGTGCATCAATCAATGTTGCCGGTGTCTAAAGCAGGGGTTCTCAACCCGTGGGTCACGACCCCTCAGGGGGTCGCCAAATTATGTTGGGGGGTCCCCAAATTATTTAAAAAAGAAAATGGAAATGAAGAGTTTACATATAGTATAGTGCATGCGTAAACGTAATGATCCTTAATGATTATATCTGGTTTCAGTATTCATTTATTTATGATATATATTTTCTCTATTATTCTAAGTTATTTTTGCAGTCAATTTGTATTGGGGACGGGGAGGGGGGGGCCGGGCGGGGGTCACGAGACATGGCCAAAGCATTTCCGGGGGTCCCCATGAGCCAAAAACCATTGAGAACCCCTGGTCTAAAGTGCCGGTGTCACTAGGGGGCAGGGGTGGAAGGGAAGCCAGAGTCATTGAGCAGCCTGGCAGCTGAGGGGAAAGGGGACTTGCATTACTTTGCACTAAAGCATCAAGTATCAAAAATACTCGACAGGTGTGCCTTGCAGTTATTTCATCAACAACAACAAAAGGAAACATCCCGATTCTACATACATTTTTCAGTGCAACTTAAAGGAGAATTCCATACTAAAAGGCTTTCTTACCTTTCTTTGTAGTTGTTACGTCCCCATCAAAGAGGTCCAGGTGTTATTTTGTGCAAAAGCTCCTTATTGGCTATTTCCCCTACCATAAGCCCTAAATGAATTGCATTGAATTGAATGGGATGTATGGGGTGTTGTGCTAATTCGCTTATTTCCATCGAAATAAGTAGTAAAGTGTGCCGCTTGGGTTATTATTTACATTATGAGGAGAGGATATATACAAAAAATATATAATTTTGAGCGATGGAAATAAGCGAATTAGCACAACACCCCATACATCCCATTCAATTCAATGCAATTCATTTAGGGCTTATGGTAGGGGAAATAGCCAATAAGGAGCTTTTGCACAAAATAACACCTGGACCTCTTTGATGGGGACGTAACAACTACAAAGAAAGGTAAGAAAGCCTTTTAGTATGGAATTCTCCGTTCTTGAGATTTGAGATTTTTGCAGTGGAGAGTATGAATGATTGATGAGGCTTGAGGCTGGGGCCACTCTATTAATGTCATCATATATGTTTTAAGGGGCCCCGGTGTCTCTTCATGGGGCCCAGAATTCCAAGGCAGCCCTAACGGCCCTTGTCCAATACCGTAGGAAAACATCTACAACAATGCTTCTTAGGCTTTTTCACTTCTTCATGGGACCCCCATATAATTGTGAGAGCTAACCAAACCGACCAAAAAAGCGTCCATTTGGTTCCATTTGTGTATATATAATCTCATTAGAGTTACAAACTCCCTCACAGAACTCTCTGGGCGTCCTTGGTCTGGACCCCACTTTGAGAACCACAGATATAAAACAACAGCAGCATCATATGACCCTGCAAATAATCGGAGATCGGAAATCGGTCATAATTTCATAACCGCGCACCCCTACTTTTCTTTTCTTCAAAGCATTAAGAAAATTATCATGAATTGGCTCACAAACATTAATGTTAACTAGTGCACCATGAATTGTTTCTTTTAAACTCTTCCACAAACAGATATGTGCAATATACAGCAGTGTCCTGCACGCAATGTCTTTGTCTCAGCAGTGACGCTGCATGTGAGTGATGATTCTTTCTATGTAAACAGACAGGTGTCTCAACTAATCTCTGCAACTTGGTCATTTCCGTCTGTCTGTCGGGTCACAGGCAAGGAAGTATGAGTGACATACAGCGCATAATAGGCTCACTTCACTGACACCAGGAGTCAGGAGATGTGTTCCGACAGCATGTATAATGGTCTGTTTATCAGTTTATCTTATTGTTCAAGCAACTTTCTTCTATGTTTGTGTGTGTGTGTGTGTGTGCGTGCGTGAGAGGGAGAGAGGGAGAGAGAGAGAGAGAGAGAGAGAGGGGTTGTGTTTGGACCCGCAGGGCAGAAAGAGGCCTGTGACAGGACTTGACAGGTATTGCATGGTGGTGGGCCTCCCAACTGTCAAACAAACAGACAAGCCGAGGAAACTAGAGCTGGAGAAAAGACAGGACTGGAGGAGGATAGGGTAGGAAAGGAGAGGAGGAGACAACACTGACTTGATATTTTGTCCCCTTAAACACCACATTGCCAATTCTCCAAAAGTGTCCTTATTTACCGTCTCTTTACAAATCCCTCTCTACTTCTTCTTCTTTTTCCTCATACGTCTCTGTGTCTGTAACCTCCTCTCGTGCATTTTGTAAATGGTAGAAATGGGTTTTCTCAGACCTCTCGTCCTCGACGCCCTGCCCACGTGTGGACAAAGGGTGACATTACAGCAGCCAGTTAGTTGCTTGCACAGCAGAAGGTTGTTGAAAGACAACTCAACACTCGAGTGTCGCCCGCAAACCTGTCCGAGCATGAGGGAAATGTGTGTGTGTGTGTGTGTGTGTGTGTGTGTGTGTGTGTGTGTGTGTGTGTGTGTGTGTGTGTGTGTGTGTGTGTGTGAGTGTGTGTGCGTGTGCGTGTGCGTGCGAGCATGAATGTGGAGCAAGATCAATGGAGTGGCGTTCAAATAGCTAGATAGACTGAGAGAGAAATGGTAGCTGGGGAGTAACAACAATACAGGAAAATAAATGTGAAGAGAGAGAGTTGGGGGGGGGGGGGGTGGAAAAAGACCAGTCAATAAACAGATGGAAGAGAGGAGAACTGAAAGAAAAGAGGAGAGGAGATTAGAGTAGAGAGGACGGGAAGAGAAGAGGAGAGGAGAGAAGAGAGTGATGACTCGGCCCACCACAGGGGTGTGAGTGTGTTTGTGTGGATACTGTTGGTGAAAGGCTGTTGATTGTTTAGGCAGATTGTGAGGGAACGCTGTCAGGACCTGTCACCTTGACAACCATGCTTGTACTTCACTCAGTCGCTAGAGAGAGCGAGAGAGAGAGAGAGAGAGAGAAAACGAGAGAGAGGCCCCTGCCTTCTCACCCTTGTCAACCTCAAAGACACACACACACACACACACACACACTAAATTCATGCCTTGTTATTCATTTGCGTTTCCCAACCAGCAGTAAACTGCTGTCATTCTCCAGAGGGGGTTGCGCAACTTGTTTACGAGCTGCGGGATTGAACTTGTGACTGCGTGCAAACAAGTCTCGGCTGGGCATTATTATGGACTGTGCAGGCTCACCTGGCACAGAAGGTTGAGAGCAACAGGTATTTAAGGTCATGGGAGGTGTGTGTGTGCGTGTGTTGTGTTATACGTGCGCCCAGGTGTGTTTGCGTTCAACTTTGCAAAATGCACATGAGACGAGAGCATAGGCTCTTCATGCTACAAATCTGTCATCATTAATAGACAACACAACAGACGTGACTACATCGCCGCGGCACACAAAAGACAAGGACAGGCAGATGAATGAATGACTGAGGGATTGATAGGAGAACACACATGTGCGTGGAGTGACAGACGAACGGCCTTATAATGGACAGATGGATAGTTTAAATGGCAGGAGAAAGGACAGGCCCCCGATAGATAAATGGACAAGGCTGACAGATAGATGGACTGGCGATGGGGGGGGGGGGGGTGGGCAGATGAATGGATAAGGCGACGTGACGACAAGGAAGGGAAAAGTCGGAGGGGGAAAATGAAAGGAGAGAAAGATAAGATTATCTCTCGGACGATTTCGGTCGCAACTGAAAAGGGAGACATGAAGACTTCCGCAGGGCTATACTCAAACAGACGAACATTATTATGGGGCCTTTTAAGCATGATTTATACTTAGTTACGCGCCGGTGTCTCGCACCGAAAATCTACAAGCTCGTTTGACCCTTAATGTAGATTCATTGGCACTTTTGTGCGCAATGCTGGCACTTTCTTGCTGCTCGTATACTGATTTGTGAGAACATTCTAAGCAAGCAAGCAAGCAACCCCCAGCCCCACCTGATAGAAAATAAATTGACAGCTTCTGAGTGCAAGCCAGTGCCTGTCTCTCTCTCTCTCTCTCGCTCTCCCTAGTGTGGACTTCCGATTCTTCTGCTTGACTGATCATTCAGAATGGAGGGATAGGGAGGGAGGGAGGTGTGAGGGGGGGGGGGGGGGGGGAGAGGAGGAGCAGAGTGGGGGCATGGGTGGAAAGAGATCGACATAGAGAGGGAGGGAGAGGAGAGGAGAGGAGACCAGCGTTCGATGGTTCCCATTCAATGGAAGTCCCTCACTCTAATGCTGAAAAGGGCAGATTCCATCTTTCCCTGGCTTGCGTTTCTCCCTCTCTCTCTCTCTCTCTCTCTCTCTCTCTCTGCCCTATCCATCAACACAGAGTCTGAAAAGCATGAGAGAGGACAGAGAGAGAGAGAGAGAGCGCAAACCCAGAACTCTCCGAGGCGCACACACTCCTTCCATCAAACCCCGTCGGTCAGACAGACACAGGACGGGAGACATGGGGAGATGGACTCATACTGTACATCTGTATTTCATAATTACGCTGAACAGCCAGCGGGCCTCGCATCGCAGCCTTCCCCCTTGGCGACGTGCTGCGAATCGTCGAAGCCTTTTGCTTCTTAACGGCCGCCGCGTTTTTTGTTTGCCTCATGGTCCGTGTTGCTGTTTCCGTTGACTATAGCCGCAAATAAAAGCCGTAATAAAAATCTTCTCTTATGGGGGTCCCTACATGGCATATCTTTTTCAAATGGGGGGGATAATTAATGTCTATTTAAAATGGTCAAGGGTCCTTGACATGAAAAATGTATCTTGAGCAATGGTTTTCAACCCTTTTCATGTCGAGGTCCATTATTTATTCTGCATTTGAGCCACGGACCTCCATTTAGCCTCTCAGACCCAAAGAATATTTTGTTGTCATTGCATAAGACTTACAATGTCTACAATTCCATGCTTTTGGCAAACGTTGATCAAAATAACAATTCTTCTATATTCTCTAACTGTGTAGACGTCTTGTAAATGAAGTAATGCAGATGTTTAACAATAATTTAAACTCTTGAGAGCATAAAATGAAACGATATGGACCCATACAGGTCCATTTGGTTTAATTCTACGCTCTCTATAAGATCTATGAGGGTCCATTTGGTTACCAACTCTCCATTTAGCTGAGGATCACCTGGAACCCCCTCAAGGACCACTGGTTGAAAACCACTGATCATGTCATTGCGTGAACGAATTTAGCTCAGTTGTAAATCATGGAAGTGAGTTCATAATGGGTTCCCTCGCCAGTTTTCCAAACGCTTTTCCTTCCAACGGGGATTTGGATTTATGCAAATAATAAGGTCTGTGTTGAACATAAGTCCAAGAAGTTTCACGTTTTGTTCTACGGCATATACTTGTATATACAGTTAATATCACAACTGTGACTTGTGAAGCCATTGTGTGCTTTTTCTAAGCTCTATTAATTGCAGGTGTGTTTGTAAAAACGTTAAAACGTTATTTTATTATTATTTTGTTGTCCAAAACCTTGTGCAATTGCAAAGAATCCATTGGAAATCTGTTGTGGTTAACTGACGGCAGAAAGCAACTTCACAGTATACACTCACCTATTTTTGCAGTATCATGGCATGCCCAGAAACGGGACACATGGGGTTAAGTGGTATAATAGTCCCGACACCCGAACCAAAACCCTAACCTAACCCTAATCGCACGCGGACGGCGCGGGTGATTTTTAACCCCGCAGTACGGGTTAATTTTAATCCCGCAGCATGCACATGCATGGGGGTGCATACTTAGTTTAGACTAGTCATTGGTTAGACATGGGTCAAGGTTAGGTTTAGTTGTGCTGCCCCGTGGGAGGTTAGGGTTACTTACTGTAGTTTAGACAGTTTTTGGTTTAGACTAGTCATTGGTTAGACCAGTCATTAGTCCTATACAACTACAACCAATCTCAAACCCTCACCCTAAACCTAACCTCCCACGGAGCAGCACACCTAAACCTAACATTAACCCATGTCTAACCAATCTAACCAATGACTAGTCTAAACTAAGTATGCACCCCAGGTTTAGGTGTGCTGCACCGTGGGAGGTTAGGTTTAGGGTGAGGGTTTGAGATAGGTTGTAGTTGTAGGTATGTCTAACCAGACATGTATGCACGCCACCCCCCCCCCCCCCCCAACAACACACTATAGTCTTTCCCCTGGCTCTGCTGAGTGGTAAATGTGTTCTGATGCTTGATTGTCAGTGCACCGTTAGACAAGGGGGGGGGGGGGGGGGTCACATCTCCTTTACCACAAGCAAATGACAAAAAGGTATACCGTGCATCACCACCACCGCACACACTGTTCCTGCAGGGTCTTCATGTGTGGAGAGAGAGAGAGAGAGAGCGTGAGAGAGAGAGAGAGAGAGAGAGAGAGAGTAAATTCCTTCTTCTTGGCTGCTGACAGACTCGATGAGGTCTCGAGTTTTCACTCATCGGGCGGCCGGTCGGACGGACTGACTGTTACACATGGACGCATTCGAATGATCAAATGCACATTTTGCTTCCTCTTCAGTGTACACGCACACGCACGCGCACGCACGCAGTGAGCATAGAGGGCACTCTCTCTCTCTCTCACTCACTCGCTCCCTCACGTGCACACGCTGCATGCACACGTGTGCACGTCGGCCGTGCACGGAGCAAGAGGGAGACTCGGTGGGCTTGTTAAAATGTATGGTCACGGTGAGGTCGCCAGGGCCTCCCTCATGTCACTCCACACCTCGCAGCTGGGAGAATCTCACTCTGACGCACACCCACACACACACACACCCACACACGGGCGCATGTTGGTATTACTGTACTTATGAGGACGTCAACGTTCTTGCACAGTCATTTCATGAATGCCATTTTTGAGCGGCGCCTATAACCGCTGCAATGACTGGCCTCGTGTGTATGTATGTATTTATGTCTGCCAGTCTGTCTGTCTGTCTGTTTGCAGTACGACCCATTGACCCCTGCAAGGAAGGAGGATGTAATTACAGTGGTTAATGTTTTGTAATGATATTCAATCTACAAAGTATACCATAGTATAACTAAGTCAACAACTGTGCTTGACTCCAAGGAACAGCAATGTCCGTGTCCGCCTATGTATGTGTATATGTATGTTAATGAGCACGAGTATGACTATTAGTAGTAGTACCAGTAGGGGCGCTGAAACAGAGAGAGATAGTGCTGTACTGTTGCCTGCTAATGAGAGAGAGAGAGAGAGAGAGAGAGAGAGAGAGAGAGAGGACGGGGGGGGGAGAGAGGGGAGTTGCACCACTCAGTTCACACGGGTGTGATTTTTTACCTTTTGTTCAGCCATTTTAACCCTGACCCGAAAGCCTGAGTTATAAGCCTACTTTGTCGCACTGACGATAGCTGATAGATGATTTAGCCTTATCTAAAGGCCTCTAAATCCTAACTCCAATCCCAGTCTTTTCCTAATTGTACGTTTTGAAGAATCTTTATTAACCATATTATAAACAACCATTTCTCTCGTGAAGACCATGGGAAATTATCCTCGCAATGTTCATTTCTCAAAACCGTCTATACATGGATAAGTATAGTCGCCCTCATGAGTGTGAGTAGGCCTAATACATATGTGCATTGTGCATTCACACAAATAGACACACTGACATGCACACACCTGTACAGATGCACGCACACACGCACATGCGCGCGTGCGTGCACACACACACACTCACACACGTGTTGACACAAAGATCAACATAGATATAAACCCTCACCCACACACACACACAGACGCACTCATAGCCAGTGACCCTGTCGTTTCTTACACACAGATACAGATCTCGTATTCATTAATCTTCATTTCAACACAGTCCAGTTGCCATCAGCACATGTGCTCTCAACAATCACTTGGCACTGTACTGTACTGTTTCTCTCTCTCGCTCGCTCTCTCTCTCTCTCTTTCTCACTATTATTTTTCTCCCTTTCTTCTCTCTGTCTCTCGCTTCCTTTCTCTCTAATTCTCCTCTCCTGATATCTTCGCTCACCTCTCTTCCTCTCGGCCTCCCTAACCCTCTCTCTCTCACGCACACGCACACACAAACACACACACACACACACACACACACACACACATACACGTACACACACACACACACGCGTGGGGTGAGATCTGATTGCCGACACCGATACCGCCTCCCTCTCCCACTGCAGGGCTGTCCATCTGGATGCCTGATCAGAAGCCACAGAGCAGGGTCCTCGCAGCGGGGGCCCTGTCACTGTGCATTAGTGCAGGAGTGACGGCCTAGCCGCGCTGACACCGAGGATAACATCGCCATCAACAGAACCCTTTGGCGTCTGTATCACGTTGGGATTAGGGGGGCGGGGGGGCGTGATGAAATCTGAGGTGGCTCGGCTCTGACTGGTCGGGTCGATCCGAGGCCACGGCACTCACACTGTAATCTAGCGGATCTCTTCCCCGGGATCTTTCAGGAATTTTTGGACCCTGGCCGAGGGTCATGCACTAAAAAAAGCCCACGTGTTGCCTCTATGCATGCACCGAGAGGCGAGCATTTCAATTCCAAAGTATGTATATTGTCCGAAGCCTGCGTTACAGTAGATTGACAAACTGTGCACTCCCTAATCCATTAAAATGATTACAAATGCCTTCTAAGGTCATGTTTACACGAAAACGGACCCGGTCTCTATGGAGAAAACGGAACAAAATGAACTCGGATCAGATGTGCCTTCAGTTTAGACAGCATTATCGGGCGTTGAGAATGTAACAAAGTGAAAACCCCGTCCGGAGTGGAAGTCTTTGAGAACGCTCCGCCTCGTTTGGGGACTGCCCGTAAGTCTGACATCCCGTTAGTCCGACCTGCGTGGCTGGTTAAGACTGAGGTTAGGGTTAGAGACCTGCGTGGCTGGTTAAGACTGAGGTTAGGGTTAGAGACCTGCGTGACTGGTTAAGACTGAGGTTAGGGTTAGAGACCTATGTGGCTGGTTAAGACTGAGGTTAGGGTTAGAGACCTATGTGGCTGGTTAAGACTGAGGTTAGGGTTAGAGACCTATGTGGTCGGTTAAGACTGAGGTTAGGGTTAGAGACCTATGTGGCTGGTTAAGACTGAGGTTAGGGTTAGAGACCTATGTGGCTGGTTAAGACTGAGGTTAGGGTTAGAGACCTATGTGGCTGGTTAACACTGAGGTTAGGGTTAGAGACCTATGTGGCTGGTTAAGACTGAGGTTAGGGTTAGAGACCTATGTGGCTGGTTAAGACTGAGGTTAGAGGCTTAGCGACCTATGTGGCTGGTTAAGACTGAGGTTAGGCTTAGCGACCTATGTGGCCGGTTAAGACAGAGGTTAGAGGGTTAGCGACCTATGTGGCCGGTTAAGACTGAGGTTAGAGGGTTAGCGACCTATGTGGCTGGTTAAGACTGAGGTTAGAGGGTTAGCGACCTACCTGTACGTGGCCGGTTAAGACTGAGGTTAGGCTTAGCGACCTACCTGTACGTGGCCGGTTAAGACTGAGGTTAGGCTTAGCGACCTATGTGGCTGGTTAAGACTGAGGTTAGGCTTAGCGACCTATGTGGCTGGTTAAGACTGAGGTTAGGCTTAGCGACCTATGTGGCCGGTTAAGACAGAGGTTAGAGGGTTAGCGACCTATGTGGCTGGTTAAGACTGAGGTTAGGCTTAGCGACCTATGTGGCCGGTTAAGACTGAGGTTAGAGGGTTAGCGACCTACCTGTACGTGGCCGGTTAAGACTGAGGTTAGAGGGTTAGCGACCTACCTGTACGTGGCCGGTTAAGACTGAGGGTTAAGGGGGCGTGGTCGCGAGACATGGCCAAAGCATTTTCGGGGGGTCCCCAGCCAAAAACCCCTTGTATACATACAGTACATGAAAAAATACCATCTTCACTACAAAAAGGACTGATGATAAAACTGAAGTTGCGTTGAAGTTGAGTTGTCTAAACAACCTGCTATACCTAAATAAGATTCCTTACTATACTTAAAGTTTTAAACATGAATAAAGTACCCTGATTTTATATCCGCCCTCTCCTCTTTTTCTTTCACTTTTTTGAGTGCTCGGATCGCCTCTCTTTCTTGTCCTACAGTATAATATTCCCTTTGATACTTGAAGCACCATCCGTGCCTTTATAACTTTTTGCACCTCCACTGTAGCACCTAAGTTGATTTCATTTTTCTTGTTCTCACTGTTACTGAGGTCCTCACAGTTCAACGTGGAATAGTAAACAGGGCAGTTAAATGCGGGGGCACACTGGCGGCAGTGTTGTTTTCGTCTACTAAAACTAAGACGAAAAATGTTCGTCGACTACCTTTTTCCACTGACAAAAACGAATGGAAACTAAATGAAAACTAAGCTATGATGACTAAAACTAAGACTAAATATACTGACAATTTCGTCGACAAATAAAAACTAGACTAAAATGTTAGGAAGGGACTAGTGGACAAGGGATCCACTATAAGTGGATACCGGTAATATATTTTACTCTTGGTTGCATGCTGAAAATGTCTGATTTACAAGCTCACAGTTGTGAGCTTGTACAGTAGATCGGCTATTTTCAGCAAGTGTAAAAACACTCATTACGACGGCATCAAGGCCCACCAAAACACATTTTAGTCGACTAAATCACCTGTAGATTTAGTCGACTAAAATCTTATGACATTTAATCGACTAAAACTAGACCAACACTAAGACACTATTTCCAGGTGACTAAAATGTGACTAAAACTAAATGAAGTTTCAGTCCAAAGACTATGACTAAACTAAAATCGAAATTTGCTGCCAAAAACAACACTGACTGGCGGGCTGACTGCATGGTGCCTTGACCACGGTGCCCCCCCCCCCCCCCCCCCCCCCCCCTCCATATGGTCTCTGGCTGCATGGGAACATGGCTCGCTGTCACATAAACAAACATCAACAAAAATAAACTCATCTCCAGATACAGGGAAATTCGAGAGCCAGAAAAGATGTCGTTCAATATGCGTATAATTCCATTAGAGAATGAAACCTAATACCGTGGTCATGACCTTGTTGGGCTTTTAAACCACATGAACCCTATAGCGTGGCTATATTCTGGGGCATCTGGGGGACCATTCTGTGAGAATATAGCCGGGGGTCATGATGATGCATAGTGGGCTTATAGATCAGCTATTCCTCGGGCAAAGAGAGGATAAAAAAAGTGGGTGAAAAAGGAACAAAACTAGTATAGACCCCTTGGTTAACACGGTCAACTATAAGTATAAAGGTTTTAAATCAGTGGTTCTTAAAGTGGGGTTTTGGGGGATTCTATAGCAAAATGTGTTAATTAATATAGTGTCACAACAACTTTAACCATATTTAACTTACGGGTCCATTTGGTTTTCATTGTACGCTCTCAAGAGTCACATCATTGCTAAACATAGATATTACTTAATTTACAAGAAGTTAGAGAATGTAGAAGAATTGTTATTTTGGTCAACATTTGCCATGAACGGCATGGGATTGTGGACAAAACCTCTTCCAAGGACACCAACATTTTCAAAGTGTTGGTTCTGAGAGGCTAGATGTCATCAAACGGTGGTCCGTGGATCGAATGACAAATAAATAACGGGCCTTGATATGAAAAGGTTGAAACCCACTGGTTTAGTGGTTAAACCGTGCTGTTCTAGGACTGGTTCTTGAGGCAGCGGTGGCCGAACGGTTTGCGGAGCGGTCTTGATATCGGAAGGTCGCTAGTTCGTATCCCCGGACCGGCACGTTAAAATTACCACCGCTGAAGTGCCCTTGGACAAGGCATTGAACCCCTACCATGAAATGTTCTATGAGAAGGGCCTGGCTGTAAACAAGTTATTGAGCTTAGTCCAGTTACCCTGGCTAAACATAGTACCTTTCCTTTCCTTTGGTATATAGGGCGGTGGTTCAGAGACACCCCACACGCAGCGGGGCCGGGCCGGGCCATGCGCGGGCGGTGGTCGTGGACGGCGTGGGGGCCACAGGCGGCTGAAACAGAAGACCTCACTGATGATGGATCACGTTTCCTTCTCTCTCCTCCACCTCTCCGGGCTTCTGTCTTCAGCCGTCTCCAGCCTTTCATCTCCTATGAGTGTCTCATGAGCCCAGGTGCAGAGAGAGAGAAAAAGAAGGAAAAAAAACGATAAAAGTTGTGTTCACGAGCATGTGTGCATGTTTGTGTGTGCACGTGCATCCGTGTTATAGGTATATAACAAGTTTTTTTTTTTTTATATATTTTTTATCCCACGATTTTGTAACCCATTTTTCACCCCTGTGTCAATCATCTAATGTGATCCTGTGCTCTACACACCCTCCACCAACCTAGTCCCCATATATGGGGGACAAGGTTTATATGTGCAGCAAATCTTGACGTGCACGCTCCATCTCGTGTGCAATCCACACACACACACACACACGCGCACGTATCTTTCGGTGAGACACCCACGGAGACGCACATGGGGGGTGGGGGGGGGGGGATGTGGGGGGGGGTGGATGAAGACATTCCTCACCTGCCTGTCGGGAGGCCGAAGAGCACGGTTCAGCTGACAGCTTATAAAAGTGTGACCGGTGGACCACTCTATACGGCTCTTTGGGGGTAACGGTTCACTGGTCAAAGCGGCACCGTCACTTGTAAACCTCACAATGGGAGGCGGCTCGAAGGAGGGAGCAGGGAGGGAGGGAGGGAGGAAAATCTGAGAGGGGGGGGGGGGGGGGGGGGGGGTGCGAAGACCGACGTATCGAGAGACAAAAAGATGAGGATTCCCCTCTTTTTTAAATGCAATTTACAAAGCTTTTTAAGAATAAAGAGGGGCTTTAAAAGGATTGCCATGGGCACACTTCCCATACACTGTTCCTGCTTTGACATATAGCAAATGTCTGCTTGCTTTTTAGTCTACTAGCATTTTCCGTTGCTTAGTTTTTATTTATTAGTTCTTAAACGTAAGAAATCAAGTGAAATGATGGTTCTGACAAGGTCCACACAACTGTAACGACAATACAATACACAATAATAATAATAATAATATTAATAATAATAATAATAATAAAGTACTGTGTGAAATAAAATAACAAATTGGAAAATAAGTTAGGACCAACAGTGAACGTGCT
This sequence comes from Protomyctophum parallelum, assembly GCF_964188405.1. Classification (NCBI taxonomy): domain Eukaryota; kingdom Metazoa; phylum Chordata; class Actinopteri; order Myctophiformes; family Myctophidae; genus Protomyctophum; species Protomyctophum parallelum. The sequence continues at coordinate 19,788,925 of NC_139697.1, read as the reverse complement.
GTGGCAGAAATAAGGGGGAGCATACCGTAGCATTTAAGCAGATGCTCTTTACTCAGAGTGAAGTTACTCCGAGTGATGAAGTGCTAAGACTATAATGTGACAATACATGAACCCTATAGTCAACAAACGTAAATGGTCACGCTATAGTCACCGCAAATAAATCAATGAAGTGCTACAAAGTAACTAAACCCATAGCATCTGTCTAATCAACATGTAGTCTTTGTAAGACAAGCAAACTAGCATAGCTATAACTATATCTAAATGGCATGCTGTACTGTACATACCATGTGAGAACAAGTAATCAACACAGTACTGTATAATAGCGTCTGTCAAAAAATAAGCAACAAGTCGTATACAAGGAGAGTGGAGTGCTATAGAGTGGGTTTTCGGAGTCCGGTGGAGCGTTTGTACATGCAAAGTACTATTATATAGGAACTTAGAAGATCATTCATTCATTCATTCTTGTTGTATACTGTAGTTGTATCGGGGTGGAAACCTATTATGTCCAAAACCGTTCTGCCTACTTTTCAGGATTCCAATAAAAAAAATAGCAATAGTAGCACATCTATACCATTCTATACCATTTGCTATACTTTTGATGCTTTTGTGTGACGCTGTTACGATCAAGTATAGGGCATTCATTTACGAATACAAATCTTAAAACGTCAGAATATGGAAATAAGGTATTTTTTCGGTGCCGTGTCATTAGTCAGAAGGTTCATTGTTCCGAAATTACTATCCCTATCTCTAACCCTAACCTAAACATAACCGCAAGCACGGGAGCAGTGCATGTTCCCCAACCTTAATGCATGTTCGGACTAATCTATGGGCAGTTCCCAGTTTTTTCTGCCCGACAGACAGCCTGAATGTGTGGGTTAATTTTCACACAATCCCATAAGGCATACCTTGACTTGTGTCGCACGGAACACCAGCGTGCCTCGATCGGCCCTGCAGCGCTAAGGGAACCACTTGATCTATAATATTGTTCTATCCAATACTAAAGTGCCTTGCCTTGTAAGAGTGTCGAGAAACCTTTCTATCATAATGCACACTATCCATTACGATGACCATCATCACACATCCTGTTTTTCCCACTCAGTATTTGTTCATTCTAACAACGTATCAAGTGATCTTTTTTTTTTGTTGACTGCAGGCGGCCAGTTTCAGGGAAATGGATTTTCTCGGATCGATATGTTGCGTTTACTGTTAAAGGTTATAGGGTAAGTGATATTTTTTTGGGTCGAAACAAAAGGTTTTCTGTTAATCACTCTGATAGTAATCATTGCTTATGTTTAGTTTAGTTAGTTTCATTCATTGTCCACGTGTGGAAATTTGTCTTTGGTCTCAACAACAGTAAAAAACAAACGGCAACAACGATATCATTTTCACTGTTATGCTGATGATACCCGGCTCTATCTCGCCATCAATCCTCACGACACCTCCAGCATAGCCATACTGCACTCATGCCAAGCCGACATCAAGGCTTGGATGACAATAAACTTCCTCCAGCTAAACGAATAAAAAAACTGACATTAATATTTGGCCCACCATCTGACAGAGCACGTCTTGAAATTAGAGCACGTCTTGAAATTAGTCTCGAGCCCCCTACGTCCCAATATCACGTCTGCAGCCAGAAACCTGGGTGTCTTTTTGGACTCCGACCTCTCCCTGGAGGGTCACGTAACAAAAGTTGTCCAGTCTTCATTTTTCCACCTTAGAAACATAGCTAAAATCAAACCCTTTCTCTCCCGCCCCGACCTCACTAAAGTTACCCATGCTTTCATTTACTCTCGTGTAGATTACTGTAATTCCCTATACTCCTGCCTCTCAAAATAAAATCCATCAACAGTCATTCAGAATGCTGCAGCTCGCCTCCTAACAGGCTCCAGAAAATTGTATCACATCACCCCTATCCTGGCCACCCTACATTGGCTGCTTGTCTCATACAGAATCAATTTCAACATTATTTTATTCACTTTCAAAGCTAGATCCGGACTTGCTCCAGCTTACATTTCTGACCTATACTCGTCCCCTACGAGCCAGCTCGCGAGCTACGATCATCCGGCACGGCCCTCCTGTCAATAAAATCAGGCTACAAATAAAATGTAGGCGACCGTCGGGCATTCGCTATCCGTGCACCGTCTCTCTGGAATGCCCTGCCCCGGCCTAGAGATCAGGCTTGCCGAGTCTGTGCCCCGTTTTAAATCACTCCTAAAGACTCATTTTTACAAAGCTGCATTCAACCCCCTATACCCATGTGATTTGTGATTTTGGTTTTTTCTGTTGTTGTTGTGATTTTGTGCATTATTGACAATGTATTTTATTCTATTGTGTGCCTCCTTGCTATGTCTTTATATGTGTTTTTCTGTTAAAGCACTTTGTGACTGGTTCTTAAAAGGTGCTATACAAATAAAGCTTTATTATTATTATAACAACAGTATAACAACACCTACACAATTAGTTTCATGGCAAAAATGCAGGACAACAGTGGCAAATACATAAAAAAACTAATCTAGCGAGCGGGGTCATTTGCTATCTTGACAGCTTTTTTTCCCGAAGTACTTCCTTGAAGATACAACTTCATTGTTTCTGTCTCTTCTTAGAGTGTTTGTCCAGTAACAGAGGTCTCCCTGTCTCTCCAGTTCTTTAATAAATAGAACATAAATTTTCAGTTAGGTGACAAAATTTCAACCAATCAGGAGAGAGTATAGCCATTTTCAGGTAAATATTTTTATAGAATTCCGGTTCAAAATTTGTCTGCTCATTTCTTTGTGACATTCCACTTGTTTAATCTGTATCCTGACTGCGTTCTCTATCCTGATTGGACAAAATTGGTGTCCCGATGGAGACCGAACTGTTACTGAACAAACACTATAGCAATGATTACTATCACAATATAGAGCTTTTTAACACTTATTGTAAAATCACTATACCTGTTGTAAAACTCTAAGTACTGAACCCTCGTCTGGTTTGACAGACAGTATATTGAGGATATTAGAAGCCTAAAAGTTCAAGTTCAACCTCTGCTTATAGTCACAAATTGAAAAGAATGAAACACCTGTCTGTCTGTACTGTATGTCTCACTCTTTCTGCCCCCCTCCCTCTCCCTCTCTCTCTCTCTCTCTCTCTCTCTCTCTCTCTCTCTCTCTCTCTCTCTCTCTCTCTCTCTCTCTCTCTCTCTCTCTCTCTCTCTCTCTCTCTCTCTCTCTCTCTCTCTCTTGGGGGTTTTCCAGTCAGACAGTGTCCCTGGCTGCCGCGTGACTCGCCGGGCCAATTAGTGGGGAATGTGCGGCGTTCCCAACGACTCCAGCGGGGGAATAGGGGAATAGAGTTTTGATTACAACACCTAAACCTTCCTGTCGCCCCCGCTATACCCCGGTTTGGCTCCCCCCAAAATGTCTCACTGACAGCCAAGGCACAGCTGGGGACCTGGGACAGCGTCGGAGAATAATAAAATGGACACACACACACATAAGCCCCACTCTGTTCTCGAGGACTGGATCACTGGACACAGTGGACAGACGGCAAGGAACGGCACATAATACTGTATGAGAGTCCTGACCAGTAGTGTGTGTGTGTGTGTGTGTGTGCGTGTGCGCCTCTTTCTATATGTCATGCAGGTCGCCGCAGTACAGTGTTTATTTGCATGCGTGACTCTGGAATGGGTGCGTGCGTGGGAGTGTTTGTTGTTCAATTATAATTCAGTAATCATGCTAAGGCATTGTTTGTGTTTATCGTCGAATGCCAAATAAATACAACCAACCATATAAGTTCCTCCGGTAGAACAAAAGGACTCATTGAGTGTGGGAAAGAAAGGGAGAGAAAAAAAATGGAGGGAGAGGGAAAACACGCTAAAACGTAGTCAAAAGTGCTTGGATCTTTTCCGTTCCCCCCCCCCACCCCCTCCCGGCCTCTCTTTTTTTGCGCGTCTGTTCATGCTCCGGGCAGCGCTCAGAATGCGTGGCGCGCGGGGTATAAAAAACCATAATAAACGACGGGATTGAATCATTCAACAGCGCTGATTTGCTTGGCCAAACGTGGCGTCGGGTGTTTATTTGTATCTGCTGCAGTGAATCAGAGGACCGGGGAGGAGAGAGAGGAACTGGCTTTTCTGGCGGAGAGAAGCTCGTCAAGGATTCAGGAAACGAGGCTCTCAAGAACGTCAGAACGATTGCAAGGCCCTCGATCCCCCCCCGTTCTCCGCGGGGCGCGGGGGTCTCTGTAAACGGAGTTATGTAAACGGAGTGGATTGACGCACGCTGTGTACACACACACACACACACACACACACACTACATACGGCCAGTGGCGTAAAGTAACTAGTATGTACATTTACTTACGTACTGTACTTAAGTACAGGGGCAGCGGTGGCCGAACGGTTTGCGGAGCGGTCTTGATATCGGAAGGTCGCTATAGTTCGTATATCCCCGGACCGGCACGTTAAAATGACCACCGCTGAAGTGCCATTGAGCAAGGCATTGAACCCCTACCATGAAATGTTCTATGAGCAGGGCCTGGCTGTAAAAGAGTTCTTGGGCTTAGTCCAGTTACCCTGGGTAAACATAGTAACTTTGCTTTGCTTTGCTTTGAAGTACAATTTTGAGGTATTTGTACTTTACTTGAGTCTTTCCCAATTTCCAGTACTTTTACTTCTACTTCTACTGCATTTCAGAGGCAAATGTTGTACTTTTACTCCACTACATTTATTTGAAAACCATACTTTGTAGATTTTGATTAATATTACTTGTGTGTCCCGATGAAGGTCTAATCAACCGAAACGTCGACCTGATAAAGAGCAACATTTTGGCAAATGTTTGTTTTTCAAAGATACCCTTTTTGATTATTATTATTATTATTATTATTATTATTATTATTATTATTATTTTCCACCCTATTCACATTTCGGCCATTTGAAAATAGCTCACAGTGCGTTGCGATGCGACGCACTTGCATGAGCTTGTAGATCTGCTATTTTCAAAAGATGTTTGTACATTTGAAAACTTTGAGTGTTTGTGTGTGTGTGTGTGTGTGTGTGTGTGTGTGTGTGTGTGTGTGTGTGTGTGTGTGTGTGTGTATGTGTGTTGTCTATGGCGTATCTTAACCCATTGTGGGTACTAGGAACCCCTTTTGGTGTTAGTTTTATGTTATGCTTTAGCTATTGAAAAATAGCAAATCTACAAGCTCATACGAGCTTGTAGGTCTGCTATTTTTGAAAAATCGAAGAACGACTGACATAGAAACATAGCTTTTTCAGAAAACTGTCAGGATGTAGAAGACATTTTTAGAATCTGATCTCAGGTCAAAATGGGCAAGGTTTCACGGGCAATGTTTGATACATTCTATACTTAATTACTTACCCCCATTGCGCCGGCTGGGGCATATAGGGCAGCAACAACGTTTCTCCACTTGCATCTGTCTTTGGCCTTCTTCTCTATGGTCCCCAGCGCTCGATCGTCCTACTACGCCATGTCAAAATCAGATATATAATAGTCTTATCGCCGATATTGTAGCCTTCTCGATGTGCAGGCCTAGAGGTTACGCGGCCCAAAACTCTAGTATACAGTACATACATACGTACATACATCCTGGACAGATGCTGCCTGGTTGATGTTTCTTAGGCATCACTCACACCTTTGCATCTAGCATACAACATTGTTGGATGCTAGATGTAAACAAGTGTCATGGCCGCCCCAATGCATTTCCAATGGTTTTCACATGCAGGCACAACATTTTTGTTGTACGGCTTTCGGCCGTGTTTCGACTGCCCCCCTCCCCCTCATACAACAAAAAATGTTGTGTCAAACCATGTGACTCCCATTGGAAATGCATTGCGAGCTTGCATCAATAAACAAGTCTCCTGCATCAGCTATACAACAATCTGCTGTGCAGGTGTGAGTGAAGCCTTAGAGGCATTAGATTGTTTTCTTTGCACTCTCTTATTGTTTGTTGACAAGGGCTCATGCTTATACTCTGCATGATCTCCCACTTTTAAGTCACTCTTGGATAAGGGCATCTGCTAAATACCTATAAATTGTAATTGTATATATCACAACTGCCACATTTTCTGTCTATGGGCTTTCTTATGATGCTATAATTACATACTATGGCCAAACATTTCCAGCCATTTTAGAGATGTTTCCCTCATACTACAAACGTCCCAATATTGGAAACACTTTGATTTCTTAATCGACTCAAACAGTGACTGTAATTGAGTTCTGTCCTCGCAAATTTGGACCAACTGTTCTTTGCAATGAGCCATATGTTGACCGTGATTTCCTTGTCAGATTGTCTGTCTGTCTGTCTCTCTCTCTCTCTCTCTCTCTCTGTGTGTGTGTGTGTGTGTGTGTGTGTGTGTGTGTGTGTGTGTGTGTGTGTGTGTGTGTGTGTGTGTGTGTGTGTGTGTGTGTGTGTGTGTGTGTGTGTGTGTGTGTGTGTGTGTGTGTGTGTGTGTGTGTGTGTGTGTGTGTGTGTGTGTGTGTGTGTGTGTGTGTGTGTGTGTGTGTGTGTGTGTGCGTGCGCGTGTGTCTCTGAGAGGCCTGTGCTGATTAGTGTGTGTTTGATGCAGGCTTGTGTTTCTTCTCTGTGACTTGTGCCCACCCAGCAGGCACCGTGGATAGCAGCTAGCGGAAGAGAAGGATTCTGGGAAAACAAGGCGGCCCGGGGTCCGCACGTCACCCCCAATCAATGTCATCTGGCCTTAGAGTCACTCACACTATAACCACACCCACTCACATGCACGCACTCACTCAGACATATGCCTACCCAAGGAAACTCACAAATGCATTGCACGCGCGTGCCCACACACACACACACACACACACACACACCAACCAGTGTCTTAGCCATCAACTCCGATGTGACATCAGAGTTCTGACAAAGACAAGCAGGCCCAGCAGTCTCCACTTTAACAATCTCCAGCTGTGCGTGCGTGCGTGCACTGTGCGCTTGCGCGTTTTTGCCGTCTGGTATACGGTGACACAAGGCAGCCTGTATATGTGTGCCTATATACTCCTTCATTTCCTGTTCCTGTGAGGCAGAGTTTCCTCTCTCACAGAACATGGCACCTCACCGTGGGGGGGCGGAGGGGTTGCCATGTATGTTTTCATGTGTACATGCGCGCGTGCGTGCACTTTTCCATATACCAATGCAGTATACATGGGAGAAATACCTCGCGTACACACACACGCACGTACGCGCGCGCGCGTAAGTGGAATCAATCGCACTTGTTGCTGATTGAGCCCTCACGCTCCCTCACTCTTCCCTCCTCTTTCTCCTCGTCCTCCCCCCACCCCCCCCCCTCCCCGTTCCTCGCTGCTCCTCAGCTGTGAATGATTAAGTGGAGTCGGAGGGGCCGGTGGGGGGGTGTGTGTGTGTGGGGGGGGGGGGGGGTAGCGGGGTCCAGTGAGAGGGGGGGGGAGAAGGGGGGGTCCGGGGGGCTCCTCTCACTCACACGGGCTGAGTAATGGCTTCCAGAGAGCCCTGCGTGGCTCCCCGGGCTCTGTGCAGGACGAGGGCTAATCAGGAGTGACGGGCCAGGCCGGGTGGGGGCCCCTGCTTGGACAGGGCGCAGAGCCCCCGGCCCCTCTCTCTCTCTCTCTCTCTCTCTCTCTCTCTCTCTCCCAGCTCCTGTCAGGCATGGACACGGACAGCCGCAACCCCCCCCCCCCCCCCTGCCGGAGGAGGAGGACCCTCACCCTGATGCTGTTGGAAGGGGAACGGAGCCCATGGAGGGATGAGGTGAGAGAATGGGAGGAAAAATACAGACGCAGGTATAGACTGTATCATACATACATGGGCAGCATGCGGCCCCCACCGTCACTTAATGCGACCCGCAGGTTCATATCAGAATACTGATATGTCATTGACTTCAGCTATTATTAGCTTTCTTTCTATTTTTAGCTATCTTATTTATGTTCAATGTATTTGCATTGAGTTCATAAAGTAACATAACTATAACTAGGGCGGAGGTGGCTCAGGGGTATAGAGTGGCAGGATGGTAACCGCGAGGTTGCCAGTTCGAACCCTGCAGGGCTCCCCCAGAGTTAGTGTTAAAGTGTCCTTGAGCAAGGA